>NW_027094091.1:10021845-10433710 GCF_029207755.1 Chamaea fasciata | reverse complement strand
CGCGAAAACCCAAAAAGTGAATGGGACGACAAGAAGTGCAGGGAGAGGGCCCGGAGCTGGCCCAATGAATCTTCATTGAAATCGCAAGATTTCGTTCCCTTTCCGAAAGGGAAAGCCTTCCTTTCGGGAAAGGGAACGAAATCTTGAAATCAGAGAACAAAGTGGAACAGACGCTCTGCAGAGGAGATATGATGGGAAAGAGTGCAATTGAAAAAAACCCAGCAAATCTGCCAGCGCAGCGATTGCAAGCAAATGGACCGAGATGAAATGAGGGCCAGTGAAAAGGAGCAAGACTTGCCAAAAGGACTCCAATTCCAACCCTGAAATCAGGGAAGAAATGCAAATCAAGAGAGAGGAGGAGAAGAAACTACAGCAATGAAATCTTAAAAAAAAAAACAAAAAAAAAAAAAAAGGAAAAATTTTGAAAGCACGCGAAAACCCAAAAAGTGAATGGGACGACAAGAAGTGCAGGGAGAGGGCCCGGAGCTGGCCCAATGAATCTTCATTGAAATCGCAAGATTTCGTTCCCTTTCCCGAAAGGGAAAGCCTTCCTTTCGGGAAAGGGAACGAAATCTTGAAATCAGAGAACAAAGTGGAACAGACGCTCTGCAGAGGAGATATGATGGGAAAGAGTGCAATTGAAAAAAACCCAGCAAATCTGCAAGCGCAGCGATTGCAAGCAAATGGACCGAGATGAAATGAGGGCCAGTTGAAAAGGAGCAAGACTTGCCAAAAGGACTCTAATTCCAACCCTGAAATCAGGGACGAAATGCAAATCAAGAGAGAGGAGGAGAAGAAACTGCAGCAACGAAATCTTAAAAGAAAAATTTAAAAAAAAAAGGAAAAATTTTGAAAGCACGCGAAAACCCAAAAAGTGAATGGGACGACAAGAAGTGCAGGGAGAGGGCCCAGGAGCTGGCCCAATGAATCTTCATTGAAATCGCAAGATTTCGTTCCCTTTCCCGACAGGGAAAGCCTTCCTTTCGGGAAAGGGAACGAAATCTTGAAATCAGAGAACAAAGTGGAACAGACGCTCTGCAGAGGAGATATGATGGGAAAGAGTGCAATTGAAAAAAACCCAGCAAATCTGCAAGCGCAGCGATTGCAAGCAAATGGACCGAGATGAAATGAGGGCCAGTGAAAAGGAGCAAGACTTGCCAAAAGGACTCCAATTCCAACCCTGAAATCAGGGAAGAAATGCAAATCAAGAGAGAGGAGGAGAAGAAACTGCAGCAATGAAATCTTAAAAGAAAAATTAAAAAAAAAGGAAAAATTTTGAAAGCACGCGAAAACCCAAAAAGTGAATGGGACGACAAGAAGTGCAGGGAGAGGGCCCGGAGCTGGCCCAATGAATCTTCATTGAAATCGCAAGATTTCGTTCCTTTCCCGAAAGGGAAAGCCTTCCTTTCGGGAAAGGGAACGAAATCTTGAAATCAGAGAACAAAGTGGAACAGACGCTCTGCAGAGGAGATATGATGGGAAAGAGTGCAATTGAAAAAAACCCAGCAAATCTGCAAGCGCAGCGATTGCAAGCAAATGGACCGAGATGAAATGAGGGCCAGTGAAAAGGAGCAAGACTTGCCAAAAGGACTCCAATTCCAGCCCTGAAATCAGGGAAGAAATGCAAATCAAGAGAGAGGAGGATAAGAAACTGCAGCAATGAAATCTTAAAACAAAAGTTACATAAAAAAAGTAAAAAATTTTGAAAGCACGCGAAAACCCAAAAAGTGAATGGGACGACAAGAAGTGCAGGGAGAGGGCCCGGAGCTGGCCCAATGAATCTTCATTGAAATCGCAAGATTTCGTTCCCTTTCCCGAAAGGGAAAGCCTTCCTTTCGGGAAAGGGAACGAAATCTTGAAATCAGAGAACAAAGTGGAACAGACGCTCTGCAGAGGAGATATGATGGGAAAGAGTGCAATTGAAAAAAACCCAGCAAATCTGCAAGCGCAGCGATTGCAAGCAAATGGACCGAGATGAAATGAGGGCCAGTGAAAAGGAGCAAGACTTGCCAAAAGGACTCTAATTCCAACCCTGAAATCAGGGACGAAATGCAAATCAAGAGAGAGGAGGAGAAGAAACTGCAGCAACGAAATCTTAAAAGAAAAATTTAAAAAAAAAAAGGAAAAATTTTGAAAGCACGCGAAAACCCAAAAAGTGAATGGGACGACAAGAAGTGCAGGGAGAGGGCCCGGAGCTGGCCCAATGAATCTTCATTGAAATCGCAAGATTTCGTTCCCTTTCCCGACAGGGAAAGCCTTCCTTTCGGGAAAGGGAACGAAATCTTGAAATCAGAGAACAAAGTGGAACAGACGCTCTGCAGAGGAGATATGATGGGAAAGAGTGCAATTGAAAAAAACCCAGCAAATCTGCAAGCGCAGCGATTGCAAGCAAATGGACCGAGATGAAATGAGGGCCAGTGAAAAGGAGCAAGACTTGCCAAAAGGACTCCAATTCCAACCCTGAAATCAGGGAAGAAATGCAAATCAAGAGAGAGGAGGAGAAGAAACTGCAGCAATGAAATCTTAAAAGAAAAATTAAAAAAAAAAGGAAAAATTTTGAAAGCACGCGAAAACCCAAAAAGTGAATGGGACGACAAGAAGTGCAGGGAGAGGGCCCGGAGCTGGCCCAATGAATCTTCATTGAAATCGCAAGATTTCGTTCCCTTTCCCGAAAGGGAAAGCCTTCCTTTCGGGAAAGGGAACGAAATCTTGAAATCAGAGAACAAAGTGGAACAGACGCTCTGCAGAGGAGATATGATGGGAAAGAGTGCAATTGAAAAAAACCCAGCAAATCTGCAAGCGCAGCGATTGCAAGCAAATGGACCGAGATGAAATGAGGGCCAGTGAAAAGGAGCAAGACTTGCCAAAAGGACTCCAATTCCAGCCCTGAAATCAGGGAAGAAATGCAAATCAAGAGAGAGGAGGAGAAGAAACTGCAGCAATGAAATCTTAAAACAAAAGTTACATAAAAAAAGGAAAAAATTTTGAAAGCACGCGAAAACCCAAAAAGTGAATGGGACGACAAGAAGTGCAGGGAGAGGGCCCGGAGCTGGCCCAATGAATCTTCATTGAAATCGCAAGATTTCGTTCCCTTTCCCGAAAGGGAAAGCCTTCCTTTCGGGAAAGGGAACGAAATCTTGAAATCAGAGAACAAAGTGGAACAGACGCTCTGCAGAGGAGATATGATGGGAAAGAGTGCAATTGAAAAAAACCCAGCAAATCTGCAAGCGCAGCGATTGCAAGCAAATGGACCGAGATGAAATGAGGGCCAGTGAAAAGGAGCAAGACTTGCCAAAAGGACTCTAATTCCAACCCTGAAATCAGGGACGAAATGCAAATCAAGAGAGAGGAGGAGAAGAAACTGCAGCAACGAAATCTTAAAAGAAAAATTTAAAAAAAAAAAAGGAAAAATTTTGAAAGCACGCGAAAACCCAAAAAGTGAATGGGACGACAAGAAGTGCAGGGAGAGGGCCCGGAGCTGGCCCAATGAATCTTCATTGAAATCGCAAGATTTCGTTCCCTTTCCCGAAAGGGAAAGCCTTCCTTTCGGGAAAGGGAACGAAATCTTGAAATCAGAGAACAAAGTGGAACAGACGCTCTGCAGAGGAGATATGATGGGAAAGAGTGCAATTGAAAAAAACCCAGCAAATCTGCAAGCGCAGCGATTGCAAGCAAATGGACCGAGATGAAATGAGGCCCAGTGAAAAGGAGCAAGACTTGCCAAAAGGACTCCAATTCCAGCCCTGAAATCAGGGAAGAAATGCAAATTAAGAGAGAAGAGGAGAAGAAACTGCAGCAATGAAATCTTAAAACAAAAATTAAAAAAAAAAAAGGAAAAATTTTGAAAGCACGCGAAAACCCAAAAAGTGAATGGGACGACAAGAAGTGCAGGGAGAGGGCCCGGAGCTGGCCCAATGAATCTTCATTGAAATCGCAAGATTTCGTTCCCTTTCCCGAAAGGGAAAGCCTTCCTTTCGGGAAAGGGAACGAAATCTTGAAATCAGAGAACCAAGTGGAACAGACGCTCTGCAGAGGAGATATGATGGGAAAGAGTGCAATTGAAAAAAACCCAGCAAATCTGCAAGCGCAGCGATTGCAAGCAAATGGACCGAGATGAAATGAGGGCCAGTGAAAAGGAGCAAGACTTGCCAAAAGGACTCCAATTCCAGCCCTGAAATCAGGGAAGAAATGCAAATTAAGAGAGAGGAGGAGAAGAAACTGCAGCAATGAAATCTTAAAACAAAAATTAAAAAAAAAAAAGGAAAAATTTTGAAAGCACGCGAAAACCCAAAAAGTGAATGGGACGACAAGAAGTGCAGGGAGAGGGCCCGGAGCTGGCCCAATGAATCTTCATTGAAATCGCAAGATTTCGTTCCCTTTCCCGAAAGGGAAAGCCTTCCTTTCGGGAAAGGGAACGAAATCTTGAAATCAGAGAACAAAGTGGAACAGACGCTCTGCAGAGGAGATATGATGGGAAAGAGTGCAATTGAAAAAAACCCAGCAAATCTGCAAGCGCAGCGATTGCAAGCAAATGGACCGAGATGAAATGAGGGCCAGTGAAAAGGAGCAAGACTTGCCAAAAGGACTCCAATTCCAACCCTGAAATCAGGGAAGAAATGCAAATTAAGAGAGAGGAGGTGAAGAAACTGCAGCAATGAAATCTTAAAACAAAAATTAAAAAAAAAAGGAAAAATTTTGAAAGCACGCGAAAACCCAAAAAGTGAATGGGACGACAAGAAGTGCAGGGAGAGGGCCCGGAGCTGGCCCAATGAATCTTCATTGAAATTGCAAGATTTCGTTCCCTTTCCCGAAAGGGAAAGCCTTCCTTTCGGGAAAGGGAACGAAATCTTGAAATCAGAGAACAAAGTGGAACAGACGCTCTGCAGAGGAGATATGATGGGAAAGAGTGCAATTGAAAAAAACCCAGCAAATCTGCAAGCGGAGCGATTGCAAGCAAATGGACCGAGATGAAATGAGGGCCAGTGAAAAGGAGCAAGACTTGCCAAAAGGACTCCAATTCCAACCCTGAAATCAGGGAAGAAATGCAAATTAAGAGAGAGGAGGAGAAGAAACTGCAGCAATGAAATCTTAAAACAAAAATTTTAAAAAAAAAGGAAAAATTTTGAAAGCACGCGAAAACCCAAAAAGTGAATGGGACGACAAGAAGTGCAGGGAGAGGGTCCGGAGCTGGCCCAATGAATCTTCATTGAAATCGCAAGATTTCGTTCCCTTTCCCGAAAGGGAAAGCCTTCCTTTCGGGAAAGGGAACGAAATCTTGAAATCAGAGAACAAAGTGGAACAGACGCTCTGCAGAGGAGATATGATGGGAAAGAGTGCAATTGAAAAAAACCCAGCAAATCTGCAAGCGCAGCGATTGCAAGCAAATGGACCGAGATGAAATGAGGGCCAGTGAAAAGGAGCAAGACTTGCCAAAAGGACTCCAATTCCAACCCTGAAATCAGGGAAGAAATGCAAATTAAGAGAGAGGAGGTGAAGAAACTGCAGCAATGAAATCTTAAAACAAAAATTAAAAAAAAAAGGAAAAATTTTGAAAGCACGCGAAAACCCAAAAAGTGAATGGGACGACAAGAAGTGCAGGGAGAGGGCCCGGAGCTGGCCCAATGAATCTTCATTGAAATTGCAAGATTTCGTTCCCTTTCCCGAAAGGGAAAGCCTTCCTTTCGGGAAAGGGAACGAAATCTTGAAATCAGAGAACAAAGTGGAACAGACGCTCTGCAGAGGAGATATGATGGGAAAGAGTGCAATTGAAAAAAACCCAGCAAATCTGCAAGCGCAGCGATTGCAAGCAAATGGACCGAGATGAAATGAGGGCCAGTGAAAAGGAGCAAGACTTGCCAAAAGGACTCCAATTCCAACCCTGAAATCAGGGAAGAAATGCAAATCAAGAGAGAGGAGGAGAAGAAACTACAGCAATGAAATCTTAAAACAAAAAACAAAAAAAAAAAAAAAAGAAAAATTTTGAAAGCACGCGAAAACCCAAAAAGTGAATGGGACGACAAGAAGTGCAGGGAGAGGGCCCGGAGCTGGCCCAATGAATCTTCATTGAAATCGCAAGATTTCGTTCCCTTTCCCGAAAGGGAAAGCCTTCCTTTCGGGAAAGGGAACGAAATCTTGAAATCAGAGAACAAAGTGGAACAGACGCTCTGCAGAGGAGATATGATGGGAAAGAGTGCAATTGAAAAAAACCCAGCAAATCTGCAAGCGCAGCGATTGCAAGCAAATGGACCGAGATGAAATGAGGGCCAGTGAAAAGGAGCAAGACTTGCCAAAAGGACTCCAATTCCAGCCCTGAAATCAGGGAAAAAATGCAAATTAAGAGAGAGGAGGAGAAGAAACTGCAGCAATGAAATCTTAAAACAAAAATTAAAAAAAAAAAAAGAAAAATTTTGAAAGCACGCGAAAACCCAAAAAGTCAATGGGACGACAAGAAGTGCAGGGAGAGGGCCCGGAGCTGGCCCAATGAATCTTCCTTGAAATCGCAAGATTTCGTTCCCTTTCCCGAAAGGGAAAGCCTTCCTTTCGGGAAAGGGAACGAAATCTTGAAATCAGAGAACAAAGTGGAACAGACGCTCTGCAGAGGAGATATGATGGGAAAGAGTGCAATTGAAAAAAACCCAGCAAATCTGCCAGCGCAGCGATTGCAAGCAAATGGACCGAGATGAAATGAGGGCCAGTGAAAAGGAGCAAGACTTGCCAAAAGGACTCCAATTCCAACCCTGAAATCAGGGAAGAAATGCAAATCAAGAGAGAGGAGGAGAAGAAACTACAGCAATGAAATCTTAAAACAAAAAACAAAAAAAAAAAAAAAAGAAAAATTTTGAAAGCACGCGAAAACCCAAAAAGTGAATGGGACGACAAGAAGTGCAGGGAGAGGGCCCGGAGCTGGCCCAATGAATCTTCATTGAAATCGCAAGATTTCGTTCCCTTTCCCGAAAGGGAAAGCCTTCCTTTCGGGAAAGGGAACGAAATCTTGAAATCAGAGAACAAAGTGGAACAGACGCTCTGCAGAGGAGATATGATGGGAAAGAGTGCAATGGAAAAAACCCAGCAAATCTGCAAGCGCAGCGATTGCAAGCAAATGGACCGAGATGAAATGAGGGCCAGTGAAAAGGAGCAAGACTTGCCAAAAGGACTCCAATTCCAGCCCTGAAATCAGGGAAGAAATGCAAATCAAGAGAGAGGAGGATAAGAAACTGCAGCAATGAAATCTTAAAAGAAAAATTTAAAAATAAAAGGAAAAATTTTGAAAGCACGCGAAAACCCAAAAAGTGAATGGGACGACAAGAAGTGCAGGGAGAGGGCCCGGAGCTGGCCCAATGAATCTTCATTGAAATCGCAAGATTTCGTTCCCTTTCCCGACAGGGAAAGCCTTCCTTTCGGGAAAGGGAACGAAATCTTGAAATCAGAGAACAAAGTGGAACAGACGCTCTGCAGAGGAGATATGATGGGAAAGAGTGCAATTGAAAAAAACCCAGCAAATCTGCAAGCGCAGCGATTGCAAGCAAATGGACCGAGATGAAATGAGGGCCAGTGAAAAGGAGCAAGACTTGCCAAAAGGACTCCAATTCCAACCCTGAAATCAGGGAAGAAATGCAAATCAAGAGAGAGGAGGAGAAGAAACTGCAGCAATGAAATCTTAAAAGAAAAATTAAAAAAAAAAGGAAAAATTTTGAAAGCACGCGAAAACCCAAAAAGTGAATGGGACGACAAGAAGTGCAGGGAGAGGGCCCGGAGCTGTCCCAATGAATCTTCATTGAAATCGCAAGATTTCGTTCCCTTTCCCGAAAGGGAAAGCCTTCCTTTCGGGAAAGGGAACGAAATCTTGAAATCAGAGAACAAAGTGGAACAGACGCTCTGCAGAGGAGATATGATGGGAAAGAGTGCAATTGAAAAAAACCCAGCAAATCTGCAAGCGCAGCGATTGCAAGCAAATGGACCGAGATGAAATGAGGGCCAGTGAAAAGGAGCAAGACTTGCCAAAAGGACTCTAATTCCAACCCTGAAATCAGGGACGAAATGCAAATCAAGAGAGAGGAGGAGAAGAAACTGCAGCAACGAAATCTTAAAAGAAAAATTTAAAAAAAAAAAGGAAAAATTTTGAAAGCACGCGAAAACCCAAAAAGTGAATGGGACGACAAGAAGTGCAGGGAGAGGGCCCGGAGCTGGCCCAATGAATCTTCATTGAAATCGCAAGATTTCGTTCCCTTTCCCGAAAGGGAAAGCCTTCCTTTCGGGAAAGGGAACGAAATCTTGAAATCAGAGAACAAAGTGGAACAGACGCTCTGCAGAGGAGATATGATGGGAAAGAGTGCAATTGAAAAAAACCCAGCAAATCTGCAAGCGCAGCGATTGCAAGCAAATGGACCGAGATGAAATGAGGCCCAGTGAAAAGGAGCAAGACTTGCCAAAAGGACTCCAATTCCAGCCCTGAAATCAGGGAAGAAATGCAAATCAAGAGAGAGGAGGATAAGAAACTGCAGCAATGAAATCTTAAAAGAAAAATTTAAAAATAAAAGGAAATATTTTGAAAGCACGCGAAAACCCAAAAAGTGAATGGGACGACAAGAAGTGCAGGGAGAGGGCCCGGAGCTGGCCCAATGAATCTTCATTGAAATCGCAAGATTTCGTTCCCTTTCCCGACAGGGAAAGCCTTCCTTTCGGGAAAGGGAACGAAATCTTGAAATCAGAGAACAAAGTGGAACAGACGCTCTGCAGAGGAGATATGATGGGAAAGAGTGCAATTGAAAAAAACCCAGCAAATCTGCAAGCGCAGCGATTGCAAGCAAATGGACCGAGATGAAATGAGGGCCAGTGAAAAGGAGCAAGACTTGCCAAAAGGACTCCAATTCCAACCCTGAAATCAGGGAAGAAATGCAAATCAAGAGAGAGGAGGAGAAGAAACTGCAGCAATGAAATCTTAAAAGAAAAATTAAAAAAAAAAGGAAAAATTTTGAAAGCACGCGAAAACCCAAAAAGTGAATGGGACGACAAGAAGTGCAGGGAGAGGGCCCGGAGCTGGCCCAATGAATCTTCATTGAAATCGCAAGATTTCATTCCCTTTCCCGAAAGGGAAAGCCTTCCTTTCGGGAAAGGGAACGAAATCTTGAAATCAGAGAACAAAGTGGAACAGACGCTCTGCAGAGGAGATATGATGGGAAAGAGTGCAATTGAAAAAAACCCAGCAAATCTGCAAGCGCAGCGATTGCAAGCAAATGGACCGAGATGAAATGAGGGCCAGTGAAAAGGAGCAAGACTTGCCAAAAGGACTCCAATTCCAACCCTGAAATCAGGGAAGAAATGCAAATTAAGAGAGAGGAGGAGAAGAAACTGCAGCAATGAAATCTTAAAACAAAAATTAAAAAAAAAAAAGGAAAAATTTTGAAAGCACGCGAAAACCCAAAAAGTGAATGGGACGACAAGAAGTGCAGGGAGAGGGCCCGGAGCTGGCCCAATGAATCTTCATTGAAATCGCAAGATTTCGTTCCCTTTCCCGAAAGGGAAAGCCTTCCTTTCGGGAAAGGGAACGAAATCTTGAAATCAGAGAACAAAGTGGAACAGACGCTCTGCAGAGGAGATATGATGGGAAAGAGTGCAATTGAAAAAAACCCAGCAAATCTGCAAGCGGAGCGATTGCAAGCAAATGGACCGAGATGAAATGAGGGCCAGTGAAAAGGAGCAAGACTTGCCAAAAGGACTCCAATTCCAACCCTGAAATCAGGGAAGAAATGCAAATTAAGAGAGAGGAGGAGAAGAAACTGCAGCAATGAAATCTTAAAACAAAAATTTTAAAAAAAAAGGAAAAATTTTGAAAGCACGCGAAAACCCAAAAAGTGAATGGGACGACAAGAAGTGCAGGGAGAGGGTCCGGAGCTGGCCCAATGAATCTTCATTGAAATCGCAAGATTTCGTTCCCTTTCCCGAAAGGGAAAGCCTTCCTTTCGGGAAAGGGAACGAAATCTTGAAATCAGAGAACAAAGTGGAACAGACGCTCTGCAGAGGAGATATGATGGGAAAGAGTGCAATTGAAAAAAACCCAGCAAATCTGCTAGCGCAGCGATTGCAAGCAAATGGACCGAGATGAAATGAGGGCCAGTGAAAAGGAGCAAGACTTGCCAAAAGGACTCCAATTCCAACCCTGAAATCAGGGAAGAAATGCAAATTAAGAGAGAGGAGGTGAAGAAACTGCAGCAATGAAATCTTAAAACAAAAATTAAAAAAAAAAGGAAAAATTTTGAAAGCACGCGAAAACCCAAAAAGTGAATGGGACGACAAGAAGTGCAGGGAGAGGGCCCGGAGCTGGCCCAATGAATCTTCATTGAAATTGCAAGATTTCGTTCCCTTTCCCGAAAGGGAAAGCCTTCCTTTCGGGAAAGGGAACGAAATCTTGAAATCAGAGAACAAAGTGGAACAGACGCTCTGCAGAGGAGATATGATGGGAAAGAGTGCAATTGAAAAAAACCCAGCAAATCTGCAAGCGCAGCGATTGCAAGCAAATGGACCGAGATGAAATGAGGGGCAGTGAAAAGGAGCAAGACTTGCCAAAAGGACTCCAATTCCAACCCTGAAATCAGGGAAGAAATGCAAATCAAGAGAGAGGAGGAGAAGAAACTACAGCAATGAAATCTTAAAACAAAAAACAAAAAAAAAAAAAAAAGAAAAATTTTGAAAGCACGCGAAAACCCAAAAAGTGAATGGGACGACAAGAAGTGCAGGGAGAGGGCCCGGAGCTGGCCCAATGAATCTTCATTGAAATCGCAAGATTTCGTTCCCTTTCCCGAAAGGGAAAGCCTTCCTTTCGGGAAAGGGAACGAAATCTTGAAATCAGAGAACAAAGTGGAACAGACGCTCTGCAGAGGAGATATGATGGGAAAGAGTGCAATTGAAAAAAACCCAGCAAATCTGCAAGCGCAGCGATTGCAAGCAAATGGACCGAGATGAAATGAGGGCCAGTGAAAAGGAGCAAGACTTGCCAAAAGGACTCCAATTCCAGCCCTGAAATCAGGGAAAAAATGCAAATTAAGAGAGAGGAGGAGAAGAAACTGCAGCAATGAAATCTTAAAACAAAAATTAAAAAAAAAAAAAGAAAAATTTTGAAAGCACGCGAAAACCCAAAAAGTCAATGGGACGACAAGAAGTGCAGGGAGAGGGCCCGGAGCTGGCCCAATGAATCTTCCTTGAAATCGCAAGATTTCGTTCCCTTTCCCGAAAGGGAAAGCCTTCCTTTCGGGAAAGGGAACGAAATCTTGAAATCAGAGAACAAAGTGGAACAGACGCTCTGCAGAGGAGATATGATGGGAAAGAGTGCAATTGAAAAAAACCCAGCAAATCTGCCAGCGCAGCGATTGCAAGCAAATGGACCGAGATGAAATGAGGGCCAGTGAAAAGGAGCAAGACTTGCCAAAAGGACTCCAATTCCAACCCTGAAATCAGGGAAGAAATGCAAATCAAGAGAGAGGAGGAGAAGAAACTACAGCAATGAAATCTTAAAACAAAAAACAAAAAAAAAAAAAAAAAGAAAAATTTTGAAAGCACGCGAAAACCCAAAAAGTGAATGGGACGACAAGAAGTGCAGGGAGAGGGCCCGGAGCTGGCCCAATGAATCTTCATTGAAATCGCAAGATTTCGTTCCCTTTCCCGAAAGGGAAAGCCTTCCTTTCGGGAAAGGGAACGAAATCTTGAAATCAGAGAACAAAGTGGAACAGACGCTCTGCAGAGGAGATATGATGGGAAAGAGTGCAATTGAAAAAAACCCAGCAAATCTGCAAGCGCAGCGATTGCAAGCAAATGGACCGAGATGAAATGAGGGCCAGTGAAAAGGAGCAAGACTTGCCAAAAGGACTCCAATTCCAGCCCTGAAATCAGGGAAGAAATGCAAATCAAGAGAGAGGAGGATAAGAAACTGCAGCAATGAAATCTTAAAAGAAAAATTTAAAAATAAAAGGAAATATTTTGAAAGCACGCGAAAACCCAAAAAGTTAATGGGACGACAAGAAGTGCAGGGAGAGGGCCCGGAGCTGGCCCAATGAATCTTCATTGAAATCGCAAGATTTCGTTCCCTTTCCCGACAGGGAAAGCCTTCCTTTCGGGAAAGGGAACGAAATCTTGAAATCAGAGAACAAAGTGGAACAGACGCTCTGCAGAGGAGATATGATGGGAAAGAGTGCAATTGAAAAAAACCCAGCAAATCTGCAAGCGCAGCGATTGCAAGCAAATGGACCGAGATGAAATGAGGGCCAGTGAAAAGGAGCAAGACTTGCCAAAAGGACTCCAATTCCAACCCTGAAATCAGGGAAGAAATGCAAATCAAGAGAGAGGAGGAGAAGAAACTGCAGCAATGAAATCTTAAAACAAAAATTAAAAAAAAAAGGAAAAATTTTGAAAGCACGCGAAAACCCAAAAAGTGAATGGGACGACAAGAAGTGCAGGGAGAGGGCCCGGAGCTGTCCCAATGAATCTTCATTGAAATCGCAAGATTTCGTTCCCTTTCCCGAAAGGGAAAGCCTTCCTTTCGGGAAAGGGAACGAAATCTTGAAATCAGAGAACAAAGTGGAACAGACGCTCTGCAGAGGAGATATGATGGGAAAGAGTGCAATTGAAAAAAACCCAGCAAATCTGCAAGCGCAGCGATTGCAAGCAAATGGACCGAGATGAAATGAGGGCCAGTGAAAAGGAGCAAGACTTGCCAAAAGGACTCTAATTCCAACCCTGAAATCAGGGAAGAAATGCAAATCAAGAGAGAGGAGGAGAAGAAACTGCAGCAACGAAATCTTAAAAGAAAAATTTAAAAAAAAAAAGGAAAAATTTTGAAAGCACGCGAAAACCCAAAAAGTGAATGGGACGACAAGAAGTGCAGGGAGAGGGCCCGGAGCTGGCCCAATGAATCTTCATTGAAATCGCAAGATTTCGTTCCCTTTCCCGAAAGGGAAAGCCTTCCTTTCGGGAAAGGGAACGAAATCTTGAAATCAGAGAACAAAGTGGAACAGACGCTCTGCAGAGGAGATATGATGGGAAAGAGTGCAATTGAAAAAAACCCAGCAAATCTGCAAGCGCAGCGATTGCAAGCAAATGGACCGAGATGAAATGAGGCCCAGTGAAAAGGAGCAAGACTTGCCAAAAGGACTCCAATTCCAGCCCTGAAATCAGGGAAGAAATGCAAATCAAGAGAGAGGAGGATAAGAAACTGCAGCAATGAAATCTTAAAAGAAAAATTTAAAAATAAAAGGAAATATTTTGAAAGCACGCGAAAACCCAAAAAGTGAATGGGACGACAAGAAGTGCAGGGAGAGGGCCCGGAGCTGGCCCAATGAATCTTCATTGAAATCGCAAGATTTCGTTCCCTTTCCCGACAGGGAAAGCCTTCCTTTCGGGAAAGGGAACGAAATCTTGAAATCAGAGAACAAAGTGGAACAGACGCTCTGCAGAGGAGATATGATGGGAAAGAGTGCAATTGAAAAAAACCCAGCAAATCTGCAAGCGCAGCGATTGCAAGCAAATGGACCGAGATGAAATGAGGGCCAGTGAAAAGGAGCAAGACTTGCCAAAAGGACTCCAATTCCAACCCTGAAATCAGGGAAGAAATGCAAATCAAGAGAGAGGAGGAGAAGAAACTGCAGCAATGAAATCTTAAAAGAAAAATTAAAAAAAAAAGGAAAAATTTTGAAAGCACGCGAAAACCCAAAAAGTGAATGGGACGACAAGAAGTGCAGGGAGAGGGCCCGGAGCTGGCCCAATGAATCTTCATTGAAATCGCAAGATTTCGTTCCCTTTCCCGAAAGGGAAAGCCTTCCTTTCGGGAAAGGGAACGAAATCTTGAAATCAGAGAACAAAGTGGAACAGACGCTCTGCAGAGGAGATATGATGGGAAAGAGTGCAATTGAAAAAAACCCAGCAAATCTGCAAGCGCAGCGATTGCAAGCAAATGGACCGAGATGAAATGAGGGCCAGTGAAAAGGAGCAAGACTTGCCAAAAGGACTCCAATTCCAGCCCTGAAATCAGGGAAGAAATGCAAATCAAGAGAGAGGAGGATAAGAAACTGCAGCAATGAAATCTTAAAACAAAAGTTACATAAAAAAAGGAAAAAATTTTGAAAGCACGCGAAAACCCAAAAAGTGAATGGGACGACAAGAAGTGCAGGGAGAGGGCCCGGAGCTGGCCCAATGAATCTTCATTGAAATCGCAAGATTTCGTTCCCTTTCCCGAAAGGGAAAGCCTTCCTTTCGGGAAAGGGAACGAAATCTTGAAATCAGAGAACAAAGTGGAACAGACGCTCTGCAGAGGAGATATGATGGGAAAGAGTGCAATTGAAAAAAACCCAGCAAATCTGCCAGCGCAGCGATTGCAAGCAAATGGACCGAGATGAAATGAGGGCCAGTGAAAAGGAGCAAGACTTGCCAAAAGGACTCCAATTCCAACCCTGAAATCAGGGAAGAAATGCAAATTAAGAGAGAGGAGGAGAAGAAACTGCAGCAATGAAATCTTAAAACAAAAATTACAAAAATAGGAAAAATTTTGAAAGCACGCAAAAACCCAAAAAGTGAATGGGACGACAAGAAGTGCAGGGAGAGGGCCCGGAGCTGGCCCAATGAATCTTCATTGAAATCGCAAGATTTCGTTCCCTTTCCCGAAAGGGAAAGCCTTCCTTTCGGGAAAGGGAACGAAATCTTGAAATCAGAGAACAAAGTGGAACAGACGCTCTGCAGTAGAGATATGATGGGAAAGAGTGCAATTGATAAAAACCCAGCAAATCTGCAAGCGCAGCGATTGCAAGCAAATGGACCGAGAT
This sequence comes from Chamaea fasciata, assembly GCF_029207755.1. NCBI lineage: Eukaryota > Metazoa > Chordata > Aves > Passeriformes > Sylviidae > Chamaea > Chamaea fasciata. Next base: position 10,418,906 of record NW_027094091.1, on the reverse strand, counting down.
GAAATGAGGGCCAGTGAAAAGGAGCAAGACTTGCCAAAAGGACTCCAATTCCAACCCTGAAATCAGGGAAGAAATGCAAATTAAGAGAGAGGAGGAGAAGAAACTGCAGCAATGAAATCTTAAAACAAAAATTTTAAAAAAAAAGGAAAAATTTTGAAAGCACGCGAAAACCCAAAAAGTGAATGGGACGACAAGAAGTGCAGGGAGAGGGTCCGGAGCTGGCCCAATGAATCTTCATTGAAATCGCAAGATTTCGTTCCCTTTCCCGAAAGGGAAAGCCTTCCTTTCGGGAAAGGGAACGAAATCTTGAAATCAGAGAACAAAGTGGAACAGACGCTCTGCAGAGGAGATATGATGGGAAAGAGTGCAATTGAAAAAAACCCAGCAAATCTGCTAGCGCAGCGATTGCAAGCAAATGGACCGAGATGAAATGAGGGCCAGTGAAAAGGAGCAAGACTTGCCAAAAGGACTCCAATTCCAACCCTGAAATCAGGGAAGAAATGCAAATTAAGAGAGAGGAGGTGAAGAAACTGCAGCAATGAAATCTTAAAACAAAAATTAAAAAAAAAAGGAAAAATTTTGAAAGCACGCGAAAACCCAAAAAGTGAATGGGACGACAAGAAGTGCAGGGAGAGGGCCCGGAGCTGGCCCAATGAATCTTCATTGAAATCGCAAGATTTCGTTCCCTTTCCCGAAAGGGAAAGCCTTCCTTTCGGGAAAGGGAACGAAATCTTGAAATCAGAGAACAAAGTGGAACAGACGCTCTGCAGAGGAGATATGATGGGAAAGAGTGCAATTGAAAAAAACCCAGCAAATCTGCAAGCGCAGCGATTGCAAGCAAATGGACCGAGATGAAATGAGGGCCAGTGAAAAGGAGCAAGACTTGCCAAAAGGACTCCAATTCCAACCCTGAAATCAGGGAAGAAATGCAAATCAAGAGAGAGGAGGAGAAGAAACTACAGCAATGAAATCTTAAAACAAAAAACAAAAAAAAAAAAAAAAGAAAAATTTTGAAAGCACGCGAAAACCCAAAAAGTGAATGGGACGACAAGAAGTGCAGGGAGAGGGCCCGGAGCTGGCCCAATGAATCTTCATTGAAATCGCAAGATTTCGTTCCCTTTCCCGAAAGGGAAAGCCTTCCTTTCGGGAAAGGGAACGAAATCTTGAAATCAGAGAACAAAGTGGAACAGACGCTCTGCAGAGGAGATATGATGGGAAAGAGTGCAATTGAAAAAAACCCAGCAAATCTGCAAGCGCAGCGATTGCAAGCAAATGGACCGAGATGAAATGAGGGCCAGTGAAAAGGAGCAAGACTTGCCAAAAGGACTCCAATTCCAGCCCTGAAATCAGGGAAAAAATGCAAATTGAGAGAGAGGAGGAGAAGAAACTGCAGCAATGAAATCTTAAAACAAAAATTAAAAAAAAAAAAAGAAAAATTTTGAAAGCACGCGAAAACCCAAAAAGTGAATGGGACGACAAGAAGTGCAGGGAGAGGGCCCGGAGCTGGCCCAATGAATCTTCCTTGAAATCGCAAGATTTCGTTCCCTTTCCCGAAAGGGAAAGCCTTCCTTTCGGGAAAGGGAACGAAATCTTGAAATCAGAGAACAAAGTGGAACAGACGCTCTGCAGAGGAGATATGATGGGAAAGAGTGCAATTGAAAAAAACCCAGCAAATCTGCCAGCGCAGCGATTGCAAGCAAATGGACCGAGATGAAATGAGGGCCAGTGAAAAGGAGCAAGACTTGCCAAAAGGACTCCAATTCCAACCCTGAAATCAGGGAAGAAATGCAAATCAAGAGAGAGGAGGAGAAGAAACTACAGCAATGAAATCTTAAAAAAAAAACAAAAAAAAAAAAAAAAGAAAAATTTTGAAAGCACGCGAAAACCCAAAAAGTGAATGGGACGACAAGAAGTGCAGGGAGAGGGCCCGGAGCTGGCCCAATGAATCTTCATTGAAATCGCAAGATTTCGTTCCCTTTCCCGAAAGGGAAAGCCTTCCTTTCGGGAAAGGGAACGAAATCTTGAAATCAGAGAACAAAGTGGAACAGACGCTCTGCAGAGGAGATATGATGGGAAAGAGTGCAATTGAAAAAAACCCAGCAAATCTGCAAGCGCAGCGATTGCAAGCAAATGGACCGAGATGAAATGAGGGCCAGTGAAAAGGAGCAAGACTTGCCAAAAGGACTCCAATTCCAGCCCTGAAATCAGGGAAGAAATGCAAATCAAGAGAGAGGAGGATAAGAAACTGCAGCAATGAAATCTTAAAAGAAAAATTTAAAAATAAAAGGAAATATTTTGAAAGCACGCGAAAACCCAAAAAGTTAATGGGACGACAAGAAGTGCAGGGAGAGGGCCCGGAGCTGGCCCAATGAATCTTCATTGAAATCGCAAGATTTCGTTCCCTTTCCCGACAGGGAAAGCCTTCCTTTCGGGAAAGGGAACGAAATCTTGAAATCAGAGAACAAAGTGGAACAGACGCTCTGCAGAGGAGATATGATGGGAAAGAGTGCAATTGAAAAAAACCCAGCAAATCTGCAAGCGCAGCGATTGCAAGCAAATGGACCGAGATGAAATGAGGGCCAGTGAAAAGGAGCAAGACTTGCCAAAAGGACTCCAATTCCAACCCTGAAATCAGGGAAGAAATGCAAATCAAGAGAGAGGAGGAGAAGAAACTGCAGCAATGAAATCTTAAAAGAAAAATTAAAAAAAAAAGGAAAAATTTTGAAAGCACGCGAAAACCCAAAAAGTGAATGGGACGACAAGAAGTGCAGGGAGAGGGCCCGGAGCTGTCCCAATGAATCTTCATTGAAATCGCAAGATTTCGTTCCCTTTCCCGAAAGGGAAAGCCTTCCTTTCGGGAAAGGGAACGAAATCTTGAAATCAGAGAACAAAGTGGAACAGACGCTCTGCAGAGGAGATATGATGGGAAAGAGTGCAATTGAAAAAAACCCAGCAAATCTGCAAGCGCAGCGATTGCAAGCAAATGGACCGAGATGAAATGAGGGCCAGTGAAAAGGAGCAAGACTTGCCAAAAGGACTCCAATTCCAGCCCTGAAATCAGGGAAGAAATGCAAATCAAGAGAGAGGAGGATAAGAAACTGCAGCAATGAAATCTTAAAACAAAAGTTACATAAAAAAAGGAAAAAATTTTGAAAGCACGCGAAAACCCAAAAAGTGAATGGGACGACAAGAAGTGCAGGGAGAGGGCCCGGAGCTGGCCCAATGAATCTTCATTGAAATCGCAAGATTTCGTTCCCTTTCCCGAAAGGGAAAGCCTTCCTTTCGGGAAAGGGAACGAAATCTTGAAATCAGAGAACCAAGTGGAACAGACGCTCTGCAGAGGAGATATGATGGGAAAGAGTGCAATTGAAAAAAACCCAGCAAATCTGCAAGCGCAGCGATTGCAAGCAAATGGACCGAGATGAAATGAGGGCCAGTGAAAAGGAGCAAGACTTGCCAAAATGACTCCCATTCCAACCCTGAAATCAGGGAAGAAATGCAAATCAAGAGAGAGGAGGAGAAGAAACTGCAGCAATGAAATCTTAAAACAAAAATTAAAAAAAAAAAAAAGGAAAAATTTTGAAAGCACGCGAAAACCCAAAAAGTGAATGGGACGACAAGAAGTGCAGGGAGAGGGCCCGGAGCTGGCCCAATGAATCTTCATTGAAATCGCAAGATTTCGTTCCCTTTCCCGAAAGGGAAAGCCTTCCTTTCGGGAAAGGGAACGAAATCTTGAAATCAGAGAACAAAGTGGAACAGACGCTCTGCAGAGGAGATATGATGGGAAAGAGTGCAATTGAAAAAAACCCAGCAAATCTGCAAGCGCAGCGATTGCAAGCAAATGGACCGAGATGAAATGAGGGCCAGTGAAAAGGAGCAAGACTTGACAAAAGGACTCCAATTCCAGCCCTGAAATCAGGGAAGAAATGCAAATTAAGAGAGAGGAGGAGAAGAAACTGCAGCAATGAAATCTTAAAACAAAAATTAAAAAAAAAAAAAGAAAAAATTTTGAAAGCACGCGAAAACCCAAAAAGTGAATGGGACGACAAGAAGTGCAGGGAGAGGGCCCGGAGCTGGCCCAATGAATCTTCATTGAAATCGCAAGATTTCGTTCCCTTTCCCGAAAGGGAAAGCCTTCCTTTCGGGAAAGGGAACGAAATCTTGAAATCAGAGAACAAAGTGGAACAGACGCTCTGCAGAGGAGATATGATGGGAAAGAGTGCAATTGAAAAAAACCCAGCAAATCTGCAAGCGCAGCGATTGCAAGCAAATGGACCGAGATGAAATGAGGGCCAGTGAAAAGGAGCAAGACTTGCCAAAAGGACTCCAATTCCAGCCCTGAAATCAGGGAAGAAATGCAAATCAAGAGAGAGGAGGAGAAGAAACTGCAGCAATGAAATCTTAAAAGAAAAATTAAAAAAAAAAAAAGGAAAAATTTTGAAAGCACGCGAAAACCCAAAAAGTGAATGGGACAACAAGAAGTGCAGGGAGAGGGCCCGGAGCTGGCCCAATGAATCTTCATTGAAATCGCAAGATTTCGTTCCCTTTCCCGAAAGGGAAAGCCTTCCTTTCGGGAAAGGGAACGAAATCTTGAAATCAGAGAACAAAGTGGAACAGACGCTCTGCAGAGGAGATATGATGGGAAAGAGTGCAATTGAAAAAAACCCAGCAAATCTGCAAGCGCAGCGATTGCAAGCAAATGGACCGAGATGAAATGAGGGCCAGTGAAAAGGAGCAAGACTTGCCAAAAGGACTCCAATTCCAGCCCTGAAATCAGGTAAGAAATGCAAATTAAGAGAGAGGAGGAGAAGAAACTGCAGCAATGAAATCTTAAAACAAAAATTAAAAAAAAAAAAAGAAAAAATTTTGAAAGCACGCGAAAACCCAAAAAGTGAATGGGACGACAAGAAGTGCAGGGAGAGGGCCCGGAGCTGGCCCAATGAATCTTCATTGAAATCGCAAGATTTCGTTCCCTTTCCCGAAAGGGAAAGCCTTCCTTTCGGGAAAGGGAACGAAATCTTGAAATCAGAGAACCAAGTGGAACAGACGCTCTGCAGAGGAGATATGATGGGAAAGAGTGCAATTGAAAAAAACCCAGCAAATCTGCAAGCGCAGCGATTGCAAGCAAATGGACCGAGATGAAATGAGGGCCAGTGAAAAGGAGCAAGACTTGCCAAAAGGACTCCAATTCCAACCCTGAAATCAGGGAAGAAATGCAAATCAAGAGAGAGGAGGAGAAGAAACTGCAGCAATGAAATCTTAAAACAAAAATTAAAAAAAAAAAAAGGAAAAATTTTGAAAGCACGCGAAAACCCAAAAAGTGAATGGGACGACAAGAAGTGCAGGGAGAGGGCCCGGAGCTGGCCCAATGAATCTTCATTGAAATCGCAAGATTTCGTTCCCTTTCCCGAAAGGGAAAGCCTTCCTTTCGGGAAAGGGAACGAAATCTTGAAATCAGAGAACCAAGTGGAACAGACGCTCTGCAGAGGAGATATGATGGGAAAGAGTGCAATTGAAAAAAACCCAGCAAATCTGCAAGCGCAGCGATTGCAAGCAAATGGACCGAGATGAAATGAGGGCCAGTGAAAAGGAGCAAGACTTGCCAAAAGGACTCTAATTCCAACCCTGAAATCAGGGACGAAATGCAAATCAAGAGAGAGGAGGAGAAGAAACTGCAGCAACGAAATCTTAAAAGAAAAATTTAAAAAAAAAAAGGAAAAATTTTGAAAGCACACGAAAACCCAAAAAGTGAATGGGACGACAAGAAGTGCAGGGAGAGGGCCCGGAGCTGGCCCAATGAATCTTCATTGAAATCGCAAGATTTCGTTCCCTTTCCCGAAAGGGAAAGCCTTCCTTTCGGGAAAGGGAACGAAATCTTGAAATCAGAGAACAAAGTGGAACAGACGCTCTGCAGAGGAGATATGATGGGAAAGAGTGCAATTGAAAAAAACCCAGCAAATCTGCAAGCGCAGCGATTGCAAGCAAATGGACCGAGATGAAATGAGGGGCAGTGAAAAGGAGCAGGACTTGCCAAAAGGACTCCAATTCCAACCCTGAAATCAGGGAAGAAATGCAAATCAAGAGAGAGGAGGAGAAGAAACTGCAGCAATGAAATCTTAAAACAAAAATTAAAAAAAAAAAAAGGAAAAATTTTGAAAGCACGCGAAAACCCAAAAAGTGAATGGGACGACAAGAAGTGCAGGGAGAGGGCCCGGAGCTGGCCCAATGAATCTTCATTGAAATCGCAAGATTTCGTTCCCTTTCCCGAAAGGGAAAGCCTTCCTTTCGGGAAAGGGAACGAAATCTTGAAATCAGAGAACCAAGTGGAACAGACGCTCTGCAGAGGAGATATGATGGGAAAGAGTGCAATTGAAAAAAACCCAGCAAATCTGCAAGCGCAGCGATTGCAAGCAAATGGACCGAGATGAAATGAGGGCCAGTGAAAAGGAGCAAGACTTGCCAAAAGGACTCTAATTCCAACCCTGAAATCAGGGACGAAATGCAAATCAAGAGAGAGGAGGAGAAGAAACTGCAGCAACGAAATCTTAAAAGAAAAATTTAAAAAAAAAAAGGCAAAATTTTGAAAGCACGCGAAAACCCAAAAAGTGAATGGGACGACAAGAAGTGCAGGGAGAGGGCCCGGAGCTGGCCCAATGAATCTTCATTGAAATCGCAGGATTTCGTTCCCTTTCCCGAAAGGGAAAGCCTTCCTTTCGGGAAAGGGAACGAAATCTTGAAATCAGAGAACAAAGTGGAACAGACGCTCTGCAGAGGAGATATGATGGGAAAGAGTGCAATTGAAAAAAACCCAGCAAATCTGCAAGCGCAGCGATTGCAAGCAAATGGACCGAGATGAAATGAGGGCCAGTGAAAAGGAGCAAGACTTGCCAAAAGGACTCCAATTCCAGCCCTGAAATCAGGGAAGAAATGCAAATCAAGAGAGAGGAGGAGAAGAAACTGCAGCAATGAAATATTAAAAGAAAAATTAAAAAAAAAAAAAGGAAAAATTTTGAAAGCACGCGAAAACCCAAAAAGTGAATGGGACAACAAGAAGTGCAGGGAGAGGGCCCGGAGCTGGCCCAATGAATCTTCATTGAAATCGCAAGATTTCGTTCCCTTTCCCGAAAGGGAAAGCCTTCCTTTCGGGAAAGGGAACGAAATCTTGAAATCAGAGAACAAAGTGGAACAGACGCTCTGCAGAGGAGATATGATGGGAAAGAGTGCAATTGAAAAAAACCCAGCAAATCTGCAAGCGCAGCGATTGCAAGCAAATGGACCGAGATGAAATGAGGGCCAGTGAAAAGGAGCAAGACTTGCCAAAAGGACTCCAATTCCAGCCCTGAAATCAGGGAAAAAATGCAAATTAAGAGAGAGGAGGAGAAGAAACTGCAGCAATGAAATCTTAAAACAAAAATTAAAAAAAAAAAAAGAAAAAATTTTGAAAGCACGCGAAAACCCAAAAAGTGAATGGGACGACAAGAAGTGCAGGGAGAGGGCCCGGAGCTGGCCCAATGAATCTTCATTGAAATCGCAAGATTTCGTTCCCTTTCCCGAAAGGGAAAGCCTTCCTTTCGGGAAAGGGAACGAAATCTTGAAATCAGAGAACCAAGTGGAACAGACGCTCTGCAGAGGAGATATGATGGGAAAGAGTGCAATTGAAAAAAACCCAGCAAATCTGCAAGCGCAGCGATTGCAAGCAAATGGACCGAGATGAAATGAGGGCCAGTGAAAAGGAGCAAGACTTGCCAAAAGGACTCCAATTCCAGCCCTGAAATCAGGGAAGAAATGCAAATTAAGAGAGAGGAGGAGAAGAAACTGCAGCAATGAAATCTTAAAAGAAAAATTAAAAGAAAAAAAAGAAAAAATTTTGAAAGCACGCGAAAACCCAAAAAGTGAATGGGACGACAAGAAGTGCAGGGAGAGGGCCCGGAGCTGGCCCAATGAATCTTCATTGAAATCGCAAGATTTCGTTCCCTTTCCCGAAAGGGAAAGCCTTCCTTTCGGGAAAGGGAACGAAATCTTGAAATCAGAGAACAAAGTGGAACAGACGCTCTGCAGAGGAGATATGATGGGAAAGAGTGCAATTGAAAAAAACCCAGCAAATCTGCAAGCGCAGCGATTGCAAGCAAATGGACCGAGATGAAATGAGGGCCAGTGAAAAGGAGCAAGACTTGCCAAAAGGACTCCAATTCCAGCCCTGAAATCAGGGAAGAAATGCAAATCAAGAGAGAGGAGGAGAAGAAACTGCAGCAATGAAATCTTAAAACAAAAATTAAAAAAAAAAAAAGGAAAAATTTTGAAAGCACGCGAAAACCCAAAAAGTGAATGGGACAACAAGAAGTGCAGGGAGAGGGCCCGGAGCTGGCCCAATGAATCTTCATTGAAATCGCAAGATTTCGTTCCCTTTCCCGAAAGGGAAAGCCTTCCTTTCGGGAAAGGGAACGAAATCTTGAAATCAGAGAACAAAGTGGAACAGACGCTCTGCAGAGGAGATATGATGGGAAAGAGTGCAATTGAAAAAAACCCAGCAAATCTGCAAGCGCAGCGATTGCAAGCAAATGGACCGAGATGAAATGAGGGCCAGTGAAAAGGAGCAAGACTTGCCAAAAGGACTCCAATTCCAGCCCTGAAATCAGGGAAGAAATGCAAATTAAGAGAGAGGAGGAGAAGAAACTGCAGCAATGAAATCTTAAAACAAAAATTAAAAGAAAAAAAAGAAAAAATTTTGAAAGCACGCGAAAACCCAAAAAGTGAATGGGACGACAAGAAGTGCAGGGAGAGGGCCCGGAGCTGGCCCAATGAATCTTCATTGAAATCGCAAGATTTCGTTCCCTTTCCCGAAAGGGAAAGCCTTCCTTTCGGGAAAGGGAACGAAATCTTGAAATCAGAGAACAAAGTGGAACAGACGCTCTGCAGAGGAGATATGATGGGAAAGAGTGCAATTGAAAAAAACCCAGCAAATCTGCAAGCGCAGCGATTGCAAGCAAATGGACCGAGATGAAATGAGGGCCAGTGAAAAGGAGCAAGACTTGCCAAAAGGACTCCAATTCCAGCCCTGAAATCAGGGAAGAAATGCAAATCAAGAGAGAGGAGGAGAAGAAACTGCAGCAATGAAATCTTAAAAGAAAAATTAAAAAAAAAAAAAGGAAAAATTTTGAAAGCACGCGAAAACCCAAAAAGTGAATGGGACAACAAGAAGTGCAGGGAGAGGGCCCGGAGCTGGCCCAATGAATCTTCATTGAAATCGCAAGATTTCGTTCCCTTTCCCGAAAGGGAAAGCCTTCCTTTCGGGAAAGGGAACGAAATCTTGAAATCAGAGAACAAAGTGGAACAGACGCTCTGCAGAGGAGATATGATGGGAAAGAGTGCAATTGAAAAAAACCCAGCAAATCTGCAAGCGCAGCGATTGCAAGCAAATGGACCGAGATGAAATGAGGGCCAGTGAAAAGGAGCAAGACTTGCCAAAATGACTCCCATTCCAACCCTGAAATCAGGGAAGAAATGCAAATCAAGAGAGAGGAGGAGAAGAAACTGCAGCAATGAAATCTTAAAACAAAAATTAAAAAAAAAAAAAGGAAAAATTTTGAAAGCACGCGAAAACCCAAAAAGTGAATGGGACGACAAGAAGTGCAGGGAGAGGGCCCGGAGCTGGCCCAATGAATCTTCATTGAAATCGCAAGATTTCGTTCCCTTTCCCGAAAGGGAAAGCCTTCCTTTCGGGAAAGGGAACGAAATCTTGAAATCAGAGAACAAAGTGGAACAGACGCTCTGCAGAGGAGATATGATGGGAAAGAGTGCAATTGAAAAAAACCCAGCAAATCTGCAAGCGCAGCGATTGCAAGCAAATGGACCGAGATGAAATGAGGGCCAGTGAAAAGGAGCAAGACTTGACAAAAGGACTCCAATTCCAGCCCTGAAATCAGGGAAGAAATGCAAATTAAGAGAGAGGAGGAGAAGAAACTGCAGCAATGAAATCTTAAAACAAAAATTAAAAAAAAAAAAAGAAAAAATTTTGAAAGCACGCGAAAACCCAAAAAGTGAATGGGACGACAAGAAGTGCAGGGAGAGGGCCCGGAGCTGGCCCAATGAATCTTCATTGAAATCGCAAGATTTCGTTCCCTTTCCCGAAAGGGAAAGCCTTCCTTTCGGGAAAGGGAACGAAATCTTGAAATCAGAGAACAAAGTGGAACAGACGCTCTGCAGAGGAGATATGATGGGAAAGAGTGCAATTGAAAAAAACCCAGCAAATCTGCAAGCGCAGCGATTGCAAGCAAATGGACCGAGATGAAATGAGGGCCAGTGAAAAGGAGCAAGACTTGCCAAAAGGACTCCAATTCCAGCCCTGAAATCAGGGAAGAAATGCAAATCAAGAGAGAGGAGGAGAAGAAACTGCAGCAATGAAATCTTAAAAGAAAAATTAAAAAAAAAAAAAGGAAAAATTTTGAAAGCACGCGAAAACCCAAAAAGTGAATGGGACAACAAGAAGTGCAGGGAGAGGGCCCGGAGCTGGCCCAATGAATCTTCATTGAAATCGCAAGATTTCGTTCCCTTTCCCGAAAGGGAAAGCCTTCCTTTCGGGAAAGGGAACGAAATCTTGAAATCAGAGAACAAAGTGGAACAGACGCTCTGCAGAGGAGATATGATGGGAAAGAGTGCAATTGAAAAAAACCCAGCAAATCTGCAAGCGCAGCGATTGCAAGCAAATGGACCGAGATGAAATGAGGGCCAGTGAAAAGGAGCAAGACTTGCCAAAAGGACTCCAATTCCAGCCCTGAAATCAGGGAAGAAATGCAAATTAAGAGAGAGGAGGAGAAGAAACTGCAGCAATGAAATCTTAAAACAAAAATTAAAAAAAAAAAAAGAAAAAATTTTGAAAGCACGCGAAAACCCAAAAAGTGAATGGGACGACAAGAAGTGCAGGGAGAGGGCCCGGAGCTGGCCCAATGAATCTTCATTGAAATCGCAAGATTTCGTTCCCTTTCCCGAAAGGGAAAGCATTCCTTTCGGGAAAGGGAACGAAATCTTGAAATCAGAGAACCAAGTGGAACAGACGCTCTGCAGAGGAGATATGATGGGAAAGAGTGCAATTGAAAAAAACCCAGCAAATCTGCAAGCGCAGCGATTGCAAGCAAATGGACCGAGATGAAATGAGGGCCAGTGAAAAGGAGCAAGACTTGCCAAAAGGACTCCAATTCCAACCCTGAAATCAGGGAAGAAATGCAAATCAAGAGAGAGGAGGAGAAGAAACTGCAGCAATGAAATCTTAAAACAAAAATTAAAAAAAAAAAAAGGAAAAATTTTGAAAGCACGCGAAAACCCAAAAAGTGAATGGGACGACAAGAAGTGCAGGGAGAGGGCCCGGAGCTGGCCCAATGAATCTTCATTGAAATCGCAAGATTTCGTTCCCTTTCCCGAAAGGGAAAGCCTTCCTTTCGGGAAAGGGAACGAAATCTTGAAATCAGAGAACCAAGTGGAACAGACGCTCTGCAGAGGAGATATGATGGGAAAGAGTGCAATTGAAAAAAACCCAGCAAATCTGCAAGCGCAGCGATTGCAAGCAAATGGACCGAGATGAAATGAGGGCCAGTGAAAAGGAGCAAGACTTGCCAAAAGGACTCTAATTCCAACCCTGAAATCAGGGACGAAATGCAAATCAAGAGAGAGGAGGAGAAGAAACTGCAGCAACGAAATCTTAAAAGAAAAATTTAAAAAAAAAAAGGCAAAATTTTGAAAGCACGCGAAAACCCAAAAAGTGAATGGGACGACAAGAAGTGCAGGGAGAGGGCCCGGAGCTGGCCCAATGAATCTTCATTGAAATCGCAGGATTTCGTTCCCTTTCCCGAAAGGGAAAGCCTTCCTTTCGGGAAAGGGAACGAAATCTTGAAATCAGAGAACAAAGTGGAACAGACGCTCTGCAGAGGAGATATGATGGGAAAGAGTGCAATTGAAAAAAACCCAGCAAATCTGCAAGCGCAGCGATTGCAAGCAAATGGACCGAGATGAAATGAGGGCCAGTGAAAAGGAGCAAGACTTGCCAAAAGGACTCCAATTCCAGCCCTGAAATCAGGGAAGAAATGCAAATCAAGAGAGAGGAGGAGAAGAAACTGCAGCAATGAAATCTTAAAACAAAAATTAAAAAAAAAAAAAAGGAAAAATTTTGAAAGCACGCGAAAACCCAAAAAGTGAATGGGACGACAAGAAGTGCAGGGAGAGGGCCCGGAGCTGGCCCAATGAATCTTCATTGAAATCGCAAGATTTCGTTCCCTTTCCCGAAAGGGAAAGCCTTCCTTTCGGGAAAGGGAACGAAATCTTGAAATCAGAGAACCAAGTGGAACAGACGCTCTGCAGAGGAGATATGATGGGAAAGAGTGCAATTGAAAAAAACCCAGCAAATCTGCAAGCGCAGCGATTGCAAGCAAATGGACCGAGATGAAATGAGGGCCAGTGAAAAGGAGCAAGACTTGCCAAAATGACTCCCATTCCAACCCTGAAATCAGGGAAGAAATGCAAATCAAGAGAGAGGAGGAGAAGAAACTGCAGCAATGAAATCTTAAAACAAAAATTAAAAAAAAAAAAAGAAAAAATTTTGAAAGCACGCGAAAACCCAAAAAGTGAATGGGACGACAAGAAGTGCAGGGAGAGGGCCCGGAGCTGGCCCAATGAATCTTCATTGAAATCGCAAGATTTCGTTCCCTTTCCCGAAAGGGAAAGCCTTCCTTTCGGGAAAGGGAACGAAATCTTGAAATCAGAGAACAAAGTGGAACAGACGCTCTGCAGAGGAGATATGATGGGAAAGAGTGCAATTGAAAAAAACCCAGCAAATCTGCAAGCGCAGCGATTGCAAGCAAATGGACCGAGATGAAATGAGGGCCAGTGAAAAGGAGCAAGACTTGACAAAAGGACTCCAATTCCAGCCCTGAAATCAGGGAAGAAATGCAAATTAAGAGAGAGGAGGAGAAGAAACTGCAGCAATGAAATCTTAAAACAAAAATTAAAAAAAAAAAAAGAAAAAATTTTGAAAGCACGCGAAAACCCAAAAAGTGAATGGGACGACAAGAAGTGCAGGGAGAGGGCCCGGAGCTGGCCCAATGAATCTTCATTGAAATCGCAAGATTTCGTTCCCTTTCCCGAAAGGGAAAGCCTTCCTTTCGGGAAAGGGAACGAAATCTTGAAATCAGAGAACAAAGTGGAACAGACGCTCTGCAGAGGAGATATGATGGGAAAGAGTGCAATTGAAAAAAACCCAGCAAATCTGCAAGCGCAGCGATTGCAAGCAAATGGACCGAGATGAAATGAGGGCCAGTGAAAAGGAGCAAGACTTGCCAAAAGGACTCCAATTCCAGCCCTGAAATCAGGGAAGAAATGCAAATCAAGAGAGAGGAGGAGAAGAAACTGCAGCAATGAAATCTTAAAAGAAAAATTAAAAAAAAAAAAAGGAAAAATTTTGAAAGCACGCGAAAACCCAAAAAGTGAATGGGACAACAAGAAGTGCAGGGAGAGGGCCCGGAGCTGGCCCAATGAATCTTCATTGAAATCGCAAGATTTCGTTCCCTTTCCCGAAAGGGAAAGCCTTCCTTTCGGGAAAGGGAACGAAATCTTGAAATCAGAGAACAAAGTGGAACAGACGCTCTGCAGAGGAGATATGATGGGAAAGAGTGCAATTGAAAAAAACCCAGCAAATCTGCAAGCGCAGCGATTGCAAGCAAATGGACCGAGATGAAATGAGGGCCAGTGAAAAGGAGCAAGACTTGCCAAAAGGACTCCAATTCCAGCCCTGAAATCAGGGAAAAAATGCAAATTAAGAGAGAGGAGGAGAAGAAACTGCAGCAATGAAATCTTAAAACAAAAATTAAAAAAAAAAAAAGAAAAAATTTTGAAAGCACGCGAAAACCCAAAAAGTGAATGGGACGACAAGAAGTGCAGGGAGAGGGCCCGGAGCTGGCCCAATGAATCTTCATTGAAATCGCAAGATTTCGTTCCCTTTCCCGAAAGGGAAAGCCTTCCTTTCGGGAAAGGGAACGAAATCTTGAAATCAGAGAACCAAGTGGAACAGACGCTCTGCAGAGGAGATATGATGGGAAAGAGTGCAATTGAAAAAAACCCAGCAAATCTGCAAGCGCAGCGATTGCAAGCAAATGGACCGAGATGAAATGAGGGCCAGTGAAAAGGAGCAAGACTTGCCAAAAGGACTCCAATTCCAGCCCTGAAATCAGGGAAGAAATGCAAATTAAGAGAGAGGAGGAGAAGAAACTGCAGCAATGAAATCTTAAAACAAAAATTAAAAAAAAAAAAAGAAAAAATTTTGAAAGCACGCGAAAACCCAAAAAGTGAATGGGACGACAAGAAGTGCAGGGAGAGGGCCCGGAGCTGGCCCAATGAATCTTCATTGAAATCGCAAGATTTCGTTCCCTTTCCCGAAAGGGAAAGCCTTCCTTTCGGGAAAGGGAACGAAATCTTGAAATCAGAGAACAAAGTGGAACAGACGCTCTGCAGAGGAGATATGATGGGAAAGAGTGCAATTGAAAAAAACCCAGCAAATCTGCAAGCGCAGCGATTGCAAGCAAATGGACCGAGATGAAATGAGGGCCAGTGAAAAGGAGCAAGACTTGCCAAAAGGACTCCAATTCCAGCCCTGAAATCAGGGAAGAAATGCAAATCAAGAGAGAGGAGGAGAAGAAACTGCAGCAATGAAATCTTAAAAGAAAAATTAAAAAAAAAAAAAGGAAAAATTTTGAAAGCACGCGAAAACCCAAAAAGTGAATGGGACAACAAGAAGTGCAGGGAGAGGGCCCGGAGCTGGCCCAATGAATCTTCATTGAAATCGCAAGATTTCGTTCCCTTTCCCGAAAGGGAAAGCCTTCCTTTCGGGAAAGGGAACGAAATCTTGAAATCAGAGAACAAAGTGGAACAGACGCTCTGCAGAGGAGATATGATGGGAAAGAGTGCAATTGAAAAAAACCCAGCAAATCTGCAAGCGCAGCGATTGCAAGCAAATGGACCGAGATGAAATGAGGGCCAGTGAAAAGGAGCAAGACTTGCCAAAAGGACTCCAATTCCAGCCCTGAAATCAGGGAAGAAATGCAAATTAAGAGAGAGGAGGAGAAGAAACTGCAGCAATGAAATCTTAAAACAAAAATTAAAAAAAAAAAAAGAAAAAATTTTGAAAGCACGCGAAAACCCAAAAAGTGAATGGGACGACAAGAAGTGCAGGGAGAGGGCCCGGAGCTGGCCCAATGAATCTTCATTGAAATCGCAAGATTTCGTTCCCTTTCCCGAAAGGGAAAGCCTTCCTTTCGGGAAAGGGAACGAAATCTTGAAATCAGAGAACCAAGTGGAACAGACGCTCTGCAGAGGAGATATGATGGGAAAGAGTGCAATTGAAAAAAACCCAGCAAATCTGCAAGCGCAGCGATTGCAAGCAAATGGACCGAGATGAAATGAGGGCCAGTGAAAAGGAGCAAGACTTGCCAAAAGGACTCCAATTCCAACCCTGAAATCAGGGAAGAAATGCAAATCAAGAGAGAGGAGGAGAAGAAACTGCAGCAATGAAATCTTAAAACAAAAATTAAAAAAAAAAAAAGGAAAAATTTTGAAAGCACGCGAAAACCCAAAAAGTGAATGGGACGACAAGAAGTGCAGGGAGAGGGCCCGGAGCTGGCCCAATGAATCTTCATTGAAATCGCAAGATTTCGTTCCCTTTCCCGAAAGGGAAAGCCTTCCTTTCGGGAAAGGGAACGAAATCTTGAAATCAGAGAACCAAGTGGAACAGACGCTCTGCAGAGGAGATATGATGGGAAAGAGTGCAATTGAAAAAAACCCAGCAAATCTGCAAGCGCAGCGATTGCAAGCAAATGGACCGAGATGAAATGAGGGCCAGTGAAAAGGAGCAAGACTTGCCAAAAGGACTCTAATTCCAACCCTGAAATCAGGGACGAAATGCAAATCAAGAGAGAGGAGGAGAAGAAACTGCAGCAACGAAATCTTAAAAGAAAAATTTAAAAAAAAAAAGGAAAAATTTTGAAAGCACGCGAAAACCCAAAAAGTGAATGGGACGACAAGAAGTGCAGGGAGAGGGCCCGGAGCTGGCCCAATGAATCTTCATTGAAATCGCAGGATTTCGTTCCCTTTCCCGAAAGGGAAAGCCTTCCTTTCGGGAAAGGGAACGAAATCTTGAAATCAGAGAACAAAGTGGAACAGACGCTCTGCAGAGGAGATATGATGGGAAAGAGTGCAATTGAAAAAAACCCAGCAAATCTGCAAGCGCAGCGATTGCAAGCAAATGGACCGAGATGAAATGAGGGCCAGTGAAAAGGAGCAAGACTTGCCAAAAGGACTCTAATTCCAACCCTGAAATCAGGGACGAAATGCAAATCAAGAGAGAGGAGGAGAAGAAACTGCAGCAACGAAATCTTAAAAGAAAAATTTAAAAAAAAAAAGGAAAAATTTTGAAAGCACGCGAAAACCCAAAAAGTGAATGGGACGACAAGAAGTGCAGGGAGAGGGCCCGGAGCTGGCCCAATGAATCTTCATTGAAATCGCAGGATTTCGTTCCCTTTCCCGAAAGGGAAAGCCTTCCTTTCGGGAAAGGGAACGAAATCTTGAAATCAGAGAACAAAGTGGAACAGACGCTCTGCAGAGGAGATATGATGGGAAAGAGTGCAATTGAAAAAAACCCAGAAAATCTGCAAGCGCAGCGATTGCATGCAAATGGACCGAGATGAAATGAGGGCCAGTGAAAAGGAGCAAGACTTGCCAAAAGGACTCCAATTCCAGCCCTGAAATCAGGGAAGAAATGCAAATCAAGAGAGAGGAGGAGAAGAAACTGCAGCAATGAAATCTTAAAACAAAAATTAAAAAAAAAAAAAAGGAAAAATTTTGAAAGCACGCGAAAACCCAAAAAGTGAATGGGACGACAAGAAGTGCAGGGAGAGGGCCCGGAGCTGGCCCAATGAATCTTCATTGAAATTGCAAGATTTCGTTCCCTTTCCTGAAAGGGAAAGTGTGGAACCAATATTTTCTGAGCCTGCGGATTTTTCGCTCTTCCCATGGAAATCTTGTTTCAAGAGTTTTGTTTTTCCCATAATACCATTTTGTAAACAATATCAGTTTCCCATAAAAAGTCTTGTCTTTTGTTATTTGTTTGTCTTAGCCTTTGGGAGCGGTGTAAGTCCTTTGGACCAATAAGGTGTTTATTTAGCCTATCATGTTATTAAATGGCTGAATGAATTTTAAGTAAATCCTTCTGATTTCAATGCCTTCTGTCTGTAGTCGAGCATCTTATTTCGTGTTCTGTGTTGCCATCTGGTGACCTAACTACGGAATTGCAACACCGAAGGATGTTTTGTACCTTCCTTCCCCTGTCCAGCCATCCACATTCCCCACCCCCCCCACCCCGCCCCCCTTGCCAGTTCTTTTTTCCTTTTTTGGGTCGGCGCGCGGGCTGTGCCTGCTCGCCTTCCTTCGATAAGGAGGCCAGTTTTGGTCGGCGGTACATTTTTTCTCGGCGAGGTGCGAGCGTGGTGACAGCTTAGCTAGTTCCCGATGACTCTCTAGTCCTGGATCTTTGGGCGGACGCTTTTCAGCGCCGCAGAATGAACATTCCTAGAGCCGGTTTATTTAGGCTCTCTTGTCTTTGGGGAAAGGGGCTTGGTTTTTTCCTACTGCGGAACAGGCGATGTCGAAAGACTGTTGGCAGTCCGTAGGCGATGCCTTGTTCGAATCTTTGTTTTCTGGAGACGTGATGGCGGCAAGACTGCTTCTGCCTTGGAAAAACATTTTTACGTTGCTTCAGAGCTCTGGAGAAAATTCTAACTCCATTTTGACCGAGGAAGAAGTGTCAGGGTGTGGCTCTGAAGGAGCCTGATCTAGGCGGTGCTCTGGTGGATTGAGTCGCCGGCGTCTGGAGCCGATTTTGGACAGGGCTGTCCTTTTGGGGTTTTCTCTCCCACCCTGCTCAGTGGGACCTGCACTCGGCTGGTCCGCCCCTTTTTGGGTCTGACCCGTGGAGGGGGAATTCGCCTCCCGTGTCGCAGGGTGCGGACGGCGGCAGAAGTGGGAGGAGAATGGGACTCTCGGGAGCCTTCCTCTCCCCACTCAGCCGGGGCCGCTCTGCTCTGCGCTCGGGGAACTGCGGGTTGAAGGGGAACGATCCATTCTCTATGCGTTTCCCGCGGTAGAGGGGGACGGACAGCCGGCGGCTCGATCTCCGCCGGCAGCGGTGACGGGACCGCGGGAGTCGGTTTCTAGGACTTGTCCGAACTGTGGGGTTTCTGCGTTGCTTCCTCTTAATGCCGCGGACCGATCCCCAGTGCCCCGCAAGGGAGGGGGATCGGCCCCCGTTTCCATGCCGAGGCTCGGTCCGGCTGCGGCAGCGGCCACTGCGCGAATCGCGGGGCCGCGCCTGTTGCGCCATCGGCCGCCGCCGGCGGGGGGCGCTGTTGGAGCCGCCTCCGCTCCGCGCCGCCGTCCGACAGGGATCCCCGTGCGCCTGCGCAATCGGCAGGTGCGCCGGCGGGCGGAGTCCCTGTGGGCCTGCTGCTGGACCCAGTCCCTGCGGGGGCTTGGGCCGCTCCTCTCCGCCCTCTGCGGGCCGCGCCCCCAGTGCGCCCCAGCGCGCACCGTCCCCCGCGGCCGCCCTCATCGCAGGCGCGGGCGGCGCGGCGGGCACGGGCGGAACCGGTGCTTTGCCAGCCCCGCCTTCCCCCGCGGCCCCTTCTGACTTGAGGCGTGGGCGGTGCGGTGGGCGGTGCCGCGGGCGGTGCGGTGGGCGGTGCCGCGGGCGGTGCGGTCGGCGGTGCGGTGGGCGGGCCGCGGGCGGTGCGGTGGGCGGTGCGGTGGGCGGTGCGGTGGGCGGGCCGCGGGCGGTGCGGTGGGCGGTGCGGTGGGCGGGCCGCGGGCGGTGCGGTGGGCGGTGCGGTGGGCGGTGCGGTGGGCGGTGCGGTGGGCGGTGCGGTGGGCGGGCCGCGGGCGGTGCGGTGGGCGGGCCGCGGGCGGTGCGGTGGGCGGGCCGCGGGCGGTGCGGTGGGCGGGCCGCGGGCGGTGCGGTGGGCTCTGTGCCGCGGGCGGTGCCGTGGGCGGTGCCGCGGGCGGTGCGGGTGACGGCGAACCTCTGCCGGCCCCGCCCCGTCCTCCCGCGCCCCGTTGGGTCTGTGTCTGCTGTGGCCTCTGTGCCAGAGGCGTCTGCAGACCCTGCCATGGCTGGCCCGGCTTCTGCGGCTGCTGCCGCGGCTCCCCACCTCCCACCCCCCGCTGGTCCCGGGGCAGCCACGTTTGCTGTCCCTCCTGTGTTCACATTTGGGTCTGGCGGTGACACAGCCGCCCTGAGGCAAGCGTCTGCTCGGAGCAAGGGACATCGGGCCGATCCTTATGCGAGTAGCCATTGGACGCTTCCTCCGTGCCAGGTCGCGGTTCACCCTAGGGACCCCAGGCGTTTTTGGGACGAAGTCAAAGCCAAGGCTTTGCAGATGGGGGAATGGGACCTGCTGGGCCGTTTCATGGGGTCTGGAGGTGGTCTTCCTGGCCCTGCAAGTGCTGGGGGGGACTTGGTATCTGGTACGGTGGATGTGAATCCCGACCAGATGTCTGTCCCTGCTCCTGTGACATCTGTGGGGCTGGACCAAAGGGACGTTGTCACCTCGGAAGGAGGTTCCAGGCTTTCCCTGTTCTTAAGGCTCATCCTCAAATGGGACAGCCTTCACCACGTTATAGCCTTCAAAGCCGTGCTGGATCTCTGAGATAAGGTGGCCAGATATGGTCTGGGTTCTGCAGAGGTGATGCAGGTGATTAGAGTCATCAAAGCTGACTTATTAGCACCATAATGATATTAGACACCTGCCTCAGGTGTTGTTTCAGCCTGTTCAGCTTGAAGTCTTTGAAGCCAATTGGAGGGTAGCTGCACACAATAGTCAGTTGCTTCCGCAAGACCCCAGGCATGGGGCTGGAGCTGATCAATTGACAGGGGTATGCAATTTTGCTAACCCCGATTTGCAGGCTGCCTTTGACCCTTATGTGCTGGACCAGTGCTAGAAAACAGTCAGAGCAGCACTGGTGTAAACCATAGAGTTAGCTGCTCTGAAACAGAGGTTTGTCACTATAGTCCAAGGGACTAAAGAACCTTTTTTGCAGTTTGTTGAGAAACTTTCTGCATCTTTGGAGAAACAGGTTGAAGGTCCCAATTAGAGAGCACTATTGCTCAAACAGCTTGCAAGAAGCAATGCCAATGCAGATTGCAGGAGGGTGTTTGAGGCCCTCCCTGGGGACCTTCCTTACCGGACATGGTCCAGGCTTGTGCTAATATAGGCACCACAGATTGTAAGATGGCTGCCTTGGCTACTGCTCTACCATCGTCCTTGAAGAGGCCAAAGGGCAAGCAGCAGAAGCAGGTGAATGCACAAGCCGACAAAAAGCAGGGAAAACAAAAACAGAAAGGGAAAACTCCCTCATTTTTGTGCGGTCAGTGTGGAAAGCCGTACCACTGGGCAGAGGCTTGCACGGCGAAACTCTATGCCAATGGCCAGCATTTGCCAGGTTTGGGAAATGGGAAGCCAAGCGCTCGGGTGAAACGTGTGCCGACACAAGCATTTCCCCAGGTCCCGATGCTGATGCAGGTCTACTTAGCCAGCTTGCAGCCAGCACCTGCGGCTCAGCTGGAGTCGATGTCTGCATGGCAGCAACAGTTGTCTTGGACTCTTCCAAAGTGCACAAAGTTTCTTTCGATGCCTTTGGACCCTTGGGGGAGGGCAAAGGTGCCTTCCTCATAGGGGGGTCTAGTGCCACCCTTCGGGGTATCATTGTGCATCTGGGACTTATTGATGCAAATTATATGGGACAGATTTGTTCTATGGTTTCTACACCCACCCCCCTGTCACTCTGTCACTATCCCCAAGAAAATGCACATTGCTCAACTTGTGCCTTTTAAGTCTTCTGTTTCCAGGACTGTGGACTGTGTGTCGAGGGGACAACGGCTTCAGATCTACTAGGCCACTTCAAGTTCACTGGACTGCAATCATGAGTGACACACGTCCCGAGATGTGCTACACTCTGTGCCTCCCTGGTGCCACCCTGTCAGAGATTCATCTTTGAGGTCTGCTCGACATGGGCACGGATCTGACCATTCTCTCTTTCTTTGTGTGGCCGCTGCAGTGGCCTCTGGATCCTGTGGAGATGCCTGTCACAGGATTGGGTGGAATGGCGTGATGCTTCGTGAGCCAGCAGCCTGTGCTGATCACAAACTCAGAGGGACAGTCAACTATGGTTCGACCTTATGTCACTACAGTTATTGCTAACCTCTGGGGGTAAGATGTACTGGTGCCATTCAGGCCCGAGTTCACCCATACTACGTTCTGCATGTTAGAAGCCATACCAATCTGCCAGTCTTCATAGTGGAAGGTAATGCCAGGGCTGATAGGTTGGCTAACCCAGTGTGGGTAGCACCTCAGCCTGATACACTCGCGCAAGCCAAGGCATCGCGTGAATTTTTTCATCAAAACACACACAAAAAATAGTTTCAATTGACCCCAACTGAGGCTTGTGACATTGTCAATTCCTGTGATGACTGTCATGCACTGGCTGTGCCTTTACCGATGGGGGTAAAACCAAGAGGCCTCAAGGCCTTGCAGACTTGGCAGACTGATGTCACCCAAATTGCCGAATTTGGCTGACCCAAGTATGTGCATGTCTCTATTGACACTTTCTCCTCTGTTATGTGGGCCTCTGCTCATACTGGAGAAAAAACCTGTGATGTCATTGCCCATTGGAGGCAGGCTTTTGCCGTTTTAGGTATACCTTCTACTGTGAAGACTGACAATGGTCCTGCTTACACCTCACAGAATGTGTGGCAGTTCATGCAGTTGTGGGGTTTTTCACACAAATTTGGTATTTCACATTCCCCGACTGGTCAAGCCATTGTTGAACACGCTCATGGTATTTTGAAGCAGTTTCTTGAAAAACAAAAACAGGGAATGCAGGGTGAAACCCCACACAGTCAATTGGCAAAGGCTTTGTATGTGATCAATCACCTTACAGTTCCACAGAATTCAAATAACCCTGTTATTTTGAACCATCACCTTTCGTTGCAGGCTTCGGGCAAGATGCATCACCTTGAGCAAAGGTTTGGGTGCGAAATTTGACCACCTAGCAGTGGGAAGGTCCCTATGACCTTACTGCTTCGGGTCATGGGTATGCATGTCTATCCACAGATACTGGGGTACACTGGTTACCTACAAAGTGTGTCCATCCTGACTTGCAATCGCAAAGATAGAACCGGGCCAGCAGGCAAATCTCAGACTGTGACCAGAATGAAAGTCATCAAGTGGAGGAACCTTCGAGTGATGACCCAGAAGCAGAAGATGCGAGTGATCACTCTGATGGCCCCTCTACAAGCAGATGTTGAACATCTTGCTCCTTTCTTTTTTTTTTTTTTTTTTAACAGAAAAAAGGGTGATATGTGTGGACCCAATATTTTCTGAGCCTGAGAAATGC
Organism: Chamaea fasciata; assembly: GCF_029207755.1. NCBI lineage: Eukaryota > Metazoa > Chordata > Aves > Passeriformes > Sylviidae > Chamaea > Chamaea fasciata. Next base: position 10,396,427 of record NW_027094091.1, on the reverse strand, counting down.
TAGCTCTTCCCAAGGGAAATTTTCAAGAGTTTTCTTTTTCCAAAAACAACCTTGTGTAAACAATATTCCTTTCCCATAACAACAGGTGTTGTTTGCTATTTCTGTTATTTAGCCAATGGGAGAGGTGTTAGTCCTATGGACCAAAAATGTCCTTCTTAACACAGCGTGTTATAAAATGGCTGAAGGAATTGTAAATAAAGCCTTCTGATTTCTACTGCCTTCTGACGGAAGTCAAGCATCTTTATTTTGTGTCCTATTGCGACAGGAAAGTCTTCCTTTTGGGAAAGGGAATGAAATCTTGAAATCAGAGAACAAAGTTGAACAGACACTCTGGAGAGGAGATATGATGGGAAACAGTGCAATTGAAAAAACTGAGAAAAGAACCAGGTGCTCTGAAAACAATGCCCGGCACATGAGGTGCTGGATGGAAATGCCACCTGGAAGAAATGCACACACTCCACAGGTGTTCTCTTTCCATGTTTCAGTGACATGTTTTCACAGAAGCACAGAAGAATTTGTGTTTGAAAGGGTCTTAAAGCCCATCAATCCCACCCGCTGCCATGGGCAGGGACACCTTCTGCTATCCCAGGTTTCTCCAAGCCCTGTCCATCCTGGCCTTGGACACTTCCAGGGATCCAGGGGCAGCCAAAGCTTCCCTGGGAAACCTGTGCCATGGCCTCATCATCCTCACAGGGAACAATTCCTCCCCCGTATCCCATCCAACCCTGCCCTCTTACAGTGGAAGCCATTCCCTGTGTCCTGTCACTCCATCCTTTGTCCCATGTCCCTCTCCAGCTCTCCTGGATCCCCTTCAGGCATTGTAAGGGGCTCTGAATTCTTCCTGGAGGCTTCACTTCTCCAGCATGAAAAGCCCCACCTCTCTCCTTGGGGTCCAGATTGCCTGGGCAGGTTTTTAAGCTGTTTTAGTCGGACTTGCTTGGCTTCCTAAGGAAAAGAATGAAAGACTGGGATATGAGGAATTTTGCATTTATATTATAAAAGCCTCGAAATGAGATTGGGTACTACAGGGCATCCCCCTTTCAACATGTTCTGGGGAAATGAGTTTGAAATGGTATTTAAAACCTGGATAATGATGTTTCAGGGAGATATCTCACAACAGGAGAGCAGAGACCCAACAGAACAGAGGAGAGAAGTCTCACAGAGGGATTAGGACTCAATTAATGCATCAGGAAGAGAGTGGAACAGGGAGACTTGGATGATGTGGTGCCTTTGGATACTCAAGAGGTCTTTAACAAGGTCTGAAGAGCCTCCCAGGGGAGAAAAGAGGTCACAGGGTCAGTGGGAAACTGTTGTGGTTTTGGCAGCCGGGATCCAGGGCCTTGAGACAACTGAGCCACAGGGAGAGACTGAAAAACACTTGCACTGTCTGCAACATGAGTAAGGGGTTGTTTTGCAAAAGCGCATGGAATAATTCAGGCTGATGGATGTCCTGGGATGCAGCAGATCACAGCAGTGCTGGGACTTGTTGTCCTGAAGATTCAAAAGGAAAACAACGCTTGGGATTAGGTTACCTGGCCAGCTTTCCTTCCAGAGGAAGCCAGCAAGCACAGCAGAACCTGAGCTGTCTTCCTACAATACCTCCAAGGGAGAATCATTTAGCTTGGAAAAGACCTCTCAGATCATCAGTCCAACCACCAACCCAGTATTGCCAAGGCCACCACTGACTCACAGAATTCTATAATCTTGGAATGCTTGGGTTGGAAGAGACCTTAAAGCTCATCTTGTTCCACCCCTTACCATGGGCAGGGACACCTTCCAGTATCCCAGGGTGCTCCAAGCCCTGTCCAACCTGGCCTTGGACACTTCCAGGGATCCAGGGGCAGACACAGCTTCTCTGGGCCAGGGCCTCACCATCCTCACAGGGAAGAATTTCTTCCTAACATCTAATTTAATTCTCTCCTCTTTTAGTTTTAAACCATCACTGTTGTCCTCTGACTATCTGCCTGTTTAAAAAGCTTCTCTTTTTTTACAGGCTCCCTTTAACTACTTTCAGTTATGCAGCACCTCCTGGGCCATGGAATGAGAGTCCCTGCTCTCCTGTCAAGAAGAATGTTTTTCTTTTTTTTTGATTTCACACCCCTTCCTGCCAGTGGCTGTCATCTCAGAATGTCATGGGCACCTGGGTGGAGGCAGCCCCTCTGGAGCCCTGTGCCTGCCTGGCAGAGGCTGTTTGCTTTTGAGAGCCACAAGTGCTGCTGCTCTGACTAAACAGAAATTTTAGATGCTTGATCATAGCAGTGGCCCTTTTCCAGGAAGTCAAAACCCTTGGCAGCATCAGCCATATGAAAAATCTGGCAGCTTCTCTGCATAGTTTGAATCATTCATGGAAGGGCAAAGATACTCTTTGCTGGATTTTTTTTTTCCTGACACAGGAACTTTCTGGTGAACCTGCTCTCAATTTTGTCCCTTCAGATGTGATTATTCAGCTTTCTTCACTGATGGGTTTGGGCAGGGAGCTGGACTCAGTGTTCCTTCTGGATCCCTTCCAAATAGAAATATTCTGTGATTCTCTGTGGGATGCAATCAAAGTGTCGAAATCCCTCTCATGTCCCTGGCAGGGAACTCAACCCTCTGGGGTATCTCTGGTTTAATCTGGTGGGATTTTGTGACGTCCACATCACATTAACCCTCCAGCAGGTCCTTCAGTGCCATGAAACACATGATATTTTTCCAATCCTTGGCTCTTCCTTATTCTCTGGCCTCATTCCACTTCAGTACCAGGGCAAGAGCAGAGGTGCTCATGATTTCTTGGTTCAAGGAGACCGTAAATCACAAATCATGCAAATTTTAATGTTTTCCAGGTTGTTAGTGCAGGAGTGGAGGAGGGATGATGGTCTGGAGCAGATCTCCTTGCTATGGTGGAGGTGAGAGATAAATTGAATGAATGGAGAGTATTCTGAGCACCACCAAGGTTTTGAAAGGAGGCGGAGAGAGAAGGTACTGGTGTGGTTCAAAACTCCTAGTTAGAGAGAGATCTGAGCCAGCCACAACTGAGAGACACAAAACATGGGGCGAGGTCAGGATCAGTGGGCTCTAATATGGGACTGCTCACAGCCTGTCCTCCCGGAGATCAGAACAAGTGTCAGATTTTTATTTATTTCCTTTGGAACTGATTTTTCTATAGCTGAATGCTGCGTTTTGGGCCTCTATTGAACTGCAACTGTCTTAGATCAGAGCAACAGCCCTGTAGTAATTGAAAATTTTCTTCTTAGCTCAGAGTCATTAAGGAGGAGGATAAAGAGGAGGAGAAGGACATGACAAATGAAATAGTGCACCTCATCAGTGAGAGTCAACTGGTGCCACATCACCAGCCACAGGTGACCAGGGACAAGGGTGATGGAAGTGTGGTCCCTGTGTGAGCCAACCTCTGCCTTTACACGCCTGAGCAGATATTGCTGCTTGCTTTGCATGAAAGACACACTTTCCAAAGAGAAAACAAGGAAGAATTTATGGAAAACAAAAAAGGAGAGAAAAATCAGTTTTCTTTCTGAGTAACTGTGTATGTACATAGAGAATATGGAAGTGCTTTTATCATAAACATCAATTACAATAGATAAGACCATTTTTCGTATCCACTGGGGAGGCGGTGAGGATATATTAGCATTAAAATGACTCAGCCTCTAAGTCTAGATGCTTCTGAGTGCACTACATTTATTTTTCACTTTGAATGGCAAATTTCACTTCCACTCATCAGCATTTTTTTCCTAGCTGATGATATTTACACACTTTTTTGTTGTTGTTGTTTTGGAGAGACTGAGAACAATCCAGCTGAGGGTAGAATTTTTGGTTAACGTTCTCCATTTCCTGGGTAAATGCTGTTGGTGCCCTCAAATGGCTCCCAGACCCTACTGAGGCTGGAAATGTGAGCTTGATGTCACCCATGTGGGTTGTCCTGGAGAAGGGGAGTCACAACCAGCCCCTGCTGTGCTCCACAGACTCCTCTCCTCTCTCCTGGCACCCACTTTTGTTGAGACTCAAACATAAATACTGGGAAATCAGGCTGGGAGGGTCTTTCCCTTGGAAACACATCACTTGACCTTGGTGCCCTTTCAGTTTCTGACCCTTTAGATGATGGGAAAGATGTAACAAAAAGCTGTGACCAGCCAGAGCAAATTTGAGTGATGAAAACTTAGGTCATCCCTGATTTATGAGCATTGCCGGGGCGCAGGGTGTGCCGACCTCCAGAGAACATCTGAAATGAAACAACAGGGACTGCGTTCTCACCATGATTGTAAACAAATCAAAACCAGCAGCAGAGAAGAGCAGTTTTACTTCTTTTAAAATTATCTTTTTAATATCCTGAATGGAAGCCAGTGTTTCTTAATGAGGTGTCTTTAAAATTGTGCCCAGCCAAGTCTGGCTGTTTGAAGAGTATATGAACAGCTGCTCAGAGGCCTGATAAGAGCTGCTGCTTCTGAGGCTCTTCAGAGCCTCTGATCTGGTTGTTTCTGTCCAGGAGAAAATGTAAAGCTATGCCCTCTGCACATCATGGAAAAAGGGATGGCATTTCTTACCATAGCCTCAGAGGAATTTCACCCAAGACAAATGTGACCTGCAGAAAAATCCATCTCCTAAAGCTGGAAGCCTCACACAGATGGGATCTATGTTTCAAAGGATCATAGGACTGTGAAGTCAATGACTTTGGAGGTCTCTAATTCAGTCCTTGGCTCAACACTTATATCAAGTTGCCCAGGGTCTTGTTCTGGGTAGTTTCAAGTATCTCCAAGGTGTAGCTGCACAGCCATCCTGGATCTCTGGTCCAGAGCTGCAATGGACTCAGACGAAATACTTTTTAACTTTTTTACTTTTTATTCGTTTCTAGGGGGAATTCCCCTTGTTGGATGTTGATCCCATCACCTCTGAGGGGAGCCTGGCTCTGACTTCTCTGCAACCCCTCTGTAGCAGTGCAGGCAGATATCCACCTAAACCCCTTTTTCCTCTGGAGTGGATGAACCCAGCTCCCTCAGCATCTCCTTGAGTGCATCCTCCTGCAGCCTCTGGCCTCCCTTGTCCAGGTCACTTTGCATGGCAGCCTGGCTTTCCAGCAAACTGGCATCCTTATCCAAACTGTCCCTACCCCAGGGAAATCTCCTAGAGATCTGCTGATCTCCAGGATGGAAGCCTAGGTGTCTCCCCTGGATGCGGAAGCATAATACTGGTTTAAATTTTCTTTTCATTGATTAATTATTTATGGCCTATGCAAATGCTAAAGTCCTTTTTCATTCTCTTTCTTTTTTGTTCCCTTTTCTTTTCAACTCTGATATTATGGCTGCTCTATTTGATCTGAGACTCTCAAAGCAAGAGGTTCACCAAGGTCCTCTTTCAACCTGCCTCAGAATGAGCTGCAGAGCTGGGAGCCTTTTCCTCCTTTTGTTCTGCACTCAGTTGAGAGGTTCCAATTTCATTTGAAGATATTTCAAAATCCTTTTTCAGTTATTTTGGTAATTTATCCCTCCATTAGATATTACCTCTTGAAGAAACCTAGGGTTTGGAATATTTTTTAGCTCTGATAGATATTTCTAACCTAATGCAATTACAGATTTATGTTTTTTTTCTATATACTTAAATTATTAAAACATATAAACTAATTCTGATTTGTATCTGTTCACTGCCCGTGACTTTTTTCCCCTGTGTTGCTAGGGATGTTTTTAGGAATACATTGATACAAACACCATTTTCTTGTTTAAAATAAATAAACTCTTTTACTTTGCACTTGCCTGTCACATTGGATTCTGCTATTAAACTGCCCATTGCACCCATGGAAAAAATATTGGATTTAGAGAAGTTGGAATGTGAGGTATGATGTACACAGTATCCATATGCTGATGGCCTTTGAAATTCCTGTGACATTATTTCGTCTCTATTACCCATTCCTCTTCCACTTTGCTTTCCCATATAGTCAATATTGACCTCCTTTATAAAGGCTTATTTGTGTTTACAGCCTTATTTCTACATTCAGCAGTTTATTGTGAGAAAGTTCCCCTCCCTCTAAGCTGTCATGGGATAAGGTAAAAGGTGGAATAAAGGTATGATAACAGGTGGAATAAACAGCGAAGAAGAAAAATAAAAAGTATGATTAAAGTAATTCCTGACACTGGACAGAGTTTATTAGGTCCCACAATCATCACTGTATTCTAAAAAGACCTGGGGAAAAGTGTGAATTGGTTGGTGACAGTTTGGTGCCAATCCTTCATTATTCAGGGCAGTCAAAGCTAATGATAATTGTGAATATTTGTGTAAGAGATGTCTCAATATTGGATCAGTAGGTGGTGAGGTGGTTGTGCAGTCAGGAGAAGGCAGCAGCCTCCAGGGAAGGGCTGCTGAACCTTTGTGAGTGGCTGGAATGGGAACCTCAGCTCTGTGGTCAGAAAGGCCAAAAAAAAATGGTAGGGATGGCTTGGAAAGGAATTGTGAATAAAGAAAAATATCATTATTCCTTGTGCAAGATGGTGTTATGAATGTAATAGCATCCCTGGAGGAGCTGCTACTGAAATACTCTGGTTATCTTTGGCCCCATGTTCCTAAAAAGAAGAGAACAGACCTCGAAAAGCTCAAAGGCAGGAGGGAACTGAGAGGTCTGGAAAAATCTCCTGTTCAGCTAGGCTAGGATACACATCCCTGGAAATGTTCCAGGTCAGGTTGGACAGGGCTTGGAGCAGCCTGGGATAGGGGAAGGTATTCCTGCCCATGGCAGGGGGGTGGAATGAAATGATTTTTAAGGTCCCTCCCAACACAAACAATTCTGGGATTCTGGAACAGGATTCCTTCATTGGAAAAAGGATGGTGAGGCTGGACATGATGGTTTATAATTTGTAAATTAATTAGACACATCCATGGACAGCAGATGGGAAGCAGTTGTTGCCACAGGATAGCTTGGATCCTGAAAGGAGATGTGGGATGAAAAAGGAATTAGAAATATCCAGCCATTTGAGGCCCATTGGTGACTCCTTCTTTGCATGCCCTGAGTGTCAAAATCTAATTCCTTTGTTTAAAGAGAGGGCGGAGTGAGAGAGAGACCTCTCAGGCTGTCAGTCAGGTTCTTCTCTCTGCGAACAAATCCCCCCAAAATAAATACCTAAATGAAAAGGGTAAAAAAAAAAAAAAATAGCTGATCTGGCCAATATCCAGCAGCAGATATAACTGAGAGCGCCCTTGGTTGAAAAATATAATGCAAAGAGAGTGGGTGCTAAAAATAAAGTAAAAATTGGGTAAATTGCAGGAGGGGCGGGGAGGGGCGGGGTGGGGTGGCGTGGGGCGGAGCGGAGCGTCCTTACCTTTCTATTCAGGTTTCTTTGAGTCAGTGGCAGATGCCTCGGCACAGTATTTTCTCCTTTGCAAAACAGGTGCAATCTCTGGCCAATACTTTAAGCTCAGCAGGACTTGCCAAGTCAGGCAAAAAAAACTTTTATTTTTAAGGGGAGGAAACATATTTTGATAATTGAGCCTGACCTCCTCTATAAGCAGTGCAGGAGAGAAAATTTTTACATCAAACCCATTACTTTTCCCTCAGCCAGACCATGCATTGCAAAATAATTCTCTCTTTTCTCCCAAGTTTTGCATTTCAACCCCCTGCCCTCACTTTTTTTGAGAAAATTCCATCTGTTTGTTAATAACTCCGTGTGCTCATTTTGCTTTTAATTTTAGGAGTTTTTTTATTTTTTTTTTTTTTTTAATTTTTCCTCTCCCTGCCGGTGGATTTTCTTTTCCTTTGCCTGCTGAATGACAGAGTCCTGCTTCCCAGATACTGAGATGCTGGGATCAGTTGGAGCCTGTGAGAGTCTGAGGAACAGCACTGTGCCAGAGCAAAGATGATAATTTAGAAGCTGATTGGAGAAAGTGGAGACTGGAAACGAAAGTTAAATCACGTCTCCTGGTACATTGATCAGCAGGGGTGCATTTATTCCTTTTCACAGGCAGTTTGTTGGCACAATTATTCATCTTCACTCAGTTTGAAAAGCTGGAGGTGGGATAAATACCTGTTGTGCAGCCAGAAATAGATGGCCAAGTCACAAGAATTGAAAAAAAACCAGTTTCTAATTCCTTGGGAGTGTGTTGTAGAGAAGAATAAAGCCCTGTCCAATCTGGCCTTGGACACTCCCAGGGATCCAGGGGCAGCCACAGCTTCTTCTGGCAGCCTGGGCCAGGGCCTCCCCACCCTCACAAGGAAGAATTTCTTCCTAAAATTCAATCTAAACCTGCCCTCTTTCAGCTTAGAGCCATTCCCCCATGTCCTGTCACTATATCTACTCATCTAAAAAGTTGCTCTCCCTCTTTTTAACAAGCTCCTTAAAAAAAAAAAAAAAAAAAAAAAAAAAAAAAAAAAAGGTGAGAGCAAATACATGAAACAGTACAGAATGTGGAATTATGCAGCTCACAGGAGCCTCAGAAGCCTCCAGTTCCATCCTATCTGAAATGCCACCCATGATAAACATTCGCCTGGACTCCAGTGGTGGAGAATCCACATCCTAGCTGGGCAAGTGATTTCAGTAATGGAATATTAGAACACTCGTTATTGATTTCTGCATCACTTATGTGGTGATTCAGCAGCTGCACTGAATATACGGAATTTTGGGTAGCCTGAGGAGGACATGGGACACAGTCCCATGAGTGCTTTGGCAAAGAGAGCACAGAGAGAGTGTTAGAAGGATAAATTCCACACATATTTATCTATGTTTATGTGCAGATCTGAGTAGACATATCTATTAATACAAATATATGAATATACACCTATATAAAAACACATTTATAACTTGTCAACCCCCCCCTCCCCTGTCCCTGAAAGCTTTAAGAAGCAGCATTTAAGCTTGAAACTCTGAAACAGCTGAGAAATGAGAGCCCCACAGCAATCAAAGAGAAATTGGATTTGCTTCGTGAATCATCTGCTGAGGACTGCAGTAATAAACATGCATAAAACAATGGAAATTTACTCATGTATTAACAACTGTGCTGTCAAGGCAGCAAACCTTTTAAACCCATAAAACCACCTTGCTGTGAGAAAAACAGGGCTACCCAAGGATGTTTTACCCTTTTCCCAAGGATGTGTGGAGAAATTCCAACTTGCAAATGAGGAAGAGCTTTTGGGATACTTTGGCTTAGGTGAAGTTTGGCTTTTTGTTCCTGTTGGTATATGCTGGGTTTAGGGCTTTTGGGGGTCTTTTCTTGTGTTCCTGTCAATTTTGTGAATTTCAAGCACCTCCTGCAACCTTTGGGAATGGGAAGTCTCCACTGACAAGGAGAAAGACCATGGTGTTCCTCTCCTAATGATTCCAGCTGAAGTCTCCTGGCCATGGATGGGGCTAAGATTTGGAACCCCCTCTTCCCAAGAACACTCTCCTGCCATGGCTGAACTTAAATTCCTGATCCATCTGTTGTTTTGTCAGGTTTTAAAGCAACCATAGATCTGCCAGGGGGGAGGAGAGGGGTTTGAACATGCAGTGCTGTTCCTTTCAGTAGTGCTGCTAACTTAATTATGTCACATTTCAGTAAAATTTATTAATCATCTATAGGTCTTAAGAAATTATTATTATTTATTTTTCATCCAGAAAACAGCAGCTGTGGAGGAAAGGAGTAAATTTTCAGCACAGAAGCTGGATCTGGCCTTGATTTTTTGTGAAAATCCCAAATGCTTTCTTTTAGTGAAATTTTTAGCCATGGTGAGCTGGACTAAAATGGGCTGAGTCCCTCTTTGCCTCAGTCTTTTTGAAGGCAAAGAAGAGAAGTGCAGAAAATCCAGCAATCTCCAGACTATGTGAAATGTCCTGCTTGAGGCTGTATTATAAAAAGTTAAATTGGAGATCTGGGCACAATAAATGCCAGATAATGTTCTCAGAAAGTGCATAAAACCTATTTTTGATGCCTACAACCTTCCCTCAAACCCCAAGACATCTGTTATCCACCAGCACTGCACTCAGGAAATCTTTAAATTTGGGCAAGTTTGGTTTATTGAACTGAATAGAACTGAACATTTTTGCTCTAGACCGTTTTTTCTAATGGCCTCCTGGGACCTTGTAATTGTAATTGTAATTGTAATTGTAAATTACAATCTCTGATTTGTCCTTCCTGGCCTCTTGGCAGGACTCTGTGTCCCAGGATGTCACAGGGGCTGGGTGGTGTGGTCCATCCTGATCTAACTTTTGGTGATGAGTTCAACCACAGTAAATATCCTGGGTCCTCTTTCCAAGAGAAAAGGAGGGCTCAGACTTTCAGTTTCTCTGTGTTCTTTGCCCAACATTTACTGCCCCAGCTCCCAGCCCAGGTCCTTCTGCCGTGATCCTGAGCCACTTTTGCACATCAGGTTTTCTGTCCTGTTTCCTGATGTGTGCAGATGTCTTGGATAGCCTAGAATGGCTCAAATGGCAGGAAATGCCCATATTCAATCCAGAATTAATTTTTTTTTTCTCTAATGGAATTTAAACATTACTCATACATGGACACCTCATTGGAATGGAGAGGTTTTACTCCAAGAGCTGAATCCCACAGAAGTTTTAAAAAAACCCCAAACCTACTTGCCAGTGAACTTAGTGTCACTCTGTGTGTTGTGAGTCTCCAGGGAGGGATCCTTAAAGGTCTGAAAGTGGAAAAAAATATGGAAACCTTCACACAGGATGGATGAATTTTCTTGGGAAACCTCTGGAGCTACTCCCAGTCCCAGCTAGAATCCCCGTCCTGCAAAAAGATTGTAAAAGTCAGTTGATCGAGGGGGACGGTTTTCAATTTCTGAGTGGCAAAAGTAATTTCCCAGCAGGAACTGGCACACAGGGATGGCAAAATCTTTTGATGACTTGATGTATGTTTGGGACTAAACTTGAATTTTCCATTTTTTTCCCCTCATTTTTGACGATGGGCAGGAAAATGCAGGGTGCAATTTTGGCATGGATTTGGCTCATTGTGCAGAGGGAAGGGACACAGAGAGTGGTGGTCCTTCCCAGAGTTTGGATCGTTCTGAGTCCCCTCTCTGACCATGGGAAATTCAGAAGGAATAGAGGGAAAGGAAAAGCCAACAGTGAAATATCCCTTGAAATATCCTCCCACCTGACAGCAATTGCTGCCTCAGGGATTTCTCAGCTCAGAGATTATATAAACCTTTCCAATGGCCCTTGATGGGTTTATCTGTCACCAAGGCACCTAATTGCTGTTCTAACCCCTACAGACAGATGCAATATCTTGTAGTGATGAGTTCCACCATTCAAAAATGAGCCATGTGAAGAATTACCTTGCTTGGTTCATTTTGATAATTGGGCTTGATGTCACTTAGTTCTTGTACCATGAGAGGCAGTGAATACTCATTCACTGCTTGTCTTCTCCCCAGCACTCCTGGTTTTACAGACCTGAATTCTCAGTCATCAGTGCCATTTGATTTAAATGTTCCTTGGATGGAAACTATCCTGTAACTTTGGCCTGTTCAATGTCCATTCTACCCTATTTGAATTGAATAATCATAGAAGCAAACAGGAGTCAAATTACACATATTCAGAAGTGCAAAGATATTTTCAAGGCAATTCTCAATGTCTTCCATTCTCCATTTCTTCCCTCAAATTCCCTGAAGTGATTTTCACCTTTGACTGCTATCAAATATTGAACCAGTGTTTTGATGTTAGATCTCTTTTTGATTTTCCTTCTGCCTTTCCCTTTCCAGTCTCAGATATGCATCATATAGATAAGAATCCCTGAATGGTTTGGGTTTGAAGGGATCATAAAGCCCATCCCATTCCACCCCCTGCCGTGGGTATCCTTTCCAGTGTCCCAGGGTGCTCCAAGCCCTCTCCAACCTGGCCTTGGACACTGCCAGGGATCCTGGGGCAGCCACAGCTTCTCTGGGCACCTCCCCACCCTCACAGGGAAGAATTTTTTCCTAATATCCCATCTAAACCTGCTCTCTAGATGTGGCTGGTGCAACCACTCTATGCCTGTGTCAAGAAACTGAGTGTCCTCTCCTGACCTGGTTTTATCATTAATTTTCCAAGTGGGAAAGATTATCCTTGTGAAATTGCAAAAAAAGGTCTTAGAGAAATAAGCAAGAGTGGATAATTTTCAGGTTTTTCTTCCTCCTTCCTCCATCCCCTATAACCCTTATTTTAAAAATCAGACACAGCAACAATTCACAGCAATGTTTTAGATAGGTTTGTGCATGTATTTGGTACAAACAAACAAAAATATGTGCATTCTGTTTCATAGAGCTTACATCAATCTGGCAGAACCTGAAACACAAAACAGAAATACTCCGGCTAATAAATACATCTGGGGATGAAAAATAAAAATCTATACATAAAAAAATTCCAATGTTCTGCTAAAGAAAATGTACACTTATATACACACTGTAAACAATAGTAATGCAACCCAGCTGCAGCCCAGCTCAGGCTGACAGGGACTTTCCTTCCCTCGTGGACCTTGGAGAGTCCAGTGACACAAACACCTCATTTTCCACCCTCAACTCTTGTTTCCTTGAAGCAGCAAGGTCTGACAATGCAATTGTGATACGGAGCCAGTGCAGTGAGGTGGGATCAGATGGGTAACTGAGGTGCAGGTGCTTTGGGCAATGGCCTGCCTGGAAAATTTGCTGGAACAGGGCCATTCCCTTAGCTGGTCACACCCTTGTGGATCCAGGGAAATCTGTGGGATCCAAATGAATTTACCTCCTGAAAGTCTAACCCCATTTTTCCAGACTTGAGAGAGCTTGGAAATTCAGGGATTCAAGGGGAAATGCTCAATTCCAGACACTCAGGTCACATTTCATACAAGATTTTCTTCCCTGCCAGCAAAGACAGCCCTGTCTCCTCTAAATGAAGCTCTGCATGAGCAGCCTCAGAGTCCAGTCCTGGCACTGCTTCTGATGCAAGATGCCAAATGAAAGTGGGGTGAAAACCAAGTATTTTGCCTGAATGCAGCACAGCAGAGCTCAAGGCTTTCCTACAGCACCTTCCAGGGCATCTCTTGAGGACAGATCAAATACAGTGAGTAACTGAGCCAGAATTTGGGCCTTTATGTGTGTGTGTGTGTGATGTCTGTGCTTAAACAGACTTTATTTTCTCCCCTCTAGGTCTGTAAAGACTTGGGATGGAGAGGCAGCAAACCTCCAGACTAATCCTTTTTTTCCTTCTTGAAAAGCTTTCAAGGGGCTGGAGGCTGTAAATATAAATATTTCAGAACTGGAAAAAAAAAAAAAAGAAAAGGTATATTGAAAAGATCAGGGAGAAGTGTAAGCAGCAATACCAGCTCATTTATGGGAATGCACTGCTTGCCAGCATTTGCTAAGTCTTCATTTATAGGGGGAGGTTTGCCCATTTGTAGGAGAATGCCTGATATTTTGGGAGTGACACATTTGTATAAACACAGTGAAGGGTGTATGTCTGTCTGTCTGGTCAGGGATGCCCTCAGGGACTGTCCTCTCCCTGCTCCCTTCTCTGCCACATCCCCAGTGCCTCCCATCAGGATCCCCAAAACACCCACGAAACCAGTGGCAGCTGCAGTCGTCACACTACAAAATGACTTTTTGTGTCACCCCGTCATCACTGTAAGGTCTCACTTCTCTTCAAAGCCAAAGAAACGGGGGAAAAAAAAAGTATTTCCCCACAGAAGTTCCCATGGGGTGTTGGGAAGTTCCCTGCTTTGGTTGGGCAGAGCTGGCAATCTCAGGCTGGTTTTGCAGATGCTGGCGAACATGCAGGTGGTTGTGAGTCTGAGTTCAGTGTAAGTGCTGGGGTATGCTGCTGGGAGGAAAATATCTGGACGAAATCTGCTGGTATTTGTGCAATAATTGGCCCAGTTTGTCCTGCATCAAGTAAAGGGTGTTGAGACAAGGCCAGCTCCAGATGTCTTGTCTCAATATGCACTGCAAAAAAGAGTAAAAAACCAAAAAAAGTCCAACTTCCCTCCTGTTTTGTTTTCCTTTAATCAGGAACATCAGCAATTCAGAACATCGGAAAGAAAGGTGACATTCTCCTTGCTGTGCCTGGGAGACTTTCATCTTCCTTTGGCAGCCATCCCTAGTGGGATGAGCTGGATGTGCTGCAGGCACTTCCATGAAAGGCTCCTCATGGGTTTGAGGGGCAGTGCTGATGTGGAGCAGTCTCCACCCAGGACACGTTTAGTGCCATGTTTCCACCCCTGAGGACTTCCCATTCCTGTTCTTTAGTTCCCTGGCTTGCGGCACTTCACCTCAGACCTGTCCTCTGCCTCCATCAGCTATGTGTCTCCTGCTTATGGCTTAACCTGATGGTCATTCCTTGGGGCTCATTGTCTGAAGTTTGATTAAACCACTCTGAGTTCTCAAACCAGTGCCTGCAATCCATGGCCAGTAGAGTTTGGGTGACCATTTCCTGAACTGCTTGGTCAAGGTGGGCTTGCCATGGCTTCAGCTCCTTGAATTTCCTGGAGTAGTCCATGGTGCCCTCCTGAGGGGTGCTCACACTCTGGGACTGTGAGCGGGGGAAAAAACTTTAATTGTCATTACTTTTGACACAAGCAAGGCAATTGTCGGCAGCCACCAAAGGTTTGATGTATTAAGCATGTGGGAAGTCCCTTGGGTAAAGGATCACAAGTGTGACCCTGGCTGGGGAGAAGATCCCTCTACTTGAGGGAGCTCCAACTGCACCTCAGCTCCACTTTGGCTTGGACTCCATGGGCAGTAGAAATGCAAACTTCCAAACTCAGCCATCCCACCTTTCCTGAGCCACAGCACAGGCTGGCTGAGGACCCATATTACAGAATGACAGAACCATTAAGGTTGGAAAAGACCTATTGGATCATGGAGTCCAACCATTAACCCAGCACCACCTCATTCACCATTAAACCATCTCCTCAACTGCCACATTCGCATGTCTTTTGAACACTTCCAGGGATGGTGACTCCACCACCACCCTGGGAAGCCCGGTCCAGTGCCTGACCACCCTTTGAGTGAAGAAATTCTTCCTAATATCCACCCTAAATCTACCCTGGCACAACTTGAACCATTTCCTGTGGTCCTGAGTGAAGCCCCTGGGATGCATTTTTATCCTGTGTTTTTTGAGAAAAACAGCGAGAGCAAAGAAGGGGACAGGAAAGTTTGGGGATGACTGACACCAAAAGGAGCTGGTTTCTCTGTGTGTCACAGGCGGATGTTCACTAAAGCAAGGTGGGTTGCAAGTGTTTCACTGCAAAGTGAAATGCGAAATGCTTCACAGGGTGGAATCAGAGGAGAGAGACCCTGCACACCCCTTGACAACAGTGCACACATCTGGAATACTCCTCTGACCTAAAACCAGGTGATATGGAAGGGCCAACACTGTGGCCACTGCAGAGATGATGACTGAGAGCTGGGATCCCTCCATCTTTCTTGGGAATACCCCAGTCTGCTATCCCTCCAAGGCCAAGTCCTTGTCTGGATGTCTTATTCAGGACCTATAAGCTCCCAACCCACCCACAAAAAGGATCAGCTGCCAGCTACTGCTTGGCAGTGTCCATCCTGGATGCTGCCTCCGGAGGGAAACATGACCACATGTACTAAGGCAGGGTTGGCAACTTTTGGGATTCAATCTTTCCATTAGATTTCACTGTGGTGTTTTTAAGGCAAAGGAGACCTCCTGGTTTCCCTTAATTGCACAGCTTCTTCCAAAGCCAAAGCCAACCATCCACCAGAGGAGACAGCTCTTGCCATAAGGTCATATCCACACCTTCTCCTCCTGCTGTGGCTTGTTAGAATGGGATATGCCATTGGCTCTAATTTGAGGAACCCATAATCCCACAGAAGGGGCTGAGCTCCACATGGGGGATGCTTGGACAACCTTTGGGCAACTGCATTTAATACCTGATTGCTTCTTCCAGCCTGACAGACCCACAGGTGGCATCCCTCCATGTTTCTGCTGGATACCTCTAAAGAAACCATCGACAGCTGCCCCAGAGGCTTCAAATATCTGTTTCTCTCAGCCCACAGCAGTCTGTTAAGTCATGGGTTTGGTAGTCAATGGTTTCTGTGAAATCATGAGGGATTCCAATCGAGACAGACTCCACTTCTGTCTTGTAGGTGGCTGTCACCCCCCCTTTGGTGGAGCCACCCCGGATTTTGTTAGAAAGGCTGTTCATCTTCTCCTTCAGCTGGGTGGATGCTGGTTTCTGGAAAGGGGTGAGCATTTTCCAGCCCTTGAAGCTGAGCGTTCGCCTCTTGCTGGCTCTCTCCTGGAAGGAGGAGTTAAATATGAAGGAGCTGTTCAGGGTGTTAATCCTGGGCCGTAGGTCTGTCTCTGAGTCCTGCACTGAGCTGTTGATGGAGGCCCCTCTCCAGTGGTGGTCGTAGACCCTCCAGATGGGCCGTCGCCGCCGGTGGCACTGGCACTTGAGCAGCCGGATGAACGCGCGCTTGAACTCCTTGCTGGAGCACGGGTAAATGATGGGGTTCACGCAGCTGTTGAAGTACCCCAGCCAGAAGATGATCTTGAAGACAATTTCAGAAGGCTTCAGGGATGGGAAGAAAGAACCTTGGGAGAGATTGGAAGTAATATGGTTAGAGGAAGTGGAAGGATGTGGCAGAGTAAGGTGGTAAGGGTGGTGTGGAAACCTTTGGACCCGTCAGGGGAATCCCCAAAGCTTTGCCCTGGAAGAACATACCATAGAGTCTCCCTACCTAGGCTGAAAGAAAACACTTCCCCCATGGTGCCTTGAAACACTATGTGTTCTGGTTCAGTTTTGCTCTCCCCATATGTCCCTAACTCTCATGGTTTCTCCCTTCTCTGTTTCCCCATTGGCTGTGGTATCCCTGGTGGCCTGCCCCATGTCCCCTGTAGGTCATTGCCCTTTGCCCTGCCCTCTGTACCACCCCTGTGCCCCCAGACCATTGGTTCTTGATCCCATACTTAACCCTGTGCACACTTTTGATCCTGCTATTTTGTCCCTAATCCCTTTGGCATGGTAATAAACCCTCACTGGAATTCTTCCTACAGGAGGCCTTTCCTGTCTTTCCTTCGCCAAGCTGTCCATGGGGTGTGTGTGTGCACGGACTGGAAATGGCTGTTCCTGTGGCCTACTCTGAGCGGCTTCTGAAGGAGACGCTTCGAGAACATAGAGACATTTCACCACCCTGCCTCACTGCTACAGGGTGGTGGTCAATCCAGTCTGGAAGAGGTGAGATGTCTAGAAAAGGCTGACGGTGTGGTGGTGGTGAGACCTTGGAAAATGTTTCCCAGAGAAATTGTGTCGTCTCACCCCTGAAACTGCCCAAGGCCAGATTGGATGAGGCGTGGAGCAACAGAGCCCAGTGGAATGTGACTTTCAGGTAATTTACTTCCTCCAGACTTACAGACTTCAGCATAAAAGTATGGCCACAGCCCTGTCACTTGCACTGAGAGAAGAGCAACACCCCTTCACCTCTTCCTCTCACGTGTTTGGGTCATCAGTGTCACATATCCTCTGTTCAGATTCTGTGGTGATGCAAAGGGGGGGGTTCAAAGTGGACTCAGATAATATCCACTTGCCAAAGCTTGTCCTTGATACTCTAAAATGCCTCTGTCCACCCAGTCCCTCCTTAGGTTCTTGCAGTTTCCCAGTGCTTTTCTCGGTGAAAAAGCTGGAGATATTTTTTTTTTGAGCCAGAAGATGTCAGTGTTGCTCCCATATGGCCTCAGAACAGCGTTCCCCACTTGGATCTGAAATAACTTTCTGACTCAGCCTTAATTTCTTTTAATTTTAGCTCCAGATGACAAATCATGCCACCATGTGACTGAGTGTTAATTTGTATTTTAGTAAATAACATTAACTCCAGATATCATTATTATTTTCCCCTGTGCTCCTAAGCCTGGTGTCAAAACAGTAAAACAGGTGCCAGGAGCCAGAAAATCCTGACTGAAACTACATAAAAGCTCCCCAGGCTGTTTGCTGAAGGAAAACCACCCTCCAGGAAACTCAGAGAACTGGTTCCAGCAAAGCTTTCATACACCCATGCCTAAAAAAGCGGAGAAATTTCAGCCAGACTCAACATTAGGTACGTGGGCAGCTCCATCATGGGTATGTGATGTATGGGAGACAGATCCCAGCATTTTTTGGTGGCTGGGCAGGCAAAGCAGCTTAAATATCTGCTGAAGGCCCACCCAAGGCAGGCAGGAACTCAGGCTGAAGGAGCTCAGTGCTGAAGAGGGCATGGAATAAGGACAGTGAGGAGGACTCAGATCTCTGTGCTGGGAAGACTCAGGGCCTTCCTGGAAATGAAGGCATTTGCAGCTTAATGAGTAGCTGCTGTTGGTGCAGCCAGTGGCTTTGAATGGAGCAATGATCATGGAATCATGGAATGGTTTGGGTTGGAAGGGACCTGAAAGATCATCTCGTCCCAAACCCCCTGCCACGGGCAGGGACACCTTCCACTATCCCAAGTGGCTCCAAACCCTGTCCAACCTGGCCTTGGACACTTCCAGGGTTCCAGAGGCAGACACAGATTCTCTGGGCACCCTGTGCCAGGGCCTCTTCACCCTCAAAGAGAATAATTCCTTCCCAATATCCCATCTAACCCTGACCTCTGTCAGTCTGAATCCGTTCCCCTTTGTCCTGTTACTCCATGCTCTCAGAAATAGTTCACCTCCCTAAGTCTCCATCTTCCCTGTAAGCTCACTTAACACAGGGGTCAGTTTTGTAGAGGCAATGACCCCACCTTGATTGTTGTAGATTAAAGGAGTTTATTCTCCTGGGGACACTGTTGAGATTTACAGGTTGGCTCTGGGCTGTTGGAATCACCAGTTTTGATTTTAACCCCACCAGAAACACCTCCCTAAGTGACAGCCAGGAGCTTTGAACCACCTCAGTGGTGCTGGGATCATCCCCCTTTTTCATAGTGCCCCTAACCCATGCCCCTGGACCTACAGGAACCATGGATGTGTCAGGAAATGGGATCTAGGAAAATGAAGGACTTCATCCAACATATAGTCCTGCTTGTCAGGGAGAGGTTTCCTGCCTCAGTTTCCCCACAGAGAAAGGGTTAATTACTATGAACTCTTCACAGTGTTGCTGTGAACCCTGTTTGCAGCGTGCCCTGGGTTCCCAGAGGATCTGCAGCTCTGAGATGTGAAGCATTTTTTAGCTTCAAGAGAGAGGGAAAGAAAACAAAAAACTATGGTAACAAAGCAAATAAAAGAAGGGTCCCTTTTTAAATTCAGCTGGTAATTACTGCTTGAGCCAGGCTACTTAAGAGATTGGTGCTTGCCTAAACAGCCTGATGGTTGCTAAAATAATAACTTCTATCTGGTGTTTAGCAGTTCAGGACACAATGCAGTTTCTGTACTACGTGCTTTGTCTTTTGCATCCAGATAGAAAACACAAATTGAAAAGGAAAAGAAGCTATGAATTCTCTGCATTTCAACTCTGGCTGGTTTTCACCCAGTGAGAACCTTGTGTACATATGAAGACAAGGGGCCCATTACCATCCTCATTACCATGCAAATAAGCGTGCCCCTTGGGAGGGACGTGTCCTGAGTGCATCCACAGTTTCCTCATTTCCTCACCCTGGGACGAACAGAACTGGGCAGGGAGTACCCAGAACAGCTCCTCTGCACATGCTGGAGCATCAGAATCTTCTGATGAGCACTGGCAGGCTGCACATAAGAGGATCTGAGGAGTCTTTTTTAAGGAATGTGTAAAAAAAATCAAAGAAATCAGTTCTTGCTTTCATATACTCGAATATGCAACAGCACTTTGAGGGGTTTGGGGCTGGGCTTTGTAATATTTCCTATATAAATAAGTGAAAGGGAGTACTGAGTGATGGACACTTGAACAGCTCTGTGATGGACACAGAAGAATGTGTCCAGGGTGCAGAAATACAGAATGCGAGTAAAAGATCAGGAATAGCAACACAGAGTGATGCACCAGTGCTTCAGTCTCTTATCTTGGAGTAAGAGCAATTTTTGGTGATCTGGACCAAAAAGCATCAAGGCCAGGACAGGGCAACATCAAAGAACAGGAAACACGATTTCTGTAGGATCTTTGTCACAATCCAACAGGAAACCTGGTCTTGTTTGAAGAGGAGCTTTTGCTGTGCACTCCAAATCAGCCCTCTGGGCATCCAGCTCAACACCTCATGGGCTGAGGGAGGAGGAGTGGTGACATCCACCTTAGGGACACTCATCAGAATTTATAATAACAATAATGCTGGGGTGTTAACAGTCCATTTGGGGACTTTAATCCTTCCATCATTTTATAAAAGATCAACCCACATATTGCAAAATCTGAATCTGACAGAGCTGGGGCAGGGCAAGGGCTGTATGTCCTGTTGTAACCCTAAATAATTATCCTTCAGAACAATTCAGAAATTAAGAAAGCTGCAGGTGAGCTCAGGAAAAGCCTGTTTGCACCTTGGAAAGTGACTGAAGTTACAGACTAAACATGATCTGAAGACTAAGCTTCAATTTTTTGGTGATGCACAAGTCGAGCCAATAAAGTATGTGCTCATACCCTTTTTTTTAAATTTTTTAAAGTTAATTGTTAATGTCACCTTGCTCATATTTTGGGAAAACCAGGCAGGTAAAAACCTCTGGAGCCATGGGCATGCTTCCCAAAACTGTGACGCTCTGTGGTGGGTGGCTGTGGATGCAATCTGTGGAATCTGCCCTCCATGTATCCGAACACATATCTAATTTTTTTCGGATTGTTTGAGCTAACAAAATCTCATGATCTTTCCTTGCCTGCCCTTCTCCACCCTGCCCTCCCCATGACTCACTGGAAGGTGATATCACTTGGATTGTTCGGAGAGTTGCTGGTCCCAGTGTTCAGCACTCAAGAAAAGCAAAACAAGAAAAAAAAACCAGGACAAATGCACCAATGCAAGTGGAGCCAGTCCAATCTAAATTCTGGCCCTGGCTCCCAGTGTGCAGCCAGAATTCATGAGCAGGCTTATTTGGCAAGGGCATCTTTGTTCTAAAAGGTCCCTGCTTTGCAGCATGTCCTGAATAGTCCATAGCACAGGAATCCTGCAGACATGGGAGAAGGTGGGCAAAACAAAGGAACAAAGTCATGTCCCAGTGCTGCCCCAACTTGGAAATGCAAGAACCAGCAGGACTGTTCAATACTGATAAAGGTGTTGCTGTTGCTTGGTGTGGGCTTTGTATCAGTAATGGGCTTGCAAAAAAATAGCTTTCGGAGAGCTGGATCTTACAGGTGTCATCACAGGAGAGGGAAGGTGAAACCTTCCACAGGAGGTGGCAGGTGAACAGCTAAGAAGAGGACATGGTTCATCTCACAGCGGGTTGCTCAGCTCTGGATGTCCCTGCAAGCAGGAGGTAAAAATTGATTGGCCAAACTCATGAAAAATTAAAAAAAACCCCCAAAAAACAAAACAAAGCAACAATGTATGAACCACTCTGAGTTAGGAAGCTCCAGAAATCCATATGTAGGATTAGGACTGTGGTGCGGACAGGTGTGCCATCACCTGAGCTTCTCTTGGATGTGGTCTCAAAGGTTCAGGAGGGGATTGAGGACTGGCTTGGGAGGTATCAGAGCAGCAAGTCAAAAGAATTGCAGCTGGTAGGGAAAAAACCCTGGCACAGGAGGTACCACAGCTGCTCACTGTGGGTCCTCCTGGCCAAAGTTAGTCAGAGAATCAAGGAATGATTTGGGTTGGGAGGGATCATAAAGCCCATTTCATCCCACACCTTCCACTAGCCCAGGTTTCTCCAAGCCCTGTCCAAGCTGGCCTTGGACACTTCCAGAGATCCAGGAGCAGCCACAGCTTCTCGGGGCAACCTGTGCCAGGGCCTCTCCACCCTCATATTCAAAAACTTTTTCCTTGTATCCAACCTAAACTGACCCTCACTCTCTTCCTTCTTTATTTCTGACTCTCACAAAGTAAGTCAATTAAATCTGCTCCAAAATAATCATGAGCTGCCCCTTTCTGCTCAATACCCAGCTTGCATCTCTCCTTGCCAGCTCCCTCCCGGGCCCCCTGATGCAGCTACCAGCAAGGACTTCTCTCAGTATGTGGGACTCAGATCCTGACTGGTCTTTCCTGACCTTCTCCTCTGTTCTCTATTAACCACCTGCACTGGGTATTTGCAGGCACATCAGGGTCCGTAGAGGGTTAACACCTCCTTGGTGTGTCTTGGAGTGATCAGGGAGTTCACTGCCCTCCAACGATGGATCCAAGAGCTGCTTGGCCTGGGGAGGAGGACAGCATGTTCACAGCCACTCAAGCATTTTCCCTGGAGGACGATGGCATTGGGATATCGGGTGGAATTCCTCAGGCCTGTCAGCCCTCCAGCCAACCCCATAAACAATGTCACAGATAAGCAGAAGCTTCCCAATGAAAGCCCCAATGAGCTGCCTGCGTGTCTCTCTGCTGCCTGTGTGTCCAACTTCTGCATCCTGGTCTGGCTCAAAGAGAAGCAGGGAGAAGCCACCACTCCCCTGACCATTGCTGATCTTCTAGGCAGTGTTTTGTCCCAGTTCATGGTTGGAGGGATGCTCCTGGAGAGCCCCTGGCCATGCCAAAGCCCGTGGTGGAGTTTGCAAACCTGGTGTGTGGGTCCTGGTGGGGAGGGAGGGAAGCTTTAGCTGTGATGGAGATCAGGGAAACTTTTGTTCTGGCAGTGGTGGGCAGATTGCAAAGGGAGGAGAAGCCAGTCAAGGGCTCTGAAAAACACCAACACTCTCAAGAAGGATCTCAAATTTGAGGTCTGAGTGTGATTTGTGTGTCAACAAGAGAAGGATAATGAATCAGAGCCTTGTTCTGGTCATTCACTGTCAAATTCATGGCCCCCAAACCTGTCTCCCAACATTTAAGAGTATGGTCCTAGTGATGTCCCCAGAACTTTTCTCTAAGATGCTGCACATCAGTAGGACTTCGACCAAAATTGCCTTTTATTTCCCTCAAATATTGGAGATCTTCTCAGAGTAATGGACTACTGGTGGGAAGCATTGATGTGAGGATGTTTATGAGGCATCAAATTTCCTGAAAAGTGTCACTTTTGTGTGAATCACCTGAGTTACTTCAGGCACCTGAGCAGATTGTGGGGCTCCTCTTACAGTCAATGGCTTAGAGGGCAGATTTTGTGGTGAGAGTGGAGTGATCCATCTCATCCTGAGTGTAAGTCACCGGGCAGATGGACCACACCAGGTTTCAGATGACTGGACTCAGACTCTTGGCTCATGGGCAACCACATCACAGGCATCCAAGGTTATTCCTGATGGATTTTCACCCTGAATGTCATGATCATCTGGTAGTCTGGTGCTCTCTGAGAAGTTGCCAAAGCTTCCCATGCACCAGTTTCTCCCCTGTGCAGGATAGGACTTGATCACGGGAAGAATTTCACCGGTGGAAGGTGAAGTGAAAAGCCACACAGGTGAATATACACTGTTTCCTGACAGAAACTTCACAAGTAATTTCAAGAATTATGAATAGTGCTAATTTGCTTAGCATGGTCCAGCCAGACCCCTCCAGATGAATTTGGTCCAGGGAACAATTTACTCCAGAGCCCATCCTCAAAAGAACATACAGAGGTGACTTTGCAGCCCCCCAGCATTGCCCCAGCAGACTCTGCTCCCTTAACCACCTCCAGATGCCCTGGTGCCACATCACAGGGCATGGAATGTAAAGCTTCTGCTCCACACTGCAGATCCAGGCTGGTGGGCTGCCACAGCACCCCCTGCTCAACCACAGATCCTGAACTTCACAAGACAGGAATTATGTGGTAGGAGCATGGAAGAACTGCATGGGGCACAAGACAGGCTTTGGGCAAGATCCTATGAAGTATTTACTTGGCTCTCCTCTGCTCTACAGCTCTTGCTCCAGGGGTTGAGATCATCAACTGGATTTTTTTTTTTTTTTTTTTTTTTGTAGTATAGCTGCTCTCAGTTTGATTCCTGAGCAAGTTGTAGCTAAACTTCTAATTTGCTGGATATTATTGGGAGAGTTCCTTTATGATATGATAACAGACAGATGAGGGGGCCCAAAGAGGTTCAGTCATACAATCAGGGAATGGTTTGAGTTGGGAGGGACCTGAAAGATCATTTAAGTTCCATCCCCTACCATTAGCAGGGACACCTCCCATTATCCCAGGTTGCTCCAAGTCCTGTCCAACCTGGCCTTGGACACTTCCAGGGATCCAGGGGCAGCCACAGCTTCTCTGGGCACCCTGTGTCAGGGCCTCAGCCCCCTCACAGGGAAGAATTTTTTTTTTTAATACATAATTTAAACCGATTGTCTTTCAGTTTGAATCCATCTCCCTTTTCCTGTCACTCCATGATTTTGTAAATTGTCTCTCTCCTTCATTCTCATATGCTCCCTTCAGGTGCTGGAAGGCCACAATTAGGTCACTCCAAAGCCTTCTCTTTTCCAGGCTAAATAATCCAAATCCTCTGTTATACCATCTTTCTTGGGAGGGCACTGACCCTTCATCTGGGGACTCATGGCTGAAATAATCACTAGCAAGTCCCCAGAAGGTAATTCCATCCACTGCATCCTCCTTCCAAAGACCTGGATGTCCCACAGAAAAAAACCTTCTTGCCCTGCAAGGAGTACACCACATTGCGTCTTTCATGAGAGATCTCTAAAGAAGGAAGTCATGCTATAAACAAAGAAATAACTGAGGAATTGTGGCCTGCCACTGGAGAAGACTTGATACCAAGGTCTGTAAGGAGAAGCTGTATCTGCAGCACACAGTGGATACCACCAAAAGAAGCCCTGAGTGGTGCCTCTTGTCTGACTGGATTTCTCCAAGGTTTTCCATACAGTTTTCCACAGTCTCCTGGAGAAAGTGATGCACTTTGGTCTGGAAAAGTGATCTGTGCAGTGGGTGGGGAACTAGCTAACAGGGCACACCCAGGGAAGGGTGGTAAAAAGCTTCCTCCCTAACAGGTGACCTGTCACCAGTGGGATCAATATTGCTTCCAATGCTGTTTAACATCTCAATAAGTGATCTGGATGATGGGATCAGATGTGTCCTGATGAATTTTCCTGATGATACCAAACAGAATGAGGAAGTGGACACTTCAGGAGCGGGGACCAGCCACCCTGCAGGAAGACCTGCATCAACATGAGCATCTCCAGTAGAGATGAAGAAGGAACTGTGACACTCTACTCAGTTCAGTTTTGGTCCCCACCAGGCAAAAGAGATGTGGGCAGGCTGGAGAGGGTCCAGAGAGTGTCCAGGAAGATGATCCAAGCACTGAGAAGCTGCCATGTGAGGAAAAGCTGAGAGAACTGAGCTTGCTAAGTTCCTGAGAAAAGAAGGCTGAGGGGGAGGTTTTATCACTGTGCAGCTGCTAAGAAATTGTGACTCCCTTTTTACAAGGAGTCACCTGGAAAAGATGAGAGGTCATGGGTACAAGTTATTCCTGGGGATATTCCTATTGCACACAATTTTTCACCATGACAACAATCAGCCATCAGAATAATTTACCCAGGGAAGTGGTGGGTTCCACTTTTAAGATTCAGCTGGACATGATGCTGGACTATCTTGTGCAGATTGTGCTTTTGCCAAGAAAAGTTGGACCAGATGGTCCTTCAGGTCCCTTCTAACCTGTCATTCTGTGATTCCATAAGTTTTTCTTGCTTCTTGATTTTTAACAGCTCTGTGGTTTCTACTCAGGCAGGACTAGTCAGAGGAAAGGGAGAGAAATTCTGAAACTAGACCTGGGCTTGAATACTGCAAACCAAACTCTGTAATAAATCTTTTAAATGGTTAAGGCAATGCCTTCATGACAGAATCACAGAATGGTTTGGCTTGGAAGGGACCTTGAAGACCATCTAATTCCAACCCATACCTTCAAATCATGCTGCCCATTAACTCATTTCAACAGTGCCCTGAAATAGTCTTTTTAGCTGCTTGGTTCATCCTCCAAGAAGAAGGACTTGGCAGCAGATTCAGGACACATATAGTGCTGAATTAAGCATGGTCAACAGGAGGATGGACTTTGAAATTAACCACAAAATTAAAAGGAAGACAAAGATCTAGGCGTTTGACATCTGACTTTTAGTACAGACTCCCTTAAAGGTAATATTTTTGCGGTGTTCCTTATGCTTGGCAAAGATATATGTGTGTCCAACTGCCTGTCCCTTGATTCACAAATAATAGCCTCCAGCCCCAGAGGGAACCTTAAAACAAATCTTAGAATCATGAGACTCAGCAAAAGGACATAAATAAAATTAGGGGAAAAAAAAAAAAGACAAGATTGACCAGTCTGACAAATCCAAAGGGAGATATCAGGAAGGTTCTTATTTACCAGATGCAAATGAAGGAAAAAAAAGTCTCCTGAGAGAAGGAAAAAGTCAGGGCAACCAAGCTGCATGTCAAGAGTTCTTGTCCTGCTGTCTGAGCAGGAAGGAGACTGGAATCCATGTGCTGAGGTTGGAGCGAGCACGGCTGAGATCCGTGCCGGGTTGGTTCACCAGAGGAAACACACTTGGGGCAGCCTTTAAAGAGAAAATTTCCATCTGGCTCGGGATCTGAATGAACACAATGGCCGTGTGGGGTTGCTAAGCTCCCTCCAGGGCAGTGCAGGGCTTGCTCAGAGAGGAGCATTCCTGGGGCTCTCTGTTCTCCAAACTGGAGCATCCTGAGCTCGTGCTGTGCCCGAGCCTGGGAATCTCTTCCCTGAGCACACCTCAGGGGAGCACAGCCAGGATGACCAGCTTGGGGAAGGAAAACATTTACAGAAAACCTGACTTTCTGCCATCTCAGCAGGAACAAATCATAGGTAGAATGTCTCATGGGCAAAAATCAAACCACAGGCATTGATTTTACAGGGGCAGTGATAAGACGAGGGAAAATGTTATTGAACTGAAAGAGGAGGGATTTAGATGAGTTACCAGGAAGAAATTCTTTGCTCAGAAGGTGGGAAGGCTCTGGAACCACTTGCCCAGAGAAGCTGTGGCTGCTCCTTCCCTGGAAATGTTCAAGGTCAGGTTGGACAGGGCTTGGAGCAACCTGGGATAGTGGAAGGTGTCCCTGCCCATGGCCAGGACTAGAATGAGATCTTTCACCTGAAAGATCTTCACCCTTCCAACCCATCCCATTCCATGATTCTATGACAAACTGTTAATCCTCAAAATTTTGCTGGCTGGCTCCCTTACACTCTAGTTTTCCATGAGCCATTTACCAGGCCTTCATGGACTGTCAAGATCAGGACAGCACAGTTTGGGAGTTACTTTTCCAGACTACTCCTTCCATTTATTGACAGTGGTACTTCGTGGTGAGCCCTCCAGTTGCCTTCTGCTGTTCAACTTTTAACACCTTCCTTAAACCTCCCTTTGCAAGAAACTGTTCTTTGGTGGCTTCTGCAAACACAGGTCTGGCTTCCACTCACCTCCAACATAAAATGTCTCTTTTCTACCAAGCTGCCTCCTCCACTCTGCTCAGA
Organism: Chamaea fasciata; assembly: GCF_029207755.1. Lineage (NCBI taxonomy): Eukaryota > Metazoa > Chordata > Aves > Passeriformes > Sylviidae > Chamaea > Chamaea fasciata. The sequence goes on along the minus strand of NW_027094091.1, from coordinate 10,369,106 downwards.
AATATCTGGGATGCATTTTTTTTTTCCCAAATGCAAAGGTAAACTTGGGAAATCCTGTAGAAAAGGAGTGGAGGGGAATGATTCTCAAGCAAGCCATCCAAGTCTTGGAAAAACGACTGTGTTTGCTGGGTCAGGCCCAGGACTTCTCTTTGTTTTTCCAACTCAGAAGTTCTTTTCTCTGCACTTGGTTTTCTAAGAATGTGAACTCACCCGCCCTGTCCTGTTTACAAGCTCGTAAATATGTAGATCAGATTTGGCTGCAGGGTAGGCCTCGGAAGGGCTGAATCCTGCTGGGAACACATGGCATATTATGTACAGCGAGGCCAGATCTGTGCTGTACAGAGGAAAAAGGCAATTTTTCTTTGGGACCAACCCAACTCAGGGAAAAAAAAATGTTCCCAGAGTAAAATGCACAAATCCCGACTTCAGTTTGAAGCTCAGGGTGAGCAGAACTCACCTGGAGTGGGTGAGTGTTGCCAGGACCCCAGCACAGGTTACACCACTGGTCTGGAAGGATCCTACAGTGAGCCACTGTGGAGGCTGATGGCTGGGAATGCCGGGGAGAACTCGCCAGCATTGGGAATGTCAGCGTTGAGAAAACACGGTATCGAGAGGAAGTGTGGGAGCTTCCTCGGCGCGTTTCCACCATGCCAGCCCCAAGGGCCTTTCTGTTTGTATCAGAACTGGGCAGACAGGACGTCACTGGCCGTGGAGCCTGGCACTGCAGCCCACGTCCTTGGCACTGCCAGCTCTGATGGATGCTGGACAGCATCCTCCAGAGAGCTGTGAAGCCGCGCCCGGGGCCGTGGCGTCACGGAGGAAAGGGTGGGAGGAACAAAAAGGATGGGGGAGGTGGATATTTTCAGCTCTGATGAAAAATTGTGGCTGGTTTCACAGGCTCAGGAGGGGTTATTCAAGACCAGACAGCCAGATTCTTATTTCTTTTCAGGCTTGGAGGGGAAAATCCTCCAACGCCTGCCCTGTTTCCGCACTGGCTCCGAGGCACAGCCCTTTTGGCTTTAGCTTGCATGGAAAAATCCACGCTTTCTCATCACTCACTTTCTCTTTCTTTATATTTTTTTCCTGCGATAAAAAGGGAAACTTAAAACCCCAAACCATATTTCCGTCTTTTCCCCCAACCTGGAAATATTCAGGGGAGATAGCAAAGAGTTGGTCTGTCTCTCCCCAGCCCTGAAAGACATTTTTCAGCTGATATGAAGCTCTAAACACATTGCACTTCAAAAAGAGACATTTTTTCCTCCTCTCTCAGAAAACAATGGGTCAGTGGAATTGAGCTCCAAAAATATATCAGAAGTGGTGAGATAACAACATCCTCATCACTCCCAACAGTTCCTGAAGCCCTTAACTTGAAGGGATAAATTCTCCTGTTAAATGCTGCACTGATAGCCTGTGAAGGACCCCTCTTACTCAGTCCTTTCCCTCATCTTCACAGAGAAGGTCACATCTCTCTGATGTGACCACAGAATTGTGAAATGGTTTGGGTTTGAAGGGACCTTAAAAATCATCTCATTCCAACCCCTGCCATGGGCAGGGATGCCACCACTAGAGCACGTTGGTCTTATCTGGTTTTTCAGCAGTGATGCACTTAAGCCACATATTTTGAAAAAAGAGGCAAAAATTGGCTGCTTGGTTGTCTTATCCATTGAGCTGAGCCTGGGACAAGCACGGAGACCATGCTGGGAAGGACCAAGAAACGTGGGAGCAGACCAACCATCACATCACAGTAGTTTTGTATCAGCTTTATAACCACTGAGAGTTTTAAGGAGGTATTTCAGGAGAGGGAATGCAAAAACCATGCTGCATTTGCTTGGTTTAAATGCCTGCACAGGGCAGTGGGATCTCGGCTGAGGAGAGAAGAGTGTCTCAAAGTGTCTCATTATGGTAATGAGGTGCTCTCTCCACTGGTATGCTTCCTGCTCCATCTCAGCCCTATTCCTATTTATTTTTTAATTTCTGAACCTGAAGGGAAAGGATGAAGATTTGCATTCCATTTTCGTGGCACTTTAAATACTGCCCATGAGATTCTGCCTGCCTGTCTTCCAGCTTTTCATTGGATAAACAAGTCTCTTTGCTCCCATGCTCTTCACTCACTGCTCAGAAATGTCAGACATGGCACATGGGGTACTCTCCCTGCCTTGATATGGCCTTGATTCCTAATTAGCTCCTGGATATGCAAATTTTGCATATTTGTTTACTTCTCATTCCAGGGAAGGGACTCTAGGTAGGCTTTCAAACTCTCCTTGAGAAAGTGATGCTTTTGTGGACAGCCCTTACCAAGAAAGGAATCATCCCAAGAAATTACTATCCTCTCTTTTTTCCATCATCACCAACCAGTTCCTGACTTGCCACCTCCCTCTTCGGTGATTTTGATGTGTTCTTATTTCAACGGAACAAAAAACCCATGCCATATATGACTGGCTCTGCTTGTGCACTTCCACCAGCAGTGCTGTCCAAAACCTGGGGGGATTCTGGGGGACATTGGCGGAGTCTGTGGGGGTCCCCATGGGTCCCCAGGGTGTCTTGGTCAGAAGATCTTTGAGCAGAGTTGTTCAGTCCCCTCTTTGTGCAATGAATTTAAGACTGGGTAAGGAGACTCTACTCTTGCTGTGAGGCAGGACTGAGCTTGCCTTTAATGCAGATCCCCTACAAATTTCCTCCAGATAGCCAAAACACTGAAAAGAGCAAATTCCCTGGCAGCTGAAGCCATCTGCCTCAGACAACACCACTGACCTGCTTCTTCAATATTATCAACCTGTTCATAATTAAATATCCTGTACCACTGGGTGAAGCTGAGCTGTGTGATGATCCCTAACATAAAGGTTGTGGCACAGATTTTAAAGGTTGTTACACACTGAACTCTCACTAAACTCATGGGTATTAAGCATGAAAATATCTTCTGAACATGAGAGTTCCCAGCATCAACCCCAGTACTGCATATATTAGCAATAATGTCAGTTCTGGATCAGTATTTGTGCTCACCCTGAACAGTAGCACGTGGGAATATTTTAGTTAAATGATTCATTGGAGGAATATTTTTCCTTCCAGGAACAAGCTGATGACTTGCTCCTACAATTACCTCCCTCACAGAATGGCTGTCAGGGCTGTTGGCAAAAAGACAGGTGTGATTCACCTAGGAGCAACATGTCACAGGGAATTTATAGTAATAACTCATGCTCACATCATAAAATGCCAAGAACAGGGCCTGGTGAACCAGAGCAAGAGATACTGAAAAATGAAGGTTACTCATATGGAAAATCACGTCCCTTTTCTGTGCCCACAGAGCAGAAAAGAAGCCAAGGAGACAGAAAATGCTCTGAGGAGCTCTACAAGGCAACACAAAGGTCTGGAAAATTTGACTTAGACCGTGAGATTAAAGGATCTTGATGTATTTGCATTATCCCGGAGAAACTGAAGTGATTTGCTCACACTTCATGGTGAAATACAAGAGAAGCTGTTTCTGATAGCAAACGTGTCTTTAATCTAGCCAAGAATGGTAGAAAAATTTAGTGGCTTGAAGTTCTAGCTAGATAAATTTACTCTGGGAAGAAAGCAGTCATTTGTAATAGCAAGGATATAAAACAATTGGGAAAAGCATAACTGGAGGCAGGAATTCTCCATTATTTGCAGTCCTGAGCTAATGCTGAGTGTCTCTTCAGGGAGAAAACTTATTCTTTGAGTTATGGGGGAGTTGAAAAAATTATTGAATAAGGTGCTAAGGGCTGCAGGTGTCTGTGAATCACTGCAGACAGTCAGAGCAGTCCCTTCAAACCTTGAAACTCCATCCCAAAATGTGATGTGTCTTGAATATAAAAGAGTTGTAAAAATTATCCTAACACAGAGAACTTCAGACATTATAAGGGCAAAAACTATTTAAGAAACTGCTCATCTGCTCCAGAAAGTGCTTTAATTAGGAACAGCAGTGACCTTTATTCCCTGCTGTAAGATCTTTCCCTGTGTTCCACACGTGTGCTGTGATGTCTGCATTTCTATGCATTTGATTGCACTTGGAGGCACTGACAGTGAGTCAAGCATCCGTGTCAGGGGGTTTAATTTGAGCATAATGAAGGTTTTGCTTGTTGGGGATCATGTCAGCATTTAATTAATTGCAATGAACTACACTGTTGATATTTGAGAGCAGTTAGTCTCTCTGTGCTCTCACATCCAGTGTTAATATCCTTTGGTGCACCAGTAATTACCCAGAGCAAACAAAGCTGGGAAGAAACAAGCACTGCAAAGGCCTTTCTGGGCCCTTCCTCACAAAGGAAGTTGCTGGCACTTGCTGACACAGGTGTCAAGGTCTGCAAGGACCTTGTGAATGCCATGAGCAGAGCCCTGAGCCAGCTGTGAGACTCATTCAGGTCCCAGCAACATTAAAGCTCCATTTTTTTTTTGTGCTGCTGAGGAAATCAGTGTGTGAAATTCAGGGTACTGGGTACCTGGAAGAAATTTCTCTCTTTGTTAGTGGTGAGGCTCCAGCACAGGTTTCCCAGAGAAGCTGTGGATGCCCCTGGATCCCTGGAGGTGTCTAAGGCCAGGTTGGATGGGGCTTGGACAACCGGGGCTAGTGGAAGTTATCCCTGCTTATAGCAGGGGGTTGAACTGGATGATGTTTGAGGTCCTTTCAAACCCAAACTATTCTGTGGTGATTCTGTGAGATGCTAAAACTGTTCTGCAGCTCTGGGGACAGCTGTGGGGAGCAGTCTGGGCTGTCCTTGTGGTGTTGGATATCTGACTGCTGATACAGCCTTGTATCTGTGGGACATGCAACCCACCTGGAAGTGGTTCTAAGGACCCTCCAAGGAGCTGGAAAAGCAGATGTATTAATGGAAAACATCATGAAAAACAGCTTTTCTATTAACATGCCTTTCTCCTGATGTGTGAGCTTTCCCCTCGCAACCCAGCAGAATATGGATAACCAAGATCAAGAGAAGGAAATACCCTCAAACAACCAAAAAGCTTATTATAAATAAACATCTCCCTTCTCCTTCTCACACCTAATGCTCTCTCTGGGGACACTGTTTGAAGATTCCCATCAAAATATTCTCTGTTCCCTGTCAGGGCAAGGAAACACCTCCTGCCAGTGGCTCTCTCCTGTGCTTTCCTCCCTGTGGTGATGTCTCACTCTCAGGGACAGGTGCCAAAGGGCACGAGCTCATCCCTGGCCATGCCCCGAACAGACATGGCCTTTTCCATGCACAGGGAAAAACATGGACGAATGAAAGGCTGGCATGTCAGTCCTGACCTAGTAAAGAAATGGGAATCTCAGCTCAGAGCCCTTCCTTTATAACAGCACATCCATTTGAAACAGGGATGGGTTCCAGGGATCCCAGTTACATTCTCAGGCAGTTGGAAGGGTGAGGGTGTTGGAAGGATGAAAGGTGTGTGTTGTGCGTATGGGAGTCTGGGATAAAGAAAGTCACTTATGAGACTGGGGCAATGGGGCTGTTGGGAAAGAGGAGGCAGCAAAGGCTGAAGTATTAATCAGGAATTGGATTTTGGGTGAATTTATGTCACACTGCTGTAGGATGGAAAAGCTTTTCCCTCAGTGATAGCCCGTTCAGAACTGACTTGTAGTGATGCGGATTTCTGCCTGGATTACACAAAGCAGCAAAAGCAGATTTCCACACTGCAATCAGTTTCATAACATCAGGACAGCCAGAAATTCCCATGTAACAGAAATAACACCACATGCTCATTTCATAGATCTATTTCCCCTGACCTGAGGTAAAGGGAGGGACAAGACCATCTTTTAAGACAGTTCCCAGCCCAAATCATCTACTATTCCACAAAGCCAGTGGTCCAAATCCCCATGATTTTAATGTGACAAGATGGAATTGTTAAGACTTGGCTCTTTTGCAGAATATGTCAATCCATGCTCAGGAGCAGAGCTACCTGGAAATCCAGATGTGTGGTTTGGGGAGAATTTCAGGGTTTGATATTTGTTCTCTTTAAAAAAAAAATCGAAACAACTGAGCAATAATAAAAAAATTAATGAAAATTTCTGAGGAGCTATGAATTTTTTAAAAAATGAATTCATAGAACCTCCAGTGCACACTGTTGTCTAGATTCCTGGGAACCTGATAACTACCAACTGACATGGAAACACTTGTTAATCCACAGAGAAAACCATGGCAACAGTCAACCACCACTAGATGGATCTGCACTGTGGGACAGCCTTGTCTCTCCTCTTTCCCAAGCTTCCCTAGCCACAGAGTGCAGAAAATGCCAAGTCCTTGGCTAAGTACATTCCCTGGGCTTTCCCTGGACTGAGCCACATAGGAGTTCAGGCAATGGAAATCCCGCAATCCTTGGAATTTATGAATCTGGCTGTCTGGAGTGTCCTGAAGTGCTCCAGATTAACATCCTTGTAGCAGGAAGCCTTGAAGCGTGAGAAAAATCCTTTCTGGAGCCAGGATGCTCAGGGCTTCCAGGTTACTGGTGTTGGATCCAGGAGTCAATCCCGGGTTAGCCCAGAGCTGCCAAGGTTTCACTCTGATGGCTGCATGGTAAGAAAGCCATGGAAACTTGGCATGGAAGGGCTGCCCTGGAGCTATGAGGAGTGATTGAAGTGGAGGCTGTTAAACCTGGGACATTTCCGCTTGGTTTTCCAACTGGCATTTCCCAACGAAATCCTCCTTCGCTGGCCACCACCCAGACCAGCTACTCAGGAATCTCGTAAATTCCACATAAATGTTTCACTCACTTTGGGCCACTGCACCCAGGAGAGTGGCAAGTGCTTTGCAGATGTGCAGGAGGCTGAGTCCATGCCCCAAATCTTACAAAAAGGTCAAATGTGACCAGTTTGCATTTATTGCTGACTCTGGATTTACACCGGGGAGCATTGGACCTTCTGGAATAACTCATCAAGGAAGGAGAAAGGGAGAGGTTGCACAGATGGATCTGTTCTCCATTCCCATTTTAACTTCTGCTTAATGGTCTTCTTTTCTTTCTTCTAGCTCCTTCCTCACATATATAACACATAATTTCCCAGCAATTTAATGCAAGAGATGCAATCGATCACCCGCAGGCAGCTAAACCACCAATTTTGGAGATGGAATAGCCATTTTCAGGGTTTGAAAATGCAAATAGAGGCAGGTTTGTACTTTGCAGCAGCGTGGATGCCACCAGACATTTCAGCCCTGCACTCCCAGCTGCTGGAAAAACCAACACTTCACAGCCAGGCTGGATGGGGCACCAAGTTGGCTGCTGATTTAGAAGAATAGAAATGCAGCAAGCAATGGCAAATTAAGTCTCTTATTCTTTTGGTTTTTGAAGAGAATGGAGGACAAAATGCTTCTACTCAGACAATTTCACCTTCTGTTGGAAGAAAGTTCTTTCAGTTATTGGAGACGGCCAAATCATGCCTTAAGAAATGGACACGTCCAGGGATGGGGCAGCCACAGCTTCTCTGGGCTACCTGTGCCAGTATCACACCACCCCCACTGTGAAAAATTTTGCCCTTAAATCCAATCTCAGCCTACTCTCTTTTAGTTTAAAACTGTTTCCCCTTGTCCTGTCATTACAGGCCCTTGTAAAGAGCCTCTCTGCATATTTCTTAAAAGCCCCCTGTAGGCACTGGAAGGGGCTCTGAGCTCTCCCTGGAGCCTTCTCTTCTCCAGGTGAGCACCCCCAGCTCTCCCAGCCTGGCTTCAGAGCAGAGGGGCTCCAGCCCTTGGAGCATCTCCTTGGCCTCACCTGGATCTTGTCCACATCCACATCCTCCACATCCTCCTGCTGTTGGTCCCAGGGCTGGAGGCAGTCTCCAGCTGGAGGTAGGGTCTCACCCAAGCAGGGCACAGGGGCAGAATCCCCCCTCCCCTGCTGCCCACGCTGGGGTCTCAGCCCAGGATGCTGTTGGCTTTCCAGGCTGTGGCCACACATTGCTGGGTCATGTCCAGCTGTTCATCCACCAGCACCCCAAGGGCTGCTCTCCCTTCAGCCCCCAGCCTGTACTGACATTCCTGCCCTGTCCTTGCACTGGGCTGCATAAACAAGATGAAGAAGTTGGGTGACATAAACTACTCCCCTGGGTGACAAATCAGTCCAGAGTCCACTGATGTACACTGCCCTCAGGGAAGGAAGAGGGGTTGGACCATCTTGGAGATTGCACCCTGGAGGACACCCTGGGGTGAAGGTGGTCTCTGCCCTCCTCACACTCTGGAACATCCATGATCCCTTGTTCATTCTTTTCAACCTCACTTGGTTCCCTCAGAGACCTCCTTGTGGATAAAGAGGCCTGCTGTCAATTAGGCCTGTGAGACAGCTGGTTATAATCTCCTCTTTGATGTCCTGGCACTGAGAAATCCCTGGATGCTCCCACTGAGAGAGAGGAAACAGCCCAAGTTACAGGCTGGCCCCGCAGACTGTCAGCCTGGGAATCTCCCAGGTCATGAACCTGCCCTTGTTCCTGCTCTCCTGGGGCACTGCTATCCCAGATCTGGCCAACTTCAGGAGGTTTGGGTGATACCATCCATTCCTAGAGCACCAGAGAGGGATTTGAAGGTAACACTGGGAGGGATTTGTCCTTGTGCCTGATCCTGACCTGGTGCCATAAATTTATTTGTTGCCTCTTTCATTCACATATCGGAGGAGACAAAAACAAATTTTCTTGTGGAGAAAACTCATCAAATTATTTTTGCCAAGGCAGATGAGAGAGAAGGAAAGAATTTGGAAAACAAAGGCCAAGTTTCAATATTGAATGTTTTCTAAGCAAAACTTTTCTTTTGGGGTAGGGAGGAACACACATGTAAAAGTACTTTATATTAAAATTTGCTTACATTTAAGTTTACAAATAAAACCTAATCAAAACTCAAGAGAAAACGGGACATTATGGGTAATTTTGAAAAAGAGAGTTCAATTTTCTTTTGGCCCAACTTTTCCCTCACTAGACTCTAAATCTGTTCATAAAGGACCATTATCAGCCTTCTGATCTCCCCTGGGTGCTTCCACATTCTCATTATCCAACTTTTCATTGGAAATGAAAAACATTTTCACAGTTTTATACTTGATATTCTTCTGTGCATCTGCTGTGCAGCACTTGTGGTAGCCCCACAACATAATGGTGCCCAGAGGTCAACGATGTGCACAGTTAAACTCACAAAAACAAGGCAGTGAAGCCTTTGGAGTGAGGAATCACCATTTTACAATAGGAATTCCAGCTCCTACACACGTGTTCCTGGATGCAACTGCAGTCCAAATAGATTTTATTAGCAGGAATAACAAATAACAAATTGTTCCCAAATGATCACATTCTTTGTTGTTTTGCTGTTTGTTTGGGTTGTTTATTTTTTTTTCCTGTTTGTTAATGGCAATAAGCAGCTCGATTTGCTTTTCATTTGTAGACCTTTTCTGAGTGGTTTTGCAGACATTCCCAAATTTAATGGAAACATCTGCCTAGTGGGATGGGTTTTACTCTGTGCCAGTATGTGGGAGAATGGATGGCTTAGCCCTGATGTCAGACTTTGTGGTTTCTGCTTAAATCTGCAGGGCCCAGACTCCAGTTTACCTGTCAAAACCTGCCACAGTGTTTCTGTTTCCTGCAGGGAATGAAATCGAACAACAAGCAATAAGGATAACCATGGAGAAGATGGAAACAAGGGAAAACTTGCGAGTGGTGAAATTTTCTGAGTGACCAGCCTAGCACCAGCAGAACTGGGACAAAAAAGGCATTTTGAGTGGGTTGGGGACCAACAGCCACTCAAGGAGAAAGGATTTAACCTTGAGAAGGAAGAAAACAATCTCTGGGTACAAAGATCTCTACGGGTGCCAGGGTGACAGTGGTGACCCCAATGCAGATACCTAAATTCAGTGTCTTGCTTTGCAGAGCCCTCAAAAGTGCCCACAGCATTGCCTGGGTGCCTGCCAGACCCTGAAGAGGGATTCCTCACCTACAAGTGGCTCAGTCCTTTTGTCTCTTCACAAGAAAAGTGGTTTTTCATGGACTCTGACACCTTTTTCCGATGTGTGTGGTAGAGCTGCCTTCTTGATGATGCAGTTTGGAATAAAAAAAAAGGTTCCTTAGTCCCCTATGAACCTGAAATGCAGTCACTCCTGGGATGGAGAAGAGTGAGAGTAAGGTGTTTAGAAGTGTCAAAAAATAAATAGGGAGACAGAAAAATGGACTTTCCCAGACCATTTTGCTGAGGTGGTTGACCCGGTCCCCTTGGTGACCATCAGGGAGTGTTGGAGAGGGAGGATGACTCACATCTGGCAGGGAAACAGCATTTCCTCATCCCCATTTCAGCACTGCCAGATGGAGACCTTGGGGCTTCGAGGTGTGACTCCTCCAGTGACCTGGGGGAATGTTTCCAGCTGAGTTTATAAGAAGGATCCTATGGAAAATCCCTTATGGAACAAAACAGCAGTGAAAAAGATGGGCTTATGAATTTAACCCTGTGGTACAACCCTGAGCATGAGCTTGGGCATGGCAGGGAGCAACTATTTATTTTTTAGACACTTTTCTTTGGAGATCTTTGTGGCATCACCCAGAATTGTCCAAACCCAGTGCCAGCTTCACAGGCAGGGCACCAAACCGCATAGCCTGGACAGAGGCAACCACAGGGGACATCCACCAACACAATCCAGGTCATTCTCTTCTCCATCTCTTCTCCAGATGGGAAGAGTGATCTGTCAGAACCATTGCTAACAGGGCCATCAGGGCTATTACCACAAAGAACTGCTTCCCCAGACACCCATTTTTCTGCTGTATCTTCAAGAGTTTAAATGTAAAGTACAAGGCTGATCTCCATAAGCACTCAAACCATCAGTGACCTAAAGGGGAATAAATCCAGATAGATCAGCAGGGGAATATGGATTGTAAAGGCAGGAGAAATTATTTAAGTGGGATGGATTCAACAAAAAAGAGGCTACAGGGGGAGAAGACCTCTAAGAAATTGCTTGCCAGAAGTGTGAAATCCAAGGAAAGAATCTAATTACTTAAAGAAGATGACACGGACACAAAACTAATGAATTTGCAAGGAGACACGGATATGTTCCCACTGCAAACAATAAAATTTCCAAGAACTGGATGCAGTAAGATCCAGAATGGCCTCTCCCAAGGCACAGCAGCAGAGGTTCAGGGACTGGGACACATATGAAACCCAAGTGATTTTGAATGAGATCATGGCTGATCCATGGGGATCTGCAGTGGCAGTCAATCCTTTCTCCAAATGTGACAACTGCCCATGGTATTTGCCACCAGAGCCATAGAGGGGTACAGACAGGAGGAGAATCAGGAAAAAGGAGAAGAGCTACATAGGAAGAAGGCACCTGAGGGATTGCCAATGCACTTGGTGGGATGGCATACGTGAGCATATTTCTGCAGTGTTTCTCTCCAATGGCTGATCTGAATTCTGCTGTGAGTCACCCAGCTTTGCTTTGAGCAGTAAACGCTTGGTTTTGGAACAAATTCTTTTTGTTCCATACATTAGGCTGTTAATTTAATCACCTGTGGTTTCTCTGAGTGCATGCTGAGGGGTGTGCAGTGAGAGTACACAGGGAAGGAACAGACCTTTTCCAGCTGAACGTGTGGAATTCATCCTGACAGGCTGATGGCCCCATTTAATGTAAACACTCTCCACTCAGCCCCCTTCCCTCCCTGCCTTTGACTCGAGCAGCCACAGATACTGGGAAAGTTCTGTTTTGAATGCAAATACTTTCCCTTGCCCTGTCCTTGCAGCAGGAAAATGAAACCGCCCACGTCCTCATTCCCCTGACCTTTGGAGGAAGTTCATGGATCCTTCCTGCAGGAGAGCAGCGGCCATGCTGCCCACTGGGGTTGTTAAGGGATGCTAATGAATCCCAGGAAGAGTCTGAGCATTACATATGTTATAAAATCATGGAGTTGCAGAGTGGTTTGGGTTGGAGTGACCTTTAGATTATCCACTCCAACCCCCTGCCATGGAAAGGGACATCTCCCAGGTTTCTCTGAGCCCCATTCAACCTGGCCTTGTGTGTTCCTGGTTCTCACATCTCAGCATTAGCAGGTGGGCAAAGACCTAAAGCTGTGATGGGACAGGCTTTGTGTGCACCACTGCCCTGTCCAACCCCCTACTGTCACTACCTGTCCTAAACGGAGAGGCCAAACTGGCAGACAAATCCACGTTTTCCATCTATTGAGGAAGTCAGTGGGGTCCTGCTTTCCTGGAGCACAAGCCAGGTGATGGAGACTACAGAAGAAATGGTTGGGTCAGACCAATAAAATCCCACAAATTACTTTTCTTCTCTATCTCTTCCCATCAGCAAAAATTAAGCCCTTCCTCCTGTGACTTTTATACATATTTCCTACTACTCCTGCACTGAAGCAAAGGTGTGCTCTTCAATGCTTGGCAGCAATGTGAAGGAAGCCAGGCTGACTCCTCTCACGCCATCTGAGAAGGCAGCAGTGACCCCTTTATTTTCATTTTCAGGACACAGCTACAGAATCTGCCTGTGGAAAGGTGCATCTGAAGGAAAGGTGCTGACATGCCAAGGTACCAAGCTGCAGGGCTCATCCTAAACTCCAGTTTGTGGGATAGAGAATGAAACGTTAGTGTGGGGAGTTACTGGATGTATTTCACATGAGAGTGTCTGGTTTTCTTTTTAATTTTTTGGGAAAGCAATCCAGGGTGCAATCCAGGTCATCTGAAAGCAGACACTGAGGTTACCTATGTGTCTTGTACCACTGGAGATAAATGCTCTGGGATGTCCCTCCTGGACCCTGGATGCCCTTCTAGAAGAGCATGGGACTTCTCTAGGTCCTGTTTTGCAACCAAAACCTCACATGGTTTCCTCATCTCCATTAGGGATGGCACTGGGCACATTTTAGGGAAGTAAATCGCAATCCAATCCTGGTGAGCAATCAAGGCTCTGTAGGCATGGACAATAGTGGGAGATGAGACATCCACCTACTCATAGACAACACAGAAATCTTCACCCATGAGTCTGGCCCCAATTGCTTTGTCAACCTGCACACCAGAAATGATTACATTCCTTGTCTATCAGAGCCATGGATGACAAGGGAAGCACTGATTAAGGAGGCATTCAGGGAAGGGAGCTCAGGGAGGGAGGGTGGTGGCAAGGGAGGTGATGAGATGCAATGGGAATTGTTCCCTTCTCCTGGGTGGCTTTCCCAGGAGAGCAGAAGCTCTCTGCCAGTATCTGCACCACTCCCTTGCCTAAATGCTGGCAAAACTGCAGTCTGCCTGCCTGCAGATACTACGGGGTGCCCTCCTGCCTCCCACATCCATCTGGATCCACTAGTTTGAGCTGCTCCAGTCTAGAAATAACACTACTGTTTGAACAGCCCCTGACACAGAAGAGGCTAAAGCACGTGATTAATAGGCTTGTGCATCATATTAGATCAGTCCGCAAAGAGCCCAAGAGTACTGCGACTGTGTGGTGTCACTGAAAGTGAAGCACAGCATGATTTAATCCCAAATAATCCGGCTTTTGCAAGGCAGAAGAAAGGGAGAGATGCAGTATTTGGAAAATCCTGTGCTTTGCTCCTTCTTTCTCTTTCTCATTACTGAGAAGGTAGTGAGGCCCTGACACAGGGTGCCCAGAGAAGCTGTGGCTGCCCCTGGATCCCCGGAAGTGTCCAAGGACAGATTGGGTGGGGCTTGGAGCAGCCAGGGCTAGTGGAAGGTGTCCCTGCTCATGGCAGGGTGTGGAACTGGATGGTACTTGGGATCCAACCCAAACCATTCTGTGATTCCATGATAATCTCTGAGTGAGGAATACACAGAAAACAAACCCTGTGATGTAAAGTCACTCTGCTTTATTTCCCCAAATCCCCACAAGCCCGTGGCTGGCTGCCAGCTGGACTTCACACTGCATCCTCACAGCTTTCCAGATAATTCCTATGGAAGGAACCATGGGAACAGAAAGAGCACATGGCTGAAAAACTTTCCTGGTGCAGTTTGGCAAGAGTCTCTGAGAGAACTTGGCTTCAAAGGCTGAGGTTCAAAAACTGGAAGCTGCTCTGGAGCCAAGTCCTCTGGTCTCAAACCAGGACAAGGGGCGGCTGATGGTGCCACCACTGCTGTGTCTTCTGTGTGCCCCATGCCCTTCCAAATTGCATTTCTGAGAACACAGCAGGGGAGGGAATACAGGTGTCAGGTACCCTGCTGGGCACTCAGGTGAGAGGGCAAGAAATAACAGCATCCCCAGCTTCATCTGGTGACCTTGTGGCTCAAAACTGAGCCCCTGGATTTTGGGGTCAGTGCCCTCTGTGATCCCTGTCATTACTCATGAGCTGTTTCTCAGTGATTTGTGGAGCTGAGGAAACTTGAGCTGGAGAACAGCCAGGGATGAGATGTGACACAAGACCACTGTGCTGGTGAAATCCTCCCCTTAGCAGTGCCTGGCTCCACATCATCCTCCTGCTGCAGGGGAGATTCCTGTCCCTTTCCTGGTCCTGCTGCCCTAACCCCCTCTTGCCTCACTGCCACAAAGATACCCCCATTCCTCAATGTCTCTATGCTACAAACCATCAATCTTAGGTTTAGGATGTGATTTTCCCCAATTCCAAACAAGTTTATTTTTTTATCTTTTCCCCACCTAAATGCTTTCACCAAGGTCTTGCCCCTGTCTCCTGGACTGAACGCTGGTGCAGCCCTTCCAGCAAAATTTGGGGCCAGATTCTTTGCAGTGGGGGCTGTTCCCTGCTCAATGTTTACATAATTGATCCTTTAACTGCAGATCTCTTGCGGAGCTGCCTTATGGCTATTTTTTTCCCATCATGGACATTTTTTGGAAGGTTTTCAGCTTTGTTTTTGGGTTTCTCAGCACTTGAAGTCTTACATTGCAAGAACCTTGCAGGGGAATACAGCCAGGAGTTCTTTAATTCAGGAGATCAGACAGGGAAACCCCTGTGATTTGCTCCAGCCTCTGACTCACTGGGGGAAATACAGATCCCATTAACCATGACAAATAAACTCCTGGAAACAAGAGGAGCAAGTTTGATTCCAGGTCCTGAAACCAAGTGGCACCAACAACCCCATGTTCCTACAGCTCCAGGCACACTTCTTGAGCAGATTTGTGCTGAAAAGAGCTGTCTGGGGCCAGTCCTGTATTCCCCATCTCCTGCTGATCTTCCTTAACTGAATGCCATCAATTTGCTCACTGTGAACAATGGGAAAGATGGCTTGGACTTGGCAGGTGCAGGGATCTCTCCCAGCAGGAGTTCCTTGTAAATATTTCTTTTTGATTTTTTTTTTTTTTACCAGCGACTAGAGGGGGTAAAAATAAAAGTTGCATTTCAGGGGCCTTAATGACTAAGCTGTGAATTGCCTCAGGTTGGAAACTGCCCAGGAGGAGGAAACACCCTCTCTTGATCAAAGCTAGCAGTTGGTTTTCTGCCACCAGATCTGGTGGTTCTTGGGCTTGGCTCCAAAGGCATCAGCTAGGAGCCCTCTTGGAGAAAGGCTATTCATTAGGAGCAGCAAAAAACCATCTCCTGTTCCAGCCACTCCAGTTAATTCATCCCTGGGCTGATCTCACCCATAAATTATGGTTCAGGGCGAAGCGCAGTCTTCTGTTTCCACGTGACAGTTTCATAGAGCACCAAATCAGAGGAAGCAGGGCAGGCAGAAGTAGAGTCAGGGAATCACAGAGCCACTGTGGTTGGAAAAGCTCTCTAAGATCACAAAGTCCCACCATTCCAAGTGCCACATCCACATGGCTTTTAAATCCTTCCAGGGGTGGGGATTCCACCACTGCCCAGGCAGCCTTTGCAGGTGTTTGACAACCCTTCCCATGAAGGAATTCTTCCTAAACATCATCCGAATCAATGAACAAAGCTGATTCACTAGAATCAGAATCAATCCAGCAAGTTATCCCATAAGAAATGACGGAAATAAATCTCCTGCTTTGTACCTGCAAGGATAGAGACCCCAAGAACCAAACTCTGTGGTTTTCCCATCATCTTTCACAGCTGGAAGCAGCTCTGAAGCCAAGTCCTCTGGTCTCAAACCAGGACAAGGGGCAGCTGATGGTGCCACCACTGCTGTGTTTTCTGTGTGCCCCATGCCCCATGCCCTTCCAAATTGCATGTTGTCTCACAATTGGCAGAACAATCTCAGCTTGTTGCAGGGACACAAAATAGAAAATTTCACCTGATAGATAATGTCTGACACCACAAACTGGATCTTTATCCCAGAAGGGTCCCAGAATACCAAAGGTGCTATTAGCCCTACCTAGAATACAACACACTAATCACAGCAGGAAAAACTCCTACTGATCCATCAGAAGATAATTCATGTTGCTTTCCCAAGGAAATACACTTGTTTTGTCAAATATAATAAAGCCATCAAACCCAGTTTAATATAGATGAATTTACTGTTATGTGGTGTATTCTGGTATTGGTTCCAAAACTCCCACTGAGAGATTTTAGTAACATTTTACTCATTTTTGAGTAACATTTAACATTTTTGAGTAACATTTTACTCACTGAATTCCAGTAGTTTCAAGTTTTTCAGGGTCTGTTTTTTTCCCTGTTTGTTGTACACTCCTTATAGCAACAGCCTCAAGATGCGTCAGGACCCTGCCATATAAAAATGGACATTTGGCTTTAAATAGTTTTATTTGGTGGTGTGGAGGGTGGATTGGAAGCAGAATAATCCCTTACACAAGTCATGGAATATCTGGGTCCTACTCCAAATCACTGCATTGCTTTGGCCAGGCAGAAGCAGAGCAGATGTTCAAATTTGGGTGTCCAAATCATTAACTGAGGTCCAGAATGAGGCATCTTATAACAGCAAAAACTGCACAGAGCCCCTCTGTCCACCTCTGCCTTCCCACACAGGTAATGGGTAGGAAACACTTGGGCTCCAAATACTTGTTTCTGGCTGATTATTTCCAAACAACTATGGAGTGTTTCCCTGTTTTTCTGCATCCTGGTGTCTTCTGCACTTGGGCACGTGGATGGAACCAATACTAATGCTTTGGCTGCATAATTTACTCATAGGCTTGTTATCCATGTGCCTACTTGTAATTCTCTCCTGTGCCCTCCTGCAGGATGGGAATGTGTTTTGCCTGGAGGGAAACCCAGCTCTCAGGTTGTTTTTCTGCTGAGTTTCTCTACACAGACACAATCCCTGCAGGTGAATCCACTGTTCCCCCAGTGCTATCCCAGTGGGCTGCACATCGCCATGTGTCCCTGTGCCTTTCCTACTGCACACATCCCTGCTGTCATGCCCCAGGGATGACACTCTGGCAGGCTGCTACACAGCTTTGATGCTATTGCAGACACTCTGAGTGAGCAAAAGAGAAGCAGAAATCACATCTGAGGGCTGCTGAACCAAAAGGAAAATTTGTCAGGGAAAGCAATGGATTTCCCCTCACTTTAATGCTTTAAGAATAGTCTTGAAATGGTTCGGGAATGTTTTTGGGCCAAGTGTTCTCCTCTTGAGAAAGGGAGATGGGCTGGAAGATCCATCCATCCATCCATCCATCCATCCATCCATCCATCCATCCATCCATCCATCCCCTACCTTTTAATGAATTTATGGTAATTTGACATGAGCCCATTTGATGGGAACATCCTGTGTTGCCTCTTGCCTGGACGATGTTCAATAAATCCAAGCAGAGCTTGGTACCAGCAGCTTTTGAGGCCCTGTGTCTTTGCTGGTGTCTTTAATCACTGTGTGGTTTCTGTGAACCAGGAACAACGGGGAACATGTGGCAGATGGAATGGTTCATCCCAACTGCTCTTGTTCCAGTTTGATCTGATGCTCTGGGTCATAGATAATTATTCCAGAGCAATTTGCATTCATTTCTCTATGTCAGTTCTGTGACTTCCATAACTCAGAAAATTCCAGGAGATACAAGGAACTGCCCTGACAATCAAAGTAATTAAGTGTACTTTTATCCTTCTACTTTCAAATCACCTTTTTTTTTATCAGGTCCTCCTGTGCACAACAACACTAAAGTTTGGGTTTTTCCTGGGATTGTGTCTTGTGGTAGATTTTTAATATTTTCTGATGTCTAACTGGGTGCTGAGCTCTCTGAACCTTCCTTCTGTGAGGGAGAGTATAGAAGTTTTCAGTCCTTCACCCATCTGTCCATTTTTATAGGAACTTGGGATATTAGACCACTTTTAGCACTTTTTCAAATGTGACTGGGACTGATGATGGGCTCCATCCAGAGCAGCATGACCAGGTCAGGTGAGGGAATAGGACTTGGAGCCACCTACTCTAGTGGAAGAGGGGTGGCAGAGGTGGAATGAGATGAACTTTCAGGTCCCCCCCAACCCAAACTGTCCTGTGATTCCATCACCAAAGAGTTCATCAGGTGGTGAGTTCACCACAGGCACAGAGTGATAACATAAGCCCTTTTTCTATTAGGAAACCATGCTAAATGCTTTTTTACCAGCCGAGAATTAAAGTCTCCATTTCTACCAGAACAGATTTGAAATGCGCTTTCACAGTATTTTCCCCATAATTTATTTTACAAGCGGCACTTCCTGAAGTTGAGCACTGCTACGGCTCTGCAAAACACTTTGTGAAAGGGCTCCTGCCCTATGTCAAACAGCAGCTAAAAATATATTTTGGCTTGAAGGAGACTTTTCAGAGCCTGGCTGGTGTAGCAGCTGCCTTTCCTTCAGGGTGAAGGTGGAAAAGCCAGATCACTGTTCTTCTGAATCATACCTGGAAATGAGCAGCAGCTTCCACCGCAAACACAGCAAGTCACCAGCCCAAGGTACACATTAGATAGTCAGTCTGGAGGGTTTTTATCCATGCTCAGGGATCTCTTCAGGCATTCCTTGGCTGCTGCTTGTGGATGGACAGAGTGAAGGGAGCCTTGGGTTGTGGCCTTCACCCTTGTGTGGAACTAACTACAGTGTTTCCTCATTTCTCATTATATGTCTTTCTTTCTCACACCAGTCTTGATTTCTGACCAAATCCTGACCAAAGAATAACAAACATGGGAGCCCACCACAGGAGCTCAGACTGGAACATGCTTAAAAAACAGAGACACTGGGGTACATAAATCACCATCCTGGGTACCAGCTAGTTCATCCTTGATCCCAAGGCATGGCTGTTTCCTCCTAGATCCTTCTGAGGTGCTGATGGAGAAGGTCTTGACCTCCAGTCCTGGAATGGTCCTGTCTGAGACCTCACATTGACTTCAGGTGCTCCCCAGCTGAAGAGTGATGGGAATCAGGCCTCCCTCCCTACTCCTAATCTTATTTACTTCCTTTAGGATCAGGTTTGAGAAAGCAGGTGACTACCTTTAGGGGGTTCTGGTTCCCTGACCACCTGGCATAGGTGTCCTACTGCAAGAACAAACGCAGCACCTAACTTTTATCAGGATTTTCCATCAGCAAAAGAGCCAGTGAAGCCTCTGTAGAGTCACAAAATTGTTAAAGTTGAAAAAGCCCTCAGAGATCATCGAGTAAAAAGTCCAGACTAGATATATCCCACGTTTCTGCAAATACCTGCAGTGCAGACACCATCAGCTCATTAGTTGTGCCTGGATGCTTTTGTAGTCATAGAATCATGCTATGGTTTGAGTTGGAACCAACACCACCCATGCCATGGGCAGGGACACCTCCCACTATCCCAGGTTGCTCCAAACTGGCCTTGGACACTTCCAGGGATCCAGGGGCAGCCACACCTTATCTGGGGAAACCTGTGACAGGGCCTCCCCACACTCACAGGGAGGAATTTCTTCCCAATATCCCATCCAACCCTGTCCTCTGGCAGTTTCAAAACACTGCCCCTTGTCCTATCAATTTCTGCCCATGTAAGAAGTAATTCTCTCCCCTTTTATAAGCCTCCTTTAGGCACTGAGGACTCCCTGGAGCCTTCTCCTCTCCAGATGAACACCCCCAGGCTGGCTCCAGACCAGAGGGCAACCAGCCCTTGGAGCATCTCTGTGGCCTGAGACAATCAAAGGGAGATGAACCCTATGCTACAAACCTGCCTTAAATTCCTGGTCCCACATCTCTGAAAAGTCTCCAGTTAAATTCTCTTGCCAGGTGTTTGCTCAGGGAACAGGAACTCTGCCACAAACCCCAGAACCACCTCCCAGCATCCCCAGACAGCAGTTGGGGAGAGCTCCACTGCTCTCCACACTCAGCAAAGACATGACCTAAACACGAACTACAAACTGGGATTTCATCTTGGGTTGAACAACCTGGTGCTAAAGATCCTCATTAGCCACAGAAGCTGTTAATTGTATTTAAACTCCTGGTGATAGCATCCTGTGCTCAGGGAATGTGACCATACACCCAAGAGGGAGTTAAATTACTCAGCTGATGAACAGGCTGTGGCGGTATCAGGGAGTTCGAGCTGATTTAAAGAAAAAATCATTGTAGATTATTTGAGCACGGGGAAATGGCTGACAGCATTTAGCGCACGCACGCATAGCTCTTCTTATTTGAAATTTTGGGTTATTTCAGCTTTTCGGCATTGATGTGATGAATGCTACTCTCGTGTAACTAATGTGGGAGCTACTCTGTGGAGAGTGATGAAGATGTGTGCAGACTCAGAGACACCAAGAACGGCACGAGTATGGAAGTTTCTGAGTGCTGAAGGACTTTTAAGTGGAGCTGAGAGTCTTTTTTGTCACTTGAAAAATTTAATTTTACCAAAAATTTTTATCAGACATCAGTGAACAGTGTGACTCAATGATGGCTTCTTGCAAGTTCATGTCAACGAGAGAGAAAAAGAATCAAAACATTTGGATATTTTCAGAAGAAAATAGATCATTTATTCATTTCACTTTGATGTGATTTGAAGGCTCAATTTGAAATGTCTCTGAATTTTAATAAATTCCCATTTACTCTTAAGTTGAAACAATACATTGCTCTTCAATTGAAAGTTATTTTGTTTCTCACGGGAGTTTCACTTTCGTTTAAAATGTGCGTCAATAGAATTTTCAGTTGGTCCTGAATTCTTTCACCTTATTTTGTCTAATGAAATAAATAAAACCCATTCAAATTTACCACTTACAACCTTCTGTTTAGCAGAGTTGGCCCCAGCATGTTTAGTTTGTGGATTTACAGTAAAATTTACTGATTTCTGCAAGTTTCAGACCTGTCTCCTGAGCTGTAAAATCCAAGATTAGAAGTTTCTGTTCCCTTCTTGACAGCATCAAACGATTCTCAGATTTGAATAGGAAATTGCAATTAATAAAGGGGGGGGGGGGAATCAGAGGCAGCATATTTTTTAGTCATAAAATAAATTAACTTTTGCTGTGTTTATATTGTACATATAATATGGCAGGAAGTAAAGATCAAAGCTGTGTTTATAAAGGACTCGGCCAGTTGTGTGCTCTGAGGAAGCAAATGGGTTCATGGGAGGTACCTAAAGAATGAAGTTTGGATTTTTAGCTGGTAGAAATCAGTGTGACTCCTCTGACTCCTCTGATTTACATCAGCAGAGAAGCTGGTTCAACAGTTTCAAGGCAGAACAGGTATGGTAAAACAAAATAAAATTATTTTTTTCTACTGAAAAGTATCTGCCTGAGGTTCCTTCTCTAGTTCGAAGTGCTGGGAGTAACTCAGAGGAACAGGATCCTGATTTCCAGCTTCATTAGCTGGAAGATTGACAGGTGGTTGGAACTAGACAATCTTTAAAGTCCCTTCCATCCCAAAACATTCCATGGTTTTGTGATTTTAAGGTGTAAAGGTGCAAATGAGGTTTGGAGCTGGTTCCTGCCCTGGTTGGCCAAGGGAATATCAGACTGGGGCGCTCAGAGAGCTCAGCCTTTAGGTACTGGCATCTCCCTGAGCCCCACAATTCCCAAACTGTTTATTTGCAGGCTACACCACCTCCCCTCCATTCCCCCCAATACATCTGATCACTGAAAGGGAAACTGAGGCATGGTCAAATGTGATAATTCATCCCGGGTCTTGCAGGGAGAGGAGTGCAGTGCAGCCTTACAGCATGCTCCCTGCCTGAGTTATACCATCAACTGCAATGCTCCTACAGGGTGAAAATTCCTCACAGCAATGATTTCAGTCCTGTGGAGAGCTGAGCCAAACCCCCAAACACCACTCTCACCCACAGGGAGACCCTGGAGCAAAGAGGCACCAGACAGCAGCACAGTGAGAGCAGATTCATGCATAGCCCTGATTCACCACTCCAGGGACACCTCAGCTCTTGAGGCACCATCAATCCCAGTGGATTATCCCACTGGAGGGTGTCCCAGAGCCCTGAGCTCCAGCTGTCCCTGGGGACACAGCCCCGGGAAACAGCCCCAGTGCTGGAAGGAGCTCAAAACCTCAGCAGGTCAAAATCTGTTCTGTAGTCATGATGCTGTTCCCACTGACTTGAGAGGCAGCCCCGATCAAGAGGATTTAAAAAGCCCTGAGAAAAAGTGCAGTCCCAGCTGTAATGAATGTTCCATTGGCCGTGGGGTTGGTGGGACACAAGTCCCCCATGGGCTGTGGGACACGTGGGTCCCAGCTAGCAGACGGAATGACAGACCTCTCTGCTTTGCTGAGCTCTGTGCAAAACCTGCTGCTGACACTCAGGAAATATTTTAATCTCTTTCTTCCCAGCTCCAGGTTTAGCTACAGCATTCCAGAGGGTTAATCAGGTCCCCTGAGCTGTGTGCCTGCTGTCAGTATGAGGAGCACAGGCTTCCCTGCACATCCTGGGCCACTGGTGCTGGAAGGGGACATTGCTCTGGACATCACACGTCCCTGGTGGGTTCTGTGCCTGCTCAGCCTCCCCTGCACACAGGGGGGAGCATCGTTTTCACAACCAACTTGCCAAAACTTTAGAGCACAACTCATGAGAAAACCCTAAATGAGTACACGGGCACTACAGCAGGGCCACAGCTCCTGGGGGTGGTGGATCAGTCCTGGAAAACTACATGGGATCTTCACCCATCACCCTTATGGATAACATCTGGTCCTGCTCCAGGTTCCTGCACAACAGCAACGTGGGAAGTGAAGATTTGTGCTTCAGGCTCTGACACACTCCTTGGAGGGATAAAACCTCACTCATCTCCAACAGAGGTGGGAGCCCTGGACTCACAGGGGCATATCCAGGTGCAGTTCCCAAGTTGGGAGAACGAGAAGATAGCAAAACTATTTGGAAACCACTGTGCCATAAAAACAGTCTGTTTGAAACAGAGCTGCTTACTCCTTAGCCTGCACTTTGTTAGTTAAAATGCTGAATACAGAATGAATTAATTAAAGCAATTATTATGCTGCTATTTTATTCATTTGCTATCTACTTTGATTGATTATATGACTTTGCTTAATAAATATTGAATAAGTGTTAATTAATTGAATTAATTCATCGCTGGTTTATTCACCTCTCAGTCACCTATCCTTCATTTCCATGCATGAGTTTTGTCCTGAAAAGTTTGTCCCAAGGAGCAGGTCCCCAGGGGATCAGCCCCAGGCAGCAGAGCTGGGATGGGGTCACTTACCAAAAGGCAGGATGAAGAAGAAGGGGAACCAGCAGAGGATGAAAACACCCACGACGATGGCCAAAGTCTTGGCTGCTTTTTTCTCCCGGGAGAACTTGAGGAGCCGCACGGAGAGGGAGCTCCTGAAGTTGTGCCCCTTGCTCCGGGTGCTGGAGAGAGGCTCCTCCAGCACGCTGCGGCAGTGGATGCGCAGCACCACCTCCATGGACTTGTTCCTCTCCTTCTTGACCCCTGCCTCCAGGCTCCGGGTGGTGCGCCTGGCCACCACGTAAATCCTGAAGTACATCACCAGGATGACCATGAGGGGCAAGTAGAAGGAGAAGAGGGAGGAGAACAGGGCATAGCCTGGCTCCTCTGTGATGCTGCAGATGCTCTCATCTGGCGGCGGGGGTTCCTTCCAGCCCAGCAGTGGCCCGATGGAGATGACCATGGAGGAGAGCCAGACCACCACGAGGATGACCCCCGCTTTCCTCTCGGTCATGATGGTGGGGTACTTGAGGGAGTACTTGACGCCAATGTACCTGTCCACGGAGATGATGCACAGGCTCATGATGGAGGCAGAGCAGCACAGCACGTCCACCGCTGCCCAGATGTTGCAGAAGATGCGCCCAAACACCCAGAAGCCCAACACCTCCAGGGTGGCTGAGAAGGGCAGCACGGTGGTGCTGAGCAGCAGGTCGGCGATGGCCAGGTTGACGATGAAGTAGTTGGTGACCGTCTGCAGGTGCCGGTTGCAAGCCACTGAGAGGATGACCAGGATGTTCCCCACGATGGCCGAGAGGATGAAGACGGCCAGGAAGACCCCGACGCCCACTGCCTGCACATCCAAGGCGAAAGTCAGCGTGGTGCCGTTGCCCTCGGGGGTCTCCTCCCCTTGCAGCCCCCAGGACCGGTTGGCAGCGCTCTGGCTGCCTTGTCCCGTCCGGTTCCCACTCAAGCTGCCATTGCTCAGCTCGGGGAAAGTCATTGTAGAAAAAGTCCGGGCTCCATTGAGGGCGAGGAGAAAGCGGTGCCGAGGCGCAGCTCCCCCGGCATGATCCCCGGCTGGCAGCCCCCGCCAAGACGTTCTCCGCGCCTCTCTCCCCCGGCCGGGGTGGAGGGATGGACGGAGAGAGGGATGGAGGGATGGAGAGAGAGGGAGGAAGGGAGGGCAGGGCGCGCTGCCCGTCGCCCCCCGCCCGCTTCACGCCGTCCGCCCGCGCTGCCCCCCGTCCCCGCTGTCCCCGCCGCTCAGCCCCGCCGCCGGCCCGCCCGGGGGGGCAGCGCGGTCAGAGCTCCCCCGCCGCCCTCGCATGCTCCAGGGGCTGCGCTGGGCACGGCCGGCAGCGCCCGGCGGCTCCGCGGCTTCGCGCTTGGACCGGCAGCGGCGGGAGGGGCCGGACGGGCCGGGGGCGGGCGGGAGCCCCGCGCGTCAGGTGCCGCCGGGGGAGGAGGAGGAGGAGGAGGCGGCAGCGACAGCGCTGCTTTGCAGGACGAGGCGAGCCCGGGGTACAGTGAAGCCGGCAGCAGAGCAGGCGGGGAGAGGAGAGGTCGTGGAGAGGGTCCAGGCGAGATGATGATGTTTGAGGGGGTCCAGGCACGCTCTGGGAGGAGGCAACCCCCGGGAGGGTCTCGCAGCACTGGGGTGCAGCCCCAGGAGGGTCACTCAGTACTGGAGTGCAGCTCTCGGGGGTTTCGCAGCCGTGGGGTGCAGCCCCCAGGAGGGATCTCGCAGAACTGGTGCTCAGCCCCAGAAGGAGTCACTCAGTGCTGGGGTGCAGCCCCAGGAGGGCCACTCAGCAGTGGGTGAAGTCCCAGAAAGGATCACTCAGTACTGGAGTTCAGCCCCAGGAGGATCACTCAGAAGTTAAGTGCATTCCCAGGAGCATCACTCAGTCTTGGGGTGCATTCCCAGGAGGGTCACTCAGCAGTGGGGTTCAGCCCCATGAGGATCCCTCAGCCCTGGGTGCAGTCCCGGGGGTGCGGCGCTCCCGCCCGTCACCGCCGGAGGGCAGCAGAGCGCAGGGTTTGCCCGCGGCGCGGGGTCCCGGGGCTGCGGGGACAGGCGGGATGCCCCGTCCCTCTGGAGACCACGCGTGCCGGGACCCCGCGACAGCATCCCACCCGGAGGATGCCCTGCCAGGCTGGCATGTCCTCCCCTAGCCCCAGCATCCCACCAGGAGGATGCCCTGGCAGTCTGCCATGCCCCTCTCCCAGGATCCTACCACAAAGATGTCCTATATGGCTGGCGTGTCCTCCCCAGCCTCAACATCCCACCAGGAGGATGCCATGCACAGCTATCCTGTCTCCCCCAGCCCCAGCATCCCACAAAAAGGATGCCTTGCCAGGTTTCCTTTATGGTCCTGCATCCAGGGCTTCCATCAAGCATCCTTCCCATGCCAAACCCTGTTCTCCCAATCCTGACCCCCCAACCCAGGCATCCTGCTCGGGGTGCAGGTAATTCCCTCATGAGCTCCTTCCCAAAGCAGAAGGGACAGTCATGGTCTTGCATTTGGGGACAGCTCCATGCTCCATAACTGAACCCTGCAGCAAGGCTTGGACACGGCAGCTTGTGACTGTAACATTTAGGCACGTATTTCTGGCTAATTTAGACAGGGCTGGGGTTTTTTTTTCCCACTGATAAAAGCAGATCCTGTTTACACTGGTTTCCTCCCAGTGACCTGCCTCCATACATTGCAATGGGGACCGACCCCTCTGGTGAACAGGGGCTTTCCTTCAGCTTCTTTCTACTGTACACAGGAAATATTTCCTTAGAGTGTGTTTATCCGTGATTTTTCAACTTTTTTTTTTTTTTTTTCCCCTAAAAAAAAGTTGTTTTAAAGGGTAGGCCAAGTGGACAGTGGGATGATTGAACTGGTGTTGTCAGAGTATGGGAGGTCTGTACATTCAATGGGTATGAGAGTGGACAGAAATTATTATAGCTTATTTATTCCTTTATTTCCCTTGATAATCATTGCAGGAAATGACACATTTTTTATTTTCCTCCTTTCTGTCATGCACTTTTTTTCTTCCTTAAGATTTCACTCAACTTCCTTAAGCTAGGGTTTTGGCCCTGCTGAGAACTAGAAAACTTGAAAATACAAGAAAATAGGAACAAATACTGCACAAGGAAAATGTTCATAAGAATGGTTTTGCTTAAAATAACCCACCCAACAAACACTTGAAAGCTTTTAAAATATGAATCAAAAAGAAAAAAAAGCCCAAACACCCAACACTTGAGGTCAAATTCATTTTCCTTATGTTTTGATGAAAACATGTCAGCTACCAAAATGAAGGATTGTTTCTTACTGGGATGCTAAACTCAGCATGGGAAGATCTCATCCCATGGAATTTTGTAGCCCTATCTTTGCAGCAACACAGATTGCTGTGGAGATAAATATATCTCATCTAATCTATCCAGTGACACCCAGAGATAAAGAAAACATGTGCCTTGCTCCAAAGTGAAGGCTAGACTGAAGCTTCTCATGTTCAGCTAGATTTTAACCATGTAGGAAGAAAAGAGAGGTTCATTGGGATGAAGATTTTGCATCTGTCCTGATCCTGCCCTCCCTGGGTGAGCTCTCCTCCTCTCCTGATGTCTCCAAACACAGCTTGTCCTTGTTGCTGAGAGGTTTGAGCTGACATGGACTGCAGGGCTTGAATGGGCTGCAAGGATGGGATGGGAGAGCTGAAGGGACAATTTTTGGTGGGGGTAAGAGCCTGGGGGCTGCCACATCTGCCCCAACCACACAGAAAACCCTTGAGGTTGCACTGGTGCCTTTGCCCTCTCCACCAGGGCAGGGAGAGATCACATCCTGTGCTGTCACTGCATCTCAGCTAAAGCACATCAGAGCTCACTGCTGTCCTGTCAGTCACCTCCTTGCTTTTCATCTTGTTTCTCTCCAAATCAGGGCCATTATGGTTAATTTAAACTAATGAGGAACAGGTTTGTACTGATGCAAACCCAAATAAAAGTGTTGTGGTAGGTCTGCATGGAAGAATTTGAAGTAAACACATACAGAAATGTCTGAGCACCTGGGATCTTGCCATTCTGGAGGTACATCTCTTCCCTCTTGATGCCTTTCATCCCTTTCCTCCCTCTCTTTTTACCCTTTTAGGGCAGAAGTTATCCTGGAATTTAGGTGGGGCCATTTGGGGATGTGAACAGATAGATAAAAAGACACACACACCTGGTGAACAGTGTTTGCCATGCTGTAATTACATGTTATGTCCAAATCTTGGAAAGGAAAGGCAATTTTTTGGTTTAAAGCTCCAGAGCTTAAAGGATTTTGATCAACATTTGCAAACACTCTGGGGTTTATACCAAGGAGAGTGGTACTCTGGGTGGGAGATGTCCCTGCCCATGGCAGGGAGTTGGAAATAAATAATCTTTAAGGCCCTTTCCAACCCAAACCATGGTTCTGTAACTCTACTCTTGCTCTGCAATGGAAATTATCCATGGTGCATCTGCCTGCAGCATCCCCTAGATCCAGAGCTGGGAGAAATGGATCCTGCTCACAGCCAATGCAGAACAGTGGCAAATTCATAATATTTAATTGATTGCAAAGGTGGGTTTGCCTTGCCTTGACCAGGGCACCCAAAAATCCTCTGGAAAGGCAAGATCAGTCTTCACTGTTTGTCCCTCTGAGGTCAAGTCCGGCTCTGCTGGCTCCTGTGCTGCTCCCAGGTCTTCAAGCATATTAAAAATGAGCTGAAAGTGATTGCAAGGGATGGTTCCAACCTGTTCTGCTGCACCTTTTCTTTCCAAACGGGGGGGCTCTGGAGAAATTTGAGGTCAGGACAATAACTGGGAGATGTAATGGGCAAAACCTGGACTGGGCAATTGCTGAAGAGCATTAGAAATGTGGGGAATTTTGATTTTGAATGAGGGGTGGGGTAAACTGTCCACCTTTGTTGGTGCTATGATCTTATTCTTTCTCAACCTAAATGACCCTAAGAAGTTATTTTGACTTTGTTGGGGTGAATTCTTTTTCTTGATGTAAGTGAAGTTTTTTGTGATGAATGCATGTTTTGTTGGTGTTTTTATATTCTTGCAATTTTATTGAAGTCTAGAAAAAGTCAGGCTATGCTGTGAATGTTTATGGCTTAATAAATGAGGCAGGAAGGAAAAGGAAATAGCTTTTTTTAACTGAATGATAAAGGTGGAGGAAAAGAAACTTTGAGCATCCTCTGTATCTACCCAAACTTGCTCAGACATGGATTACAATTCCCTTTTCCTTTGCCTTTCTGCTCCCACATCCCATCCCAGTCACTATCACATCTTACTACATTTACTATTTTTTCCCAGTTTTCTCCTTTTCATGTGAATGTGGCTGCTCTGGGTATGGTTTGGTTTTTAACTGTTTGCTCCCCTACTCAAGTGCTGTGATCTCAGAGCACACATGGGAAGAATGATGGAGATCTGGTCTGAGCCCCTTTCCTGGAGATGGATTTGTCTTTTCCAAAACCTCCCTTCATGGTGGCTGAAGGCTCCTCCTTCAGTGGACTCCCTGTCCTCTTGGTTGGAAGGTTTCTGGTCTAGCCTAACTTTCTTTGCTCCTTGCCAGCTGATGCAGAGAGCAATTTATTACCTTCCTTTCCTCCTACAGGTTTTTAATTTCATTTTGGAGCAACTGAATAGAAAGGAAACAAAAAAAAAGGAAAAACAGTAACGGGATGGTTTGGATCGGAAGGGGCCTGAAAGATCATTTATCCCAAACCCCCTGCCATGGGCAGGGACACCTTCCACTATCCCAGGCTGCTCCAAGCCCCATCCAACCTGGCCTTGGGCACTGCCAGGGATCCAGGGGCAGCCACAGCTTCTCTGGACACCCTGTGCCAGGGCCCCCCTACCCTCACAGGGAATAATTCCTTCCCAATATCCCATCTAACCCTGCCTTCTGGCAGTGGAAAGTCATTCCTCCTTGTCCTGTCACTCCATCCCTTGTCCAAGGTCCTCTCCAGCTCCCTTGGAGCCCCTTGAGGTACTGGAAGGGGCTCTAAGCCTCTCCAGGCTGAACAATCCCAAATATCTCAGGCTGTTTCCATACCAGGTGTTGTCCAGCCCTTGGAGAATCTCTGTGGCCTCCTTTAGACCCCCTGTAACAAGTCCATATCTTTCCTGTGCAGAGGAACCCAGAGCTGGATGCAGCAGTGCAGGTGGGCTCTCAATGCCCTCCCTTGGGAAAAGAATTACCAAACACATGAATTCCTTTCTGACCACGCTCTTAGTGGAGGGAAGGTGCTTTGGCAGATTCCCTGCTGTGATTTACAGTGAACTCACTGAGGACCAGAAATTATTTTGGCTTCCTGGATGCAAGGGCTGACATGGCAAGTGGAGGAGTGAGGCTGAGGCAAATTGGAGCCCCTCCAAACACCAAAAAAAAAAAAAGGAGGGGGGAGGGGATAAAATGAAGTGGCAAAGCAGCTTTCAGGGCACAAAGTGAGGGGGTAAAGCATCTTCCAGACCATCAGCCATGAGTGCCTATGGACACACAAGGAACGTGGGCATTCAGGAGGTGCAGACCTCCACCCCACGTCTCAGTCCCAGTCTGATCCAGTGGACAGGAGCCAAGGAGAGAGGCTGGAGTTATTGTGTGGAAGGGGAAGAACTCTGAGTGTCATGCTGCTGTCTGGGAGGCCGAGGCAGGTGGGATGGGTAGATAGAACAAGCAGATAAAGTGTGGTTTATATGGCTGGTGGGATGTGTTTGTTATTTCAGTGGGAATGTTGATGTGTTCAAAATGAAGCATTCCTCAGGGATGTACTTTCTTTTGCCTTTTGCTCTGTTAAAAGCCATATAATAAAACACTCCAATACCAGGCAGAACATTTTAGATCCAGATTGCAAAACACATTTTTTTTTGTTCAGGGAGGAATGAGCAAAACATAAGGCAAATTACTCCAGAATTACTAGAAGAATTAGCAATTAGCAGAAAAATTGCTAATGACGATGTAAAAAGGGCAGTTGTTGATGTATAGAATGAAATAAATAACAGCATGAAAGATAAATCCCAGCAGAACTAAATATATAAATAAAAGTGCTACAAAAGGTCAAAATTGCAACAAAGAATTGCTCTGTTATCACACAAAAATATTTCTGTTGGCAGTTTTGTTTCTTTTCAAAATTTCACTTCACCAAAATGTCAGTGTTTATTTGCCATTACTGTGTATTTTCCTACCAGTTAGAAATCCAGACCATCAGCTGCTTCAAATGGCAGGTATGGAATGAGCCCTGAACCAAAGCCCCTCTGATTTGTCACAGTCTGCCTCTCATGGTTGATTCTTTGGCTCATAAATAAAAGCCTGAGAAACGGTTATTGGAAAAGGACACCAAACTAGGACTTAATAGAATCAGAGAATACCCTGAGCTGGAAGGGACACACAAGGATCATTCAGTTCAACCCCTGGCCCTGCACAATCCCACCCTGTCCCTGGGAGTGTTGTCCAAACCCTCCTTGAGCTCTGGCAGCCTCGGTGCTGTGACCATTCCCTGGGGAGCCTGGGCAGTGCCCAGCACCCTCTGGGGGAAGAACCTTTCCCTGATATCCAACATAAACCTTCCCTGGGACAGCTCCAGCCCCTCCCTTTGGTCTTGCCACAGGGAGCAGAGATTGGAGCTGTCCCTCAGGAGGAGCTGCAGACCCCCATGAGTGTCCCCTCAGTCTCCTCTCCTCCAGGCTAAACCAACAAAGAGACCTCAACCACTCCTGGTGTGGCCCCTCCAGACCTTTCACCATCTTCATAGCCCTCTTTTGGACACTCTCTAATAGCTCTGTATCCTTCTTGCATGACCCACAAAGACTTTGTCATGACATCGTTCCATCCTGTCAGTCATAAGATAACCAGAAAACCCGAAAAAGTTATTGTCCCAACAGCTGATCTTTTAATGGATGGGGACCTGGGTGGAGAAATGGAGATTGTGGGAGTACAGGAGGATTTGTAAAGAGGATCCTGAGTGTTTGTCTTGGGGACTTGCCTTTAGCCATCAGGGGACACTTGCAGGGCATCAGGGTGATGCTGGGTGCCCAAGGGGGTTGTTCTGTTGGCAGAGGTGAGGCAAGAAGATGAGCTGGCCTTGTGTTTTAGTCTAGGCCAGGAGGGTGCTATAGAAACAAGGTAATGATCTTGATTCTGATAAAGCCCAACAGACTTAAGCCTTTTTGTAATTCTCTTTTTATGACACATAAATATAATGATAAATAAATATGTACTTTTTCTATAAGTTCAAATTACATTGTGATTTTTACCAGGAGTTTGTTTGCTTTCTTTAGGGAACACAGGGAGCTTTCAGGCTTCCACACTTCAATTTAACACAAGTAAGTACAAGCAAATATTAAAACATGGCACAAAAATGAGTGGCATAGGCTCAGACTAAAATTAGACTGCAAACTGGGTGGTGTTCCTCAACTTTGCCTTCATTTGGAATTAACCAGAGTTACTTTAGGAGCTACCTCATGACAGACTGAAAAGATCTGGGTTCAATTTGTGTGAGACTTTGGGTTGTTTTTAATAAGCCACCTAAAACACTGAAGGACGAGGAATAAATCTCCGAATCATTTATTTCTGTGGCATTAAGGAAGTTCACCCCCTGACTGGGCTCCTCAGCTCCTGTCCACCTTGGGTTAGGAGTCAGTAAAATGTGTGCTTGAAGCTGATGACCTGAGGGTTAGACACGTGGGTGGAGGTGCAGCCATGACATGAAGGTGGGTGGCTCCCTGTGAAAACTTCACCTGGAAGACAATTTCTCCTCCACTGATGTCTTCAGTCACCAGCTTTGTGTGTCTCCTACTCCCTGGTGATGGTTTCTCTGTTTTCTTTTCAAAGCAAGGTTTGGGCTGAGCTCAGCCATCTCTCTCCATCAGGAGCTTTAGGGCCTCTTTGGCTCTCTAACATGGGCAGTCAGGGGTTGAGAGAATTACATCTCTTCTGTAATGCCTGGATTTTTTCTTCTGATCAAATGGAATCCATTGCAAAGTGGAATCCTGTGGCAGCAGGAGGAGAACATCTCTTTCTCTCTGTTTCAGCACCTTGTTGGTCAGCTCAGCCACCCTTGACATTCCCATGGAAGTCAGAAATGCATCTATGGGGTTTTTTTTACTTGAACCCTGATGTTCTGAAAAATCTCCCTATTAATCCAACAAGAAATGTTCCTTTGAGTGATGTTAATGTTGCTTAGTCTGGGAATACTATTTCCAATAAAGAGATTGCACCTGAGCAAATATCCAGGTTTGAGATATATTTGAATAATGTCTCTAGCTGCTGGTCCAAGTATTGAATCTGCTGCAACCCACAGAGCTAAAAGAATAATGAGTTTAGCAACAGGCACAGCAATGGCCATGTGAAGGCATTAGCCAGATGTTTGCTTTTAGCAGGGCACATGTGGGATTGCCTTGTTCTCTTTCCCCTGGCTCTCGAGTAACTGCAGGGCTGCATTTCAGCTTTAGAAGCCAGAAGGGCACAACAGATTTGTCCTGGCGAGTAAAAGGAAAACCTCTTTACAGAGAGCTCTCTAGTCTGGAGGTGAATGGGTCAGAGAAGACCCATTATGAGACATTTTGCTAAAGTCATGACCTCATTGCAATGGCTCTGGTATTTGGATGGCAGCATCAGTTTCTTATTAGCTGTTCCCAAGTGATCCTGGGCTGCTCTGTCATTGCAGCCAGTGAACTTGGCCTTCCAGGGCAAGGCTTTCTGCTGGCAAGAGGAGAAGGGGCAGTGGAAAGAGAAAAACATGCCTGGGGCTCCAGAGCTTGGCAGAGCAGCTGCTTTGGGAGCCAGGGGCTGTATGCAGATGTATTTTCCAGGTGAATGCCCATCCAAGGATGCAGCAAGGATGCCCTTGCAAAGCTTAAATGAGATGCCTTGAGTCAGACTTCCCAGTGTAAGGATGGCTCTTCAGGTGGGAAACATTGTGGAGCTGCAGCTTCCAAATTTCTTCCCTGGTGGTTTTGCATTTTGGTACAAGTCCTGTTTCTGCAAATGAACTTTGGTGGGGTTTGGGAATCGTCCATGTGGATCCCAAATCCCATAGAAGATCAGCAGCCTTACCAATGGCTGCTGAGAAGGGGACATGGTCACCTTCTCCCCTTTTTGGCTGCTCCAGGGGGCATTGGGCAGCACTGTTGGATGAACCTTTTAACACAAGGCTGAAACTTTTCAAGCAACCACTTGGTGATTGTAGCATACACCTTATTTTCTGACTTACCAGGTAGATCCAAACCCCAAAAGCCTGATCAGATCTCCCACTGGTGAGGAGGTAACCTCATTTACCAAGTGTACCTTTCAAATTATAGATTTCATGTGGAAGGAGGGGGTTGGAAAGAAATTTCAGAAATATTTTGCCTATTTTCCCACAGTTAAAGACAGAGAAACAAAGGTATTAACCAAGATCCTTCAGGGAAAGGAGCCAAATTTTCTGTCTCTACATTTAGATTTTCTGGGCCACCATGGTCCCTGTTGAGCCAGGCTCAGTTTTCCCTCAAGGCTGCAGGTTGTGAAGTCCGAGAGAGCTGAACTTTGGTCTGAGGATATTTTTACAACACCAATGTGCAAAGAACCACCATTTAACAGAGACCACCTTTGCCTGGGGGTATCCCATGTACCTCCCTCTTTTTCCTTTTCAATCATTTCCTTGGAAGTCATTAAGGCATATGTCATAAACATATTCAAGCATTTCCTTGGAAGTCATAGAGGTTTGCGTTGGAAGGGACCTTAAAAATCATCTCGGGGCATTTGGTAAGGTCATGACTTCTTCTGGTGATTAATCTATAGGGTTTCTCAAGAGAAATCCAGATCAGACATGTAGATCAGGAGCAAACTCCCAGAAGGACCTATCCAAATCAATCCTTCTGATCTTGGTGATCAGGGATCTTGAGATCCAATGAGTCAATCAGACAAAAGATGTGACTTCCAAAGACTCACGGAAAATGCTTTGGAGAAGACAATGAATAATCTGCTTGCATCAGCTACGTAAAGAGCTGAATCAGGTCAAAGAATCAGTCATCATTAAAAATATCATCATTATTTTTAGTAGAGACTAGAATAGAAATATACAGAGAGGAAAAGAATTAAAATACATTTCTGGAAAAGTGTGTGTTATCAGCAGCTTTAAAACTTGTGGGAGAAAATGGTACAGATTAGAGGCAGAAATCTGGGAAGTGAAGCAGGGAGAAATTAGTAAGAGTATGCTGAAAAACAGTAGGAACCCAACACATCTTTTTCCAGCTTCTGGTTTGGAGCAGCAGCTGATTGCAGGCCACGATGCAGGAGTGAACAGGGAAGTGCAGTAATCTGATACAGATGTCCCAGCAGTGAGTGAATCCTTGGTTTTGACAGCAGTTCTCTGGAATTCAGGAAATTACTGTGGTTAGATGCTAATGCTTTCTCCTGCTTTGCTTTGCTTCCAGGATGAGGGAAAATAAAACATGAAAAATGAACACAGATGTTGTGGAAAGCTGAGAGGCTGGTCATGGAGTTTGTTTTTCCCTCCTGTTGTTTGAAGCCATGTTTGCTGGAGAAAGTGTGAGGAGCAAATGTTTGCCTTAAGTTCTATTTGTTTGTGGAGAATATAACAGCCAATTCCTAGAGCCAACACAGACCAGAATTCAGGTCCTCACCATCCAGGAATGCTTCCTCATTCCAGATAATTCCACATATTAGGGTTACATTAGCAGAGTCCTGAGGGGTCAGGAGAGAGGGTGAACGTGAGCAAAATTAGCATGAATTATTAGCTTGTTGAATCCTGGGAAAATAATTTGTTTAGGAGAGCCCTAACACCAAATTGTCTATTTTCAGCATAACAATATATGAAAATTTCTTTGTAGAACAGTGGCCTACCTCTGATGACATCTTATTTTATGAAAGAGTTGGGTACAATACTGTACTGGTGAGAAATTCTGGATTTTCCTGCACAGTGGACACATCTTGACAGTGATGGCTTGTGGCACAGCTGCCAAATTATGATTATCTAAGGTTGGATATTCTTTTGGCTGCAGATTAGCTGTTAAAGCAAAATTCAGCCAGAATTGCCAGGAAATGCATTAAAGGTGAGCAAAAGGGCTGGTGAGGATACCAAAGACAGAGATAAATAACAGGAGAGGTTGCGGATGATCCATCCTTGGAAGTGTTCTAGGCCAGGTTGGGCTTTGGAATAAACTGGTCTAGTGGAAGTTTTCCCTGCCCATGGCAGGAGTGTGGAGCAAGATGGTCTTTTAGGATCTTTCCAAAACAAACTTTTCTATGATTCTATGATACTGTGATATCAACTCTGCCTCCAGCTGCGCGAGGAGAATACACCTGGATACTCTGGTGAGTGTTTATGTCATAAATACTAAGCAGAGGACACAGGTGTGTGACCTCCTACCAGCTTGCCTCTTAGGTTCTTTCCTAGGCTGTTGCCACTGCCAGAGAAAATTACCCAGACTTTTTTGTCATCCCAGCAAGGCCACTCTTCGTGTTCATTCTAGGGAAAGAGGAGAATTGAGGCTGTTGCATGAGATGATTCACTAATCTCGTCCCCCTAGAATTTCCCATGAAAATGGAATCATGAAATTGTCGGAGGAAAACCAGAGATACAACAACTTGCTACAGGCCAAGCAGCAAAACTCAGATAACATGTAGAGCTGACTTATGATCTCCTGACTTTCCACCAGGCTTCAGAGAATCCTAAGGGTTGGAAAAAGCCTCCATAATTGAGTCCAACCTTTGAGCAAACAGCACCTTGCCAACCAGGCCAGAGCACTGGGTGCCACTGCTCATTTCTCAAACACTTCCATGGATTCTGAAAGCAGCCACCACCTCCTTGGACACCCTGTTCTACCCTTTCTGGGGAATAAATTCTTCCTGAATTTATCTTCTTCTTATGGTATTGATGCAATGAATCTTAAAATCATATGGAAAGAAGGTACCTGATGACAAAATTTAGTGTAAAAAAACCCTTCATGTTCATAGTCTAGGTAACTAGTTTTGAATAGTTCTATGGGCATTGGCTAATTATGAAAAAGCAATGAGATGGGTTCATGAAGGAAAAAATTAATTTGGATTTTTTTTTTTACAGCAACTTGAAGAGCTGAAACTGAATGTGGTGAGAACAGTGTGATCTATCCCACTGGAGCAATGCCTTCAGGTGTGTCAGATCAGGGACTGAAGGAATTATCTCCTTGAATTATCACACAAGACACCTAGAAATGCCACGAGCTCTTGACTCTATAATAGGTAATTCCATAAATACCTCGGATTTCTATGAACCAGCCCAGAGCTCAATAGGGTAAAACAACAAGCACCATGAAAATTAGCACTGGAAAAGAAAGCACAGACCATTGTGGCACTCCATAAATCAGGAAATTCTGAGCCAAAAGCAGTGGTAGACTGAGGGAATGAGCTGGAAGATGTGTCTTGTTTTCATGCCATGTTCTGGCTCTCCCTGTCTCTGTACAGGGCAGACAATCTTAAAGTCAGCTCCAGGAACATCACCAGTGGAGAACCCTTCTCAACAAAATGCACATCTTTGATGCCTTCCTGCCATGTGGGTGAACCACATTGTCACCTCAGCAGTGCCCTGTCAGGACTGATGTGTGTCACTAACTTGTGCTGCCCCTTCCATCCCCTGATCTACTCCAAACAACAGTCTAGGACAAGAGTGATGGGCTCAGTGGGTGCCGGGAGTGGCAGCAGGGGAGGTGGCCCTGCCATTGTCCTGGTAGCACTCCTGACCCCATGGTAGGCTCAGCGGGTGCTCAGCTCTATAAGCCAGGCTGAAGGAGGGGAGGGGAATCTGGGACAGACTTCTGGGAAGCAGCCTGACAGATCTGTCCCAAGACTAAGACGAAGGGTCTAAAGCTCTTATCTGAAGCTTGCCTTGGTCCTCTTCGCTTTTCTGGCCGTTGTATTTTCCCATAATGACTGGTTCATGATCACCAGACTGGTTAGCTAATGACCTGGAATAATTTCATAAGAGATGAACCCGGACTGGGATTCAGCCAAGACACATAAATGGTTGAATTACCTGATTAGGGGATGAGCTTAAGCCAATTTGCAAGCAAAAACAAGGTCTGTGGGATTTAAGTCTGTTCTTATCGTGGTCATCATCTCAGGACAAGAAATGTAAGAGAGATGAATCTCCCTGTGGTTGGCAGAGATTAGAAAATGTGTTGTTTCCTTCTCATATGACATGCTTAATTCCTAAGTATCTGCTGGACAGCACGGGTGGATTCTTTCACTGCTGACTTTCCCAAAGCAAGGTTATATCCTTCCAAACAATGCGCTCAAAGCAGTGTGCTCCTATTAGGAAAAACTACACAGCTGAGGGATTTGCTTAATTGGAACTTCTCTCCAGAAACTGGGTTGGCTCCTCAGTGTCAGATCCCAGTGATGGTCATGGAATTGAGATGTGTTGCCAAAGCAGGACATGCCAGGGCGTGATACAAACTCAGATTACTGGGATCTTCATCCAAATGCTCTTACACAATCTGACCAGTGCTGGCTTATTAATTTTGTATGTTTGTATTGTATTATTGCCTCTAAGTCTTGGCAATCACCCTGAATTGTTAGGGACACCCTACTCAAAGAATATTATCTTAGCTAGATGCATTCAAATCAAGGAGAAGAAAGGAGCATGGTTCACCTAAAACACTCAGAAAACTGCAGAATTTTTTCAAAATTCACAGGATTTTGACTCTTTGCTTAACAAAAAACTGGTGGGGAGGCCACAGGGTGCCCAGAGTAGCTGTGGCTGCCCCTGGATCCCTGGAAGTGTCCAAGGCCAGGCTGGATGGGGCTTGGAGAAGCCTGGGATAGTGGAAGGTGTTCCTGCCCATGGTGGGGGTGAGACTGGATGATTTTTAAAGTCTCCTCCAACCCAAACGTTTCTGTGTTTCTATGGCATCTTCATCAAGTGCCAAAACCATCTTCCAACTCTCAGTGTGAAATGCAGCTTTGAATCCATTTCTGGAAAATTAGCTGAATTAATCACAGTGATACCTCTTGGTAATAAAATGAATTCTTTGACATGTCTGGAAAGGAGAGTGCAGCAGGGTGTGTAAGGAACATAGAAAACTCTGGATGTGACTAAGCCCTAATTTTTGATGGGCAGCTAAAAAAGTAAACCCAAACAAACCTAAGCAAAGAGAAAAGATGTTATGACTTTTAATAGAATTGGTAGAAACAGACTGAGAACATGAAGAAAGAGGAGGGTCTGGATGAGACTAAATCAGCACGGATGAGCATTAAGAAAAAAAGGGCAAGATATTGATGATGGTCTTCAGAAAAATGCATTTGATCAAATGGAAGAAGTTAAGATCCAGAAGGGAACTTTTTAAGCTGAAAAATTGTGCAGAACTGGCAAATTTCTGTTAAATGAAGATGTACAGACTATTGCAACATGAAAAATGGCTCAAGGAAATTGTAAGAAACTTACTTGTCAGAATTAACATTGCTGAAAAGAAACAATAAGTCAGACTAAAATGGGAGAATTTTTTTTTTTTTTTTTTAAACAAGAAGGTGTTTTAAAGCATCTGGAATTGACAACATTCACCTGTATGTGTTGTTGGAAGTAACTGGAATAGCCCACAGAGTTATGGAAATGACCTTTGGGAACCTGGGGGTGGGCTGAGGTGGCAAAAGAGTTACAGGGTGCCAGTCTTTGGAAAGAAGAATACAGTGAGTCAGCATCATTCCAGTTTTCAGAATAATCTTGAAATAAATCATCAGTCTGTAAGTATGAAGAAGACAACAGAGGGATGAATAACAGCCAAAACTTTTAAAATTTTTTAAAATACAACCTATGCTAAAGAATTTATTTTTTTTTTAACTAAACAGTAGGCCTGGAGGACTGGGGAAAAAACGCCATAGATATTAGATATGACTTAAAGTCTGGACATTATTGACTAAATACTGTCCTAAGCAATTTTGAGAATTAAAGATTAGATAATGCTGCTATTTATTGTACTGGAATTTGACTGAAAAATAGCAATGCATTCATAACTACTCTCTGAGAAGTATCAGACCACAATGATGCATTAAGAAACAAAACCATAAATCTCCATAGGGCAGATACCAGTCAGCAATTTTTATTAATGAGTTAGAAATTCTACAGACTGATCACACTTGCTGTCCATGTGCACAGGCAGAAGGACAAGACTGAAATCCAAAATTTTCTGCACTGGGAAAATAATCTGGAAAAAAATGAAGTCACGTTCAATAAGTCCAAATGTAAAATTCTAGCCCCAGAAGGAATAATCAACTGGGTGATGTAGGGGAATGGATGAATGACAGCAGCACATGAGGAACATTGGTCAGGAATTCTCACTGCTGTGAAAAAGTGCCCTGCAGAGATGGGAATGCACCAGGCTGTAAATAAAAATCAATCAGGGTCATAGCAGCTATTTTTCTCTCTTAAACAATTTTAATATGACATACCACTCTTAAAATGTGTGTAATAATATTGCTGTGAATCTACTGGAAATTATTTTAATATTTTCACGTTCTATGATTTTTCAGGGTTTGGTGTGTTCTTATTACCTCTTATTACACTTTTAATTTGGATTGTAATAAAAAAGGGGCCAAGAGAGATGATGGGGAGGTTTTCTATTTATGTGGTTGTTTTTGACACAGAACTCCTGGTGGCTTTGGTTTACAAAAAAATTCTGGTTTGTGATGAGCTCTTCTGTTAATTCAGTGAGGAGATGGCAGAGGGCTGTTGATGGTAATGGGTAAGACATGAGCAACTTTTGGCTGGTCAGCTGCTCTCCAAAATTCTGGGAGGTGCCACCTTTCTACAAAAGGGATCCCCAACAGCCCAAGGTGGATGAGGATTTAGAATTTAGGCACTGGGGCACATTCACTTGACCACATTTCTTGGGTCACTCTACTGGGAATGAGGATGTCTGGCCTACACACTGGTATTGGCTGTGAGGGTTCAACTGGAATTTCATAGAACAATGACATTAAATTTTAGGTAGGAAGGAGCCTGCAAAGACCACCCAATCCAACACGTTTCTCAAAACAGGTTTCACTAGGCCAGGTTGCTCAGGGCCATGCCCAGATGGCTCTGGTACACCTCCTTGGAAAGATTATTGCTTTTATCAACTGTTTTCCCAACGTATCTTAAAGAGCGTGAAGGGGTGAATATTGATGTTGTTTCGATCCTATGATAATCCTCAAAGCCAAAAATTCAAACAATGAAAGCTAAAGATGCCGAAGAGAATGAATTGCAAGTGCAGAAAAATAAAATAAAATAAAATAAAATAAAATAAAATAAAATAAAATAAAATAAAATAAAATAAAATAAAATAAAATAAAATAAAATAAAATAAAATAATGGGAAGCAAGAGGGAAAGAGTTAATTCCCCTTTTGTACAGATTCAATATGTACAGACAAAGAGATAACAGGGTGCTAATGTCCCAAGTCCTTGACTGTTTTGATTGGCACAAACAGCAGAACCAAGTCAGCTATAGTTAGATCTTGTTCCTACATGTCCAGACAGCTCCGTAAAAACACAGGAATTTAAGGAGGGATGGATCCTGCCAGCTCTTACCCAGACATGTGAAACTGCTGAGTCCAGCACCACTACCTCGGTGAGGAAAAGCTTTCAAGACACTGTGCCAGGCATGTCCCTTAGACAGATTTGTCTGTGATCCTTGCTCAGGAGCCTTTCCAAAGCGTATCCGATTCCCAGGCCCTTTGAAAACCTCACCTGGCATTAATTCCATTTGTATTTACAAATGCTGTAAATTATAGGTGTCACATGGACTGATAGCTGCAAAAAGGGCAGTTATTTTTCATACTCTATGGTCAGAAATAATGAGTCTGCTCATGGGCCAGAAAGCATGATTTCCCATTTGGAAGAATTTAAAGAATTAATTGTTTGGCAGAACAAATGTACTTGTAAAATTAAGCGTCAGAACACATTTTGCCCTTTGATTCCTTCTAAAATTCTCAGATAAACCAACTTAACCCAGATACGCAAATCACACACATCAGCTGTCTAGCAGGGAAAAAGGAATGCTATGCCTAAAGGAATAAATACTCTGGATTTTAAAGGAGATGAAGCAACCTGTGTTGTCTGAAATAGTTTTTCATCCAGAAACAATTTAAAAATATTTTAAACTATTTTTTCTTTTTTCTTTTTTTTTTTTTTTTAACCGGTTTCTCCATGGTTATTGAAAATTTTGTGCCTGGGATTCAGGGAGAGTTGGTCAGGAATCACATACATCCATCCATTTCTAATCCGGGAATCCAGAAAATATCACCAAAACTTGGCAGAGCCTGAATTCAGTAAGAATCATTCCTGCTCTCCACCACCATGCTGAAAATCCCAGCAAAGCATATAAGGAGGATTGCATTGAAAAGAAATAAAAAATTGGTTTGGGTTGATTGATTTACAATCTATTGCTTCAAGCAAA
The DNA here is from genome assembly GCF_029207755.1 of Chamaea fasciata. Lineage (NCBI taxonomy): Eukaryota > Metazoa > Chordata > Aves > Passeriformes > Sylviidae > Chamaea > Chamaea fasciata. Next base: position 10,327,335 of record NW_027094091.1, on the reverse strand, counting down.
ATTTTTTTTGAGAAACTCTGAACCAAAAAGGCAGAAGAGGAAGTGGAATTTGCTGAGATCAAGAACTCTGGCAGCCACATCACATTTTGGGAAGACTAAATATTCCCTAGACAAAGAGCAGCTTGTTTCTGGGATGTGCCACCCAGTTTGCAGCTGCAGCAGATGTATCTATACATATATGGAGAGGGACTTTTTACAAGAGCGTGGAGCAATAGGACAACGAGGAATGGGTTTAAACTGAGAGTAGGTTTAGATGGGATGTTAGGAGGAAATTCTTCCCTGTGAGGGTGGGGAGGCCCTGGCACAGGGTGCCCAGAGATACTGTGGCTGCCACTGGATCTCTGGAAGTGTCCAGGGCCAGCTTGGACACTGGGGCTTGGAGCAACCTGGGCTGGTGGAAGGTGCCCCTGCCCATGGCAGGGGGTTGGAATTGGATGATCTTTCCAGTTCCTTCCGACCAAAACCATTCCATAATTCATTGATTCTATGGTATCTAAGAGTAGAGAAAACTTCCAAATGTGGCAGTGATAATAAAAACTCTCCCAGGCTGTTTATTTGCTGATGTATCTCTAACCTGCCTAATGCTGCAGGAGGTGACACACTGCTTTTTGCTTTCACTTGTGAAATAATTGCTTGATCCCTGTGGCTCCAATATGGAACCACCACAATGATGTCTGTATTTAGATACAGATCAGACGGTTTTCTCACAGCTCACACCAATCAGAGTGGTTAATAAGGTAGTGATGGATGAATCAGGTGCTAATAACACTTGCACTGTGATTGCAATTTGGTAATTCGGGATTTTATTTGTGTAATCAGCCAGTGGCAGCCCTGCTACACTGGCACTGACAGAGCTTGCAGCAGCACCAGGGGAAAGCTGGTGGAGCTACTGCAGCAAAACATTTATGTTGGGTAAAACGTCGTCCAGACATGGGGCATGCTGAAGACTTCAGAGCACTGAGTCAGGACACACTGAAAAGTGAAGCACATTTCTTTGAGGGCTCTCTGCTTTACCCCAGGGCTGGTCATGGGGAGCATTTTTAGTGCTGATGGAGATGTTGAGTTTGTAGCCTGCTGAAAGCAGAGTGGGGGGCAGCGCAGAAAGTGAAGTCAAAGAGAAATAAAAGGTGATGGCCTGGGTTTCTGTAGTGGCAATGAGGCTTTTAAGAACATGAGGAGTTAAAAAAACACTCTATAAGCATCCAGAAATCCCAGCATCTCCTAGCTCCTAGAGCTGGATGGAGGGAGACAGGGAAAGGCAGAGGGTATGGAAAACAAACATAAAACATAATTCTGTGCTTGCATTGGTGTGGCTGAAGACATGGGAGGAGGGAGAAGATGAGACCAGCTTCTTGTCTGGCAGGTGAAGAATAAGGTGAGAACAGTCAGAGTGTCTCTCTTACACTTGACCTCCCATTTTTGCACAATTTAGGAAGTTTTCTATGAGGGGAAGGAAAGAAATGTCTTTGTAAATGTAAGAGGACCTATAGTGGAGTTTTTTTACAGAGAAGTTACAAGGCTCACTCAGAAAATAAAACTGTGAGCAGTTAACAGTCTGGAAAATTCAAAAGAGCTGCAAAAACATGTTTGATTGTTCAGCAAACAAAAGGATGGAGAATAAAAAGTGAGAACAAGCTGCTTCTTTTAGCGCAGTCTGCCTCGAATTGTTGGGTCCCTTATAAGCTATAAATAAACTGCACATCTTTGTAGAGATCATTACGTGTAACTGAAAACCAAGAGAGGTGGTAAAAAGACACATAATTGGAATTACAGCTACAGGAATGGGACCTGTGGTGGTCAGGGCACAGATGGTCTGGAGCACTGGGGCTGTGATTGATGAACCTGACCCACAGAAGCTCCAAGGCTGAGTGAGGCAGAAGTGCCTGTGAGGTGCCAACACTCTTGACTATGTTCACTAATTCCTTTCAGTTCCTAAAGTGGGGTCCACCAGAGGGGAAACTGAGGCACAGGTTGCTTCAAAGGCTTTATTCTCAGAATCAAAACATAGAATCACAGACTCATAAAATCGTTAAGGCTGTAAAAACCTGAAGACCATCAAGTCCAGCTTTCAACCCAGCACTACCACCTTTTTTACCACTAAGCCATATCCGCCAGTGGCATATCCACACCTTTTTCAGCAGTTCCAGGGATGGTGACTCCATCAAACCCGTGACTATTTCTTATATTGCCACCACAGTGTGTTGCAAATTCCTCTGGCAAATAGAGTAGAACAGGAATATTATTAATAAAAACTAAATGCTAAAAATTAAATGTTAAATTTATTTAGCTTGGATTTTTTTCTTTTTTTTTAGAAGAATGACTCTGTAGAAGACTTCTGCATCTACCAGAGCTGGTGAAGTTTCACCTCGAATCTGGCACCCTGAGAGCCCTTGTGGCATCCTACAGCTTCCAGAAACGGATGCCTGTGCTCATTGGTAGTTTTGGCAAGGACCAATAGGAGTGATGTCAGCACCACTTAACTATTAAACCTTACAAAAATGATGTGGTCTGGAGGCTGCACCAGGTAGAAGGAAGTCACCAAGATTTCCTACATTCCTCCTGCTTGCAAAGAACTTATGTGGATCTGTTATTACCCCACGGGCACATCATTTAATCTGGCAAACTGTAATCACACCTTTATTAATTATACATAACGATTCAGTCAGGCAAAGTGAAACCTGGCCACGAGGGAGATATTAGAGGTAATGTACTTATTTTTGATGTGCATATTAATCTCCTAACTTTAAATCTAAGGAACATTGTTTGACTGGAAAAACACTCATTACTAAAATTAGGCTGAAAGTTATAAGGCAGAAGAGATGCTGAATGATCTCATGTGGCAACACTGATTTACAAACATTCATTATTAAAAACAGAAGGAGATTGTGTTTCAATACTTTAATTATTCTGCAGGCAGTATCTGATTCAGTTGTATTAATCTTCTGTTTGCTTGTTTTCTTGACCTGTGTGAATGGCACAGGAATTTATTAGCATTTGTCATTTACACTCATTTATCAAGGATGTCAAGGTGACGGAGCAACTGAGGTAACAGTGCTGGGAGGCGAAGAGAGAATAATCAGTGTCTACTTCAGCAGAGTGTACTTAAGCAAGTGACAGAATCAAAGCATTCCAAAGTTTTTCAATTGTGTTAGACTTGTCCAAAACGGCAGCATTTCTCAGACTTCAGTGTGACATCAAGCCAACGACTCTCCTTGTGCTGAAAACAGGTTTATGTTAATGAGAATTAAGCAAAATAAACCATGCATTTGCTGACTTCAAGTTTTGCAAAGTTCCCCCAATGACAAATAAGATAAGGGTGTAATCCTAAATATTTTATGAATCCTGTGGCAGTGTGCTTGGTTTAGTCCTTATTGAGCATCCTTTCCTGGGCAGATTTGAGATAACGCTCGTGTCTCTGCTCTCCAAGGAGAGAGCTGTCCCCAATCCACTGCAAAATCTGTGCCTTTTGCTAATAATCTAAGAGGCTGAGCCAGCTCTGAAACTTGGAGTGCCATTAATATTCAACCATGGATTTATGGCTGTTAGCAAATGATGAAAGTGTGCCATGTCGCAGAGGCCACGGAGTCAGAGGGCCGAGAGTGTCACAGTCCAGCAGAGAACAATTGAGGTCCTATCTGAGCACTTCAGTGTCACCCAATCACTGTTAAACAGCCAAATCCATGGGAGCAATTTGCAGAAAAAACCCTGCCTTGTGTGTAATGATAGCCTCGAAATGGGGCTGAAGATGCAGAAGGTCACAGATCACTTAAGAGAGCCCAATGTCAACACTCAGATGCCTTCAAAAAAGCATAATTTATTTATTTATTTATTAGGTTGACAGAGAAAGACTGTAAGAAAAAGGGCACATGGGCAATACAGAGCAACAACAAGATGCCAGCCAGTGTAATAGTTACAGCATTTTAATAAGACTTTTGCTCATAAACTTGAAAGACTGTGAAAGTTTAAAAGATCTAAAGGGCTGCTGGAAAAAGCCACATGCCTGGAAGGTGGGTGGCTGACTTTTAACTCCCTCTGTGTCAGCCAATTCTTCAAGCAGCTCTTTAAAGGGCTCAGCAGAAGGAGTTCAGTGGAGTGTGCAGTGACTTGTTTATGGAATCACACAATGACAGAATGGTTTAAGTTCGATGGGAACATAAATATAATCTCATTCCAACTCCCTGCCATGGGCAGGGACACCTTCCATTAGCCCAGGTTGCTCCAAGCCCCATCCAACCTGGCCTTGGACACTTCCAGGGATCCAGGGGCAGCCACAGCTTCTCTGGGTGCCCTGTGCCAGGGCATCATCACCCTCACAGGGAGTAAATTCTTCCTGGTATATAATCTAAACCTAATCTCTTGCAGTGCAGTGAAAGTTTCAGTGAAAATGAAGCCACTTAAAACATAGGTTGGAGATGCAGAACCTCTCATGAGCTCTTTTAGTAAATCCAGACTTAATTTAAAAATGAGAATCCTCCTGCCCTTTGTGGAGTGGAAGGGGGAGTCAAGGCTCTTGCAGGGCTTCCAGCTGGGGAGGCACACAGAAGTTCTCATATTCCCCATAAGGTGGGACTCGTGGAAGAAATACCATCACTCAGGCATGCTGTGCTCTGTTTTCAAGTTATCCTCTTGATGCTGATGAGCCTGGCAACAATTTTCATTAGCAGCCGTGCAGATGAGCTTTGAATAAATCAGGTTCACTTCCCTGAGGAGCTCCAGAGTAAATATTGGAACCAATACCATGGAGCAGCTCAGCACCGGGACATGTTATTCACACTGGAACTTGTTTTGAGTAGTTCACCCATGTAGTACTTCCAGAAGAATCCCAGGCAGTGAGATTTGATGGAACTGTCTGGGCTGCTGCAACAGCCCTGAGCAGACCCCTGTGGGGACAATGACTGGTTACATTAAAAACTGGGAGAATGGCAGTGTGCCACAAAGCACTGAGCTGTACTTAGCAGCTCTTTCCTCTGGAAAATGAGGCTGATTATTCAAATACACTGATAATCAATACCCTTGGGTACCCCTGAAATCGTTTCAATCAACCAGTCCAGTGAAAGCTTTGATGGGGACCCAAAGCTTTTGTTCCCTCCATCAGCCATCCCAGTCAGTCATCACAACTGTCCCACCAGCAGTTTAAACTTTCACAGCGAAATGGGGAAATGGCCAGGCAACAAAAATGCCCCCAGAACAGAGCTACGTATAAACTTGGAAAGTCAGTACATTAAATTTCATTTAAGCAAAATCCTAACAGTATTTTAGTATGCATTTGGGTAAATTCTGAAAGGGATAAAGAAAGGGTAGGATCTGCAGGAAACCTGTTTGAAGTCTGTTTTTCATTATGCCAGAGAAAGCAGGTAGTGATTCATGCAAGTCCAAGCTGGCATCCTTACATATGATGGGTTTGTCACTTCCAGGGGGTAGTGCTTGCACCCCAGTTCAGTTTCAGCCTTTCCTGCTGGGCAAGAGCCTCCCCACTCCTAAAAGAGAAAAATAAGGAGGAAAAAACCTCAGATAGGTCAAAGAGCTTCATTGCTTCAGGTCTTCAATACCTACCCTTTTGCAGGGAGGTGGCACTTTGAGGTGGGCTTTATCTCACCTGGGCTAAGGGGTCTGAGCAGGACGCTGAGCTGGCTGAGTTGACAAGGTCTGGAAGATGTGGTGGGATTTCAGACTCCATGACCCCAGAGGTCCCTTCCTTCCTGGAGTTCCTAAGAGACCATCCTGACCTCCTTCTCCCTTTTCTCCCCCATCACCTTCCACCTCCATCACTGTCAGCACAGGCAGAGTTGCCCAAAATTCAGGCCATCCCAGATCTCCTGTCACCTAAACATGCAGAAACGGGTTCCACCAAGGTTCTTGAGAGGCTGTGCTTCATCTTCTGCCTCCAGCACTTCTCTCCTTCAGTACAAAAGTGGGGAGAGATAGTTTCTCATTAATTCCTTTGTTTGATTTTCTGCAAAAATCTAGTGTTTGCATTTCCAAGTCAGAATCATTCCCAACCCCAGTTTCAAATAAATACGTCTGATTGCGGGTGAAGTCACACCTTGGGAGTTTTCTCTGTGAAAAGCAGAAATTTAAGGAAGGACTGAATAGGGAAAGCAGGATGAAAGATAGAAATGGCATTTATAGGGTCACCACTGATTCTTTTTCTCTTTCTTGACGCCTCTGAGAAAAAGTCATCTGCAGAATGCCTTAAAGCAGCTTGCTTTAGTAATGCTGGTTTTTATTTTTTATATTGATCTGTTGTGGGTTTTTTAATATTAGTCGTTCTCAAAACGTTTTGTTTTTTTTTTTAAGTCAGGCAAGATTCCTTAGCTCATTTAACAGCTGGTGAAGTGAATTGCCCCACTTATGTATTTTATGCCATTGTCAGAGCTGGAAATAGAACTGAGTCTCTTATGCATTGCTCTGCCCACTCTGGTCCACTGTCTAAGAAAGGACAAAACATACTTTAATCCCCCAGAATGCTTTATAAATAAGTTCTCCATAATGCATTGGCATAAAAATGATTATTTTCCATGCTGGAAAAGCCCTTCTGGCACTTGGTGATTAACAATGCCATAGTCCCATGTAAAAAACCTTTGCCTCATGCAATGATCTCCATGTCCTGGCATGGAAGGGACTCATCCAGCAGAGCTGCAGCCCTGGAAGTGGCAGCAGAATTTGGGCAGGGCAGCTTGAAAATGAGCTTATTTTTATACATCTGCACAGAGCCCACGGGAGACAGCCACTCTCCCAAAGTGGGCACAGGGAACATTTCACAGACCATAAAAACTGTGAGGGATCATTGCACATCTGCCCCATGAGTTCCTCTGCAGCACAGGCTGATGAACAGTTTTTGGCATTGGGATGTTCACTGCTCTTGGGCTGTGTGGCACGGCAGTCCAGTGGCCCAGTTTATTGTATTTTTAGCCTGCTGCTGACAGATATCTGTGGGAGGCTTTCCTGCTGATTTCACACTTGATAATGCCCGACCAACTCAACTGGCTGTGCAGGAAGCAGCAAAGAAAATCAGCCTGAAATTTTAGTGTAAAAGGTGGCTTTGCTTCACTTCAGAGAAGGGCCCAGGGGCAGCTAAAGCAGAGCATGGGGCACAGCCCATCCCCATCCTAAACATACTTGGATTTACTTTAAAACTCCAGTTGCCTCCCATTTAACCTGCCTCTAACCTCAGCACTGTCAATGGTTATAAATAGCTTGAACAAAATGACACTTTCAATGCTTCCAGATTTCTGTCAACAGCCTCTTCCAAACTCAACAGGATTTTCTCCCAGCAGAGCCATTTGGTTTATTGGTGTTTGCATTATTCCTCCTCTCTTGAGCAAGAAAATAAAATAAAGACAATATGTGGTTTTGCTTTGCTTTTTTGCCTCTCTTGCTTTGGTGGTCTCCAGAGGTAGAAATGAGATGAGTAAAATACCCAGGACAAGTTCTAGTCTCTGCCAGCACCTCATCAATCCTAAATGGCAGATCCTGGCTTTGTCACTTGGGGCTGACCGTGTTTTTACAACAGAGGTTTTGGGGACAGTGCTGGAGTTAATTAATAAAAAACTTGTTGAAGGGCCCATTACCAGCACAGGCTGCAGACAGCCAGGATTTGTTTCAGCCCCCAGGACATGGCAAATCCATGTCCATGCATTCCTGAACTGGTTCAGGAGTACCATCCTGCAGAATGATTCCCATCTGATGTCCCCAAACAGCCCCAGGAGGAGCTTTCAGCCCTGGTTCACCATCCTGTACACCCTGGGTGTGATTTCACCCTGTGCCGGTGCTTTCCTAGACAGTACAGTTTCAGGGGATGCCATCTGCCAAGGACCATTCCCAAAAGGCAGAACAACAGAAAAGGCAACCCTGTTTGGGGAGAAAAAACAGGTGTGAATGCAATGTGTGCCTTGCAGCTAGAAAACAAGCTCAGAGTATTTTTATTTTTCACTGTATATGTCAAAAAGTAGAGAATTAATGTGTGAAATCTCTGTTTGTTCCTTGTTTACTACTGAGGCAGCAATTGGCACCTGCGGGCAAGTGGGTGCTCAGCAGTGGCTGGTCACATTTTGGCTGGAAATTTATCGGACTTCATGGCTCTCAGATCTTCCCTTGGCATCTCCAAGCTGGGATGTCCAGGACAGAGCACAGAAAAAGTAAAAAGCCTCAAAACTCAGTTCTGGAAAAGGGCAGACCATCCACTGGGGCAGTTACAGCTGCACTTACTATTTGAAGCACACTGGCTTATTCTGCAATAAATTAACAGGCTGCTTCTGCACCTCAGTTCACCCACAAGCAAAACAGAGCTGATCTTAGGGTGCAAGGACTGTGCATGTAGACCAGAATTGTTCTGCTTTCAGAGTCCTCCGGAATGGTATTATTGATTTTCTGCATCATGTGGCAAATATTTAGCACAGCTCTTGAGTGTTTGAAGTCCTTTCGTGCTTGGAGGAAGGTATGACTGCAGGAGTCCCATCCACAGCAGAACAGAAAGGGCTTGAAAACCATTCACAAGAAAACCAAAATAAAGGTGCCAGTTTTGGAAATGAAACCTTTTATTTTATCTCCTTGTGTTTTTAATTTGCCAGACAAGTGGGAGAAAAGTGCTGAGAAAGACAGCTGCATGAATAACAAGGCAAAGATAAAAGCCACACTCTTTGCCCACTTGTGTTTTAATTTTTCTAGCCTTTAGCTCACATTACACTGTCTGCGGCATTTTGCCATTCTGGGCTGAAAAGGATCAGCAGAAAATAAAAGCTCTTTTTTTCCCTTTAGCAGCCATACTGGTCATGGGGTTGGAGAGCATCAAAAGGGAGAGGGACACAAAGAGGGAGCCCAGATATTGTCTGTGTCTTTTGAGTGGAGAATATCTGAAGTGAAACAAGCTGCAGACTCCATTCTCATCACAGAGGCACTGGGGATCATTCCCAACCAGTATTTTAATACAAATTTTATATTTAATGTGCCATAATATTTTTCAGGCTTTCCCTTGCTTGCCAAATTTGGTTAATGATTTTAAAATTGCTTAAATTTCTTTAGGGCTGACACAGGAAGGCAGATAACACACAGAGCATGACTGTACAGCCTGATTTCCTGAGGAAAAGAGGCTTAAAAGGAAAAGACCTACTCAGAGTACTTTATTCCTCAGTTTCCCTACTTTACAAGGCTGCTGTAAGTTTTCTATTTTCTAGAGCAGTGAACAGAAACTCCCATGTCATTGCAAACCAATACTATTAAAATTGAATGGATTTTATTTGTTCATTTGGCAGATGAGTGGTATCCTCACTGCAGCTATTCTGCTTCATATGTCAGCGAGATGTTTTTATAATTACTGAACATCTGGCCTGCCACAGGTCTGGGGACTTCAGAGAGCCCTGAAAAAGTTTTGCCACAGTATCTGAGGATCCAAAAAAACCCACTTCAAGCATGCTGTTCTTTTAAGTTTCAGTGGTGTTTGTGAGAATTTAAGGCTCTGGTCCTTGTAATTTCTGGAGTCATCACATCAAATGGGTGGTTCACTGGTGTGATGAGCTCAGTTTTAGCTGAGGACTGCTCGTGTCCTTCTTTCCCTTTCCTCTACAAAAAGCCTCTTACTCCTTGCATGCTGTCAGACACGTGGGAACCTTCAATTCCCTCCAAATATGAGCAATTAACCACTGTTAGTGGTGCTTTGGAAATGGTGAAAAACAGGCACAAGACAAGGGAAATGGTCCCACAGTGGCACAGATTTTGGAATAGATTTTGGGAAGAAACCCTTCCCTATGAGGGCAGCAAGACCCTGGCATAGGTTGCCAAGACAAGCTGTGTCTGCTGATGCACTGAAAGCACATCAAAAATTGTTTCCATGCAGTTAAATGAGATGAGGCGAAGCTGCTCATGTCCCCAAAGCAGTTTCCAAAACTAGAGCCTCATACAAAGGTGAAGAAGATTCCTGCTGGATGTTGTAATAGAGGTAACCTGGGAAGTAGATCCCTTAGAAAAGCAAACTGGCTTTTTGCTGCTAAAACTCATCTTACCTGGATGGGGAGAGAAATCCTCTTGTTGTGTCCAGAACTGGGTGAGGGAACAGAAAGCAGGAATGGGGAGAGGGAAGAACCTGGTCGTTAGAAGAGAAAGAAAGAAATTGCAGATGGTGTTTTTCCCAAGCCATTTTGGGAAAGATTGATAGAAAAGCTGAGGTGTCACTATCAGATACAGGTGATCCTCTGGATGCAGCTGGAAGGGCAGGAATGATGGGGCCAGGCAGGCTTGGAAGTGGAAGTAGGCAGTAAATCTGCCGGTCTGTCCAGGTGGGGTGACTGACCCAGTCCTGGGGATTCCCATACACCCCAGACCACAGGCTGGATGCTTTACAGTTGGACAGATTGGCTTTATTTCTAACCAAAATCTGCTTTCCTGCACAGAAAACTAATTAATTTCTGCCCTGCCCCAAAAGGTATTTCCTAGACACAAAGAAATTGTCTTTTTACCTCCAGTTTTGTTTTGGGTTTGTATTTTTTTTAGCTGGGCAGAACATTATATCCTCCCTTCAATCTTCTTATTTTTAGACCAAAAAGCTTTCTTTTCTTTCTCAGCAATTCATTAGAGTCACTTTTTAACATACCTGCCGCTCTTGCTTGAACCCTGGTTTTCCTCCAATTCATTTCTGACTTGAAGAGAAGTCTCCTGGCTGGATGTGAGATTTCAGATAAAACTTCACCCATTTCTAAGAAATGAGAATTGATTTCTTTTCATATCTAACTGAAGGAATTTTTTAAAAGACCAAGAAGGTTTTGGGGTTTTTTTTCCCCTTTTTTTTTTTTTTTTTTTTTTTTTTTTTTGGCAACAGCATGTAAAGAAATGGAAAGGAGACATAGAAAAGAAGAATTCTTTTCACCTGTGGGACCTCTCACTGCAAGATGCTGTGGATGCCAAATATTTACACAGGTTCAGAAAAAAAGGGAATAGAATTATGGAAGAAAAAATTAACTGGAGAAATGATCACTCTGGGTTATCCAAGTATGACACTTGTCCTTCCTGAGGAAGCTGCATCCTCACATGCTTGACCCATTCTCAGTCAGGTCCCTTACTCCACTGACTGAGAAATTGTGATTCCATGTTTTAGAGGTAAATTTAATGCTCCATCAGGGATGGCTCCCTTTTTGAGGGGTGTTATCTTGATGCAGAAGAACTCCAGGTATTCCTGTGGTTTATATCAAGTATTTTTGGGGTAATGAAGCCAAGCTGAGAAGAGAGGTAGAATGAAAAGCAGGATATATAGCCCTGTACCACAGAGTGTCTGCTGCTCTCTGCCTGCAGCCCACCTTCTTTTTAATTTAGGAATGCTCTTGCACAGATGTGAGCAGTGACTATTAGTCCTCAAAAATCCACCCACCATAGGAATTCGGGCAGTGATGAATGGTTTCTTATTCCAGCTGCTGACAGAGGAGCTGGGTGAGGCAGCATCCTCCACTGCTTGCCAGAAAGGCTCAGCTGTTTGGATTTGTCAGTGCAGCATGTGCAGTGTTGCTCTTCTCACTAATTTGTCACTTTTCTTTCTCTAGGTACTTAAAGGGGCTCAAAGAGGGCTGGAAAGGGAGTTTCGAAGAACACATGGAGTGACAGGACAGGGGGGAATGGGTTCAAACTGGAAGAGAGAAGAAAGGAAAGAAATACTTCCCTGTGAGGGTGGGGAGGCCCTGGCACAGGGTGCCCAGAGAAGCTGTGGCTGCCCCTGGATCCCTGGAAGTGTCCAAGACCAGGTTGGACAGGGCTTGGAGCAACCCTGGGCTAGTGGAAGGTGTCCCTGTCCATGGCAGGAGGGTGGAACTGGATGGTATTTCAGGTTCCTTCCCACCCAAACCATTCCATGATTCTGTGACCTTTAAGGTGGTTCCTTGTCTGGGGTCTGTGCCTCTCATGGGGTGCTGTGGCACAAGCAAAAGACACCAAAGATCAGCAGCGTTTTCCCCATTCTGAGTTTGCAATGTGCATTTTGTTCCCATACAGCCTCACACCCCAGCTCTGCTGGGTTGTGGTCTCTCCTTTGCAGCTCAAATAAAAGTGGTTCCTGTCTGCCTTTTAGGAAAGGGGATTATTTTATTCTTTACAGATGCTCCAACTTTACGTTGAGCAGATGCAACTTATGGCAGGTGGCACTGGAGGGAAATTCACTGTTCCAGCAGCAAAATATCTGATGCAGAGGGAGCAAGAAAAGCACTTCTTCGTGAAAGGAGATGGCATTTTGGTTATAAGGTAGAGATGAAACAGTCATGGGGAGAGCAAGAAGCAAACACAGATCTGATAGCAGGTAGCCCGTGAAAATCAGCACAGGCTGTAAATGACAGTGAAAATCTCTCAATAGAAATTGGAATCCGAGTCCCAGACCTGTCATTTCTGCTGGGGTTTTTTCACACCACCAAGTGTGAAACAAAGTGCTTGGTGTTTCTCATGAAAGGTCACAGTGGGTAAAAGCCAGAGCTTGTCCATTGATGGCAAGAGATGCAGGAGTGTAGCTGCTCCACAGGGGTTGTGGTGCTGCCGGAGGAAGAAATGCACCATGCCCTGCAATATTCTGGTTATGTGAAGGTGTTAGAATAAACAGTTCAGCTGGGGGTTATGCTGATTTGGGTAATTCTCTTTTGTAAGTTCTTATTTTTTGTAAGTTCTAATTTTTTGTAAGTTCTAATTTTTTGTATGTTCTACTTTCTGTAAGTTCTCAACATTTTTCTTGGTTTGTAGGCACCTCAGAGCTTTCTGCTGAGTAGCACATCCCCAAATAGCGAACTTCAGCTCGCTGACAATAGTTTTGATTTCTTAATTACTTTTCACAGGCTGTGAGGCAGTCCAAGGACCACGCTTCCCTCCGGGATTTGTAGACAACAGCCTGAAGGCAGCTGATAAGTTTATTAAAGATTCTGCTTTTACTTTGAAGCCCTGGAGCCTCTATTAATATCCCAACGACACTGCATATGTACTCAGGGGGAGGAAATTGTCTCGCCCTCGTCATCTACTCCTGAATAAATCCAGTGGGGCTCTGGTGCTGCTCGTGTCCCTGTAGAGGATGGGGCATTGCAGCAGGAGCATCATCTCATGCTGGTGCAGCTGGGCAGTTTTGGGATGACACAACTCCGCAACCTCATCAGCCTGGCTGGTGGCAGACGAAGTGTGTGATTGTTTACTCCAAACACACAACAAATGTTGTGGTGTTTAATCCCAGCAGGCAATATCATATCTACCTTAACCTCCAGTTAACAGCTGGAGAAAGGACTTCCTCTGTTGATTCTTGAACCAAATCCAGCCATTTGTTTTCTTAAAAAAGTATGTTCAACCACGTCACTCTGGCGGGATCATGAGACTTCAGGAACGAAGAGGATATTTGCCATAAAACTAACCTTAATAAAAAAGAAGCCAAACCTTAATTCTCACTCAAAAGCTCTCATTCTAACTCCAGTCTCTAATTGTGCACCTTCAGAGAGTTAATGGGCAGGACTGGTGTCTTCTCTCCACTACTGTAAGAACACATTCAGCACTCTCATTTTATCTCCATTTAGATTAAGGAGCACTTTCATATCCAGGGGGTGAATTGTTCACTCCCTGCAATGAAGTGAATAATTTTCTCTATTGCAAGGGAACTCTCTTCTCTCAGGAGCACCTGATCCTGCCTTTTTATCTTCAACATTTCCTGGCTTATGGCATGAACCAGCACAGGCCATGGAGGGTCAAAGTTACAAGGAGCACACATGGAGGAAGAAAGGGAAAGAATGTCCCTGGCTCTGCTGTCTCTGTCAGATTCTCCAGTGCTTTGCACCTGGAGCAAATTCCGATCCTGTTTGCACCACTGCAAACCAGGTGCATTTGTGGGGCTGATGTTGCTCTGCCCTATTATGAAGGAGCAGCTGGTTCAGTAAGGGATGCAGCAGCATCCCTGCCTCCCTGGCATAAGCATAACCAGGAGGAAGATAAAAAACAGGCATGGTGAGCCTGGCTGTTTAGGATTTCAGGACCAACATCTCTTTGAGGAAGATCTTCCTAGTAATGGGAAAAAAAAAAAAAAGAAAAAAAAAAAAAGAGTGTATTTGTGGATTTCTACCCCAATAAGTTTGATAACAGAATTTAATAAATGAAGAGAACAGGGGCTATGGTTGAAAGGAGGTCAGATTAGCAAGCCCTAAACAAAGAATCTTATTTCCGTAGGCTGCGTCTCATGTGAGAGATAACATCTTTTCTCAGCCTCAGCTTTTACTGGATGGTTTAATGAGAAAGAAGTTTTCAGCACCTGGAAAAAGAACTACTGGCCACAAAACATGGGGGGCTTGTGTGTTTCTTTCTAAGCTGATCTACAAAAACCAAGCACAAACCTTATCTTTTCTATGCCCTGTGACCATTGCCTGCACTCTAACCATGACACTTTGCCAAAAATACCATCACCCCCACCATCCTATGGAGAGCCCCCAAGTGGTGCCCAGCAGTGTGAATCTCCCACTTTGGACTTTGTAAGTGGGTGGGAGAAGGAAAACAACTTCCCATCCTTGTGCTAGTTCAGACTGTGCTCGTTAAGAAGCCTTTTGCCCAAGAAGCAGGATGCTGTCTCTTTCTCTCATCCATTCCCCCCTGTGCAGGTTGAAAGCACAAGCCTTTGTCTAGCATGGAAATGGACTCAAGAAAATGTGTTGCTGAGAGCAATTTTGCAGTGCTTGGGGGGGGAATGTCAGTAAGAGATCAGCTCTTTTCTGTCTGTATATTCTATTATTCAGCATCACAGGCTTGATTTTTCTAAAGCTCTCAGCCAAACGCTCACCTGCTCATCACTGACCATCAAAGCAAGGTTTTCAGAAGAGCTCTTCTGCTATTTAGAGTCTGAAACAAATTTTAGGAAAAAACCTCTTTGCCTCCCTACTTCTAAGCCAAATCCTTTGTAAGCCAGCACTAGTGCTGAGTGGGAGGCAAGGTGAGCTGGAGAGTTTTTTGGAAGCTGAGGTGGGCATATTTTTGGGTGCATACCTGTCACCCTGATTTTTCAGCCTTCTGATGTTTTTACATTTCTCTACTGGAGTTTCTCAGGAACTGTAAGATAAACAAAGAGTAATGTTCTGTAAATATACATTCCTTTCCAGGCAGAAGGACAAATTGACGGACTTCTAGGTTGACCAGTGTGGTCAGAGAAGTGTTAACCTCGTTCCCCAATCGCTGGCCAAAGTCCAAGCCCTATTCAAACCCTAAACCCAAATAAACTGTCCTCTTTCTCGTCTCACCACTTGAAGGTGTGAGTGTAATCTTTCCATGTCCGTCTAGCGACACATACCAGGAAATGTGCAGGGATGGTTTTCCACGAGGTGCCTCAGCCACTCCCTTGCAGGTGGAGTGGCAGAACTTATTATCCATCACCCCTCTGCCTTTTCCTCTAGGAATTACCACATCCCTGCATGTTTGGGGGGACAGATGTAGGGAGAGGTGGGTTTCACTCAGGGTGAGATAAACTCAGGTAGTGTAGGAGTTCTGAGGACTCCATGACCCAAAACCTCCTTCTGTCACCTCAGAATAAATTCCCACTCATATGTTTTCCAACTGAAAAGGAAAACCAGTCTATTATTCACAAAGCAGAAGCACAAGTGCTTGCTTTTCAAGAGAGTTGAAACAGTAGAAAGCACTGCTGGGGCATTGCTAAGCCCACGTCTGTTTACACTTAATAGGTCCCAAAACATATAACAGCATCATTAATGGTTAAAAAATAGAAGCAAAAACCCCACCAAGCCCCAAATCTTGCTGCAATTACAGGCAAAACAGTGAACCACTTCAAAACTGGTTTGTCCACACAGTGTCCTCCCACGGGCTGAGGGGGAAATGCACAATTTCTTGTAAATTTTCCAAGAAATATGTAACAATTCCCAGAATCAGGACAGAGTTATGTTTTCTGGGGTATTTTTTTTTTTTTTTTTTTTTTAATGTACCTGGGATGAAATATCACCAGAGGTAACCTTCCCCCTTACATCTGCTGATCTTTAATACACACAAGAATGTCAACAGACTGGTCAAAGAAATCCTTAATCATTCTTGGTGGTCTGAATTTGGTCTGGATCCTTTGAACTTTGAGCATTAAACTTCAAGGCAGTTTTATTATTCAAAGGGAAGTTCTTGTGTATGGGCTGAAATCGTTGTGGTTTCCCTTGCTCTGCCACCACTGTATTTCTCTCAAAATAAAAATGGGGAGTTGAGTATCATCCTGAGGTTGTTTTGGGGATGATACAGACTTTGAACTGTTCTGTATCACAACACTTTGGTTTACGTATTAGTGAATAACTTCTGTGTGGTGGCTTCAATACCCTTCAGTGTCCACAGAAACTGTTCCAGGTCCGCCCAGGAGCCATTATTTAGATTCATCTCATTGCAATTCCTTGGTTTTCTGGCCTTACAATCAAACTACATCTCCTGTGAACACGCTTTGAAGTCACAGGGCAAAAATTCTTTTGGAAGGGTTGGGCGGAGAAACAGAGGGAAAAGTTTTTGTTTTGGAAAGAAAAGGGCCACCAGACATCATTGACTATTGAGAACAATATTCCTAAGAGGTGTTCAAATGCAAGACTTGGGTGCATTTGTCAAAGGTTCAAAAATAAAATAAAAAGTTATTTCTTTTTAAAACTTGTCAGGCTTTCCTACATGGGGTATTCTGTGTGTAATTATTGGGAGCTGGTTCTGCCCAGCGCTGAAATCAAGCTGGCATTTGCCTAACAGTGCATCTAATCACAAACCCATGTCTCTCCTGTCTGCTGAAAGGCATTTTCCGTTTGTTACTTCCCTTTCCCTGAGCCAGAGGGGTTCCTGTTGAAATCCTTTCCAAAAATGGGGGCTGCAGTGATTGATCCCTGCTTGTCTGAGTGCATTCCTGATAAAGGCAGCTGACATCCTTCGTGCAAAACCGCCCTTTGCCACCTCTTGCTTTGGTTTTCATTTAAAGTGTTTTCCTGGTCCCCTCTTCCATTTGTGCTGCTGGTTATGTCCCAGAACTTCATAAATTAAATGTTTTATGTATTCCTTGTAGGATTAGGGCCGGTTTGGTTTTCAGTAGAGAAAAGAAAAAGCACAAACAACTTACTAATTAAACCCTGAAGCCATCTGGATTTAAAGGCAAGGGCCAGCCTAACTTTAATACCTGCAGGGCTCTCCCGTGGGGACAAGGAATTGCTCTGATTTCCCCTCCACCCTTCCGAGGCCAGCCTGAAAACTCACCCTGAATCCTGGGGACATGGAAAATGAGAGAGAATGGGAGGAGCAGCCTTCCCACCAAGGCAATCCTCTGCTCAGCCACACTCACTCTGCCATCCAGAACGGCTCCTGTTATCTGTGATCCATCCCAAAACGGGGTGGGAGGTAATTAGCACAAGTAATTAACAGAAGTAATCCTCTGGCCAGGGTGGCCAGGCTACACAAACTGTGATCCCAGCAAGGGAGTGGGAAGGAGGGGTCCAAAGCCTCATCAATCATTGCAAATTCCCAGAGAGAACACTCAAGGCTGAATGGCTGATGTGAAGTTTTAATCTATGCTGTACAAGCTGGTCGGGTTTTGGGGTTTTGTTTATCTGGTTGTTTCATGAAGAGAAATGGGGATTATTCCACCCAAACTGTTCTGTGGTGAACTATCCACAACATCATTTGCTTCTGACAAAAATGACTGCAAAAAAACCCAAAAACAAACAAGCAAACAAAAAAACCCAGCCCAAAAGTAGGATTTTCTGCCTTGGTTTATGAATTACCTGCAGCAGCCTTAGAAATACTTTTTCCTTTTATTTTAAGTATCAATTTTATTTTCACTAACATTTTGTATCTATGCCAGCATAGCATATATATTCTCCCTAGCACAGTTTTATTGCATTGTTATTTTATTTACTTCCTGCCTTGTAGGGTGTGTTGATAGGTAAACCCCTTATTTCTTAGTGCAAATACCTGATCTCCTTGATGGATGTTTCTTGAACTCTCTTTGTTTGCAAACAGTGCCTGGGATTCAGAAAATATGACCAACCAATACAATGAAACTGCAAAGAGCCTCACACCACTGTCAGCCCCACATCCCATACAGAGAGATGCCATTAGTTTGTTTTCAGTTGTGGGGTTTTTCTTTGTAAACTCAGTTTTTCAGGACCTGCAGGTTGAGAAGACGTCAGTGAATTGTGGAGATAAACAAGTGATGACAATGTGAAAATGCTGCCACTTGGGAATGAATGTGGATACATGTGGAGATAAGCAGGAAACACTTTCAATCACTATGCACTACTTAATTTTGTGCTAATTTTCAAATTTGTACAAGCCATTAGTTATTCGGGAACCAGGTGGATCTTGTCTGTGTTGGTTTCCTGTTCCTCTCTGACCTGTGGTAAGTCTTTTCTGTGTGGTCTGTGCTAAATTCTCTTGGTCATTTTACAGATGGAGCATTTTATTGAAGTTTTGCTGCTTCTTTTGTCTTCATGTCATCACCGAATTCCAGAGTGCTTGATCTTCACCAGAACATAAAAACCATGGAAAAGCAGGGCTGAAAACCTGTTGGTGTTTGAGGTGTTCTTGGTCAGGAAGCACCCCAGATCCTGGGGGTGGGATTACTGGTTCTCTAATTACTGTAATTACTGGTTTAATAATCCCTAATTACCGGTTCTGTCCTGGTCTGGGCTCTGGGTTGGAGTGCCACTATTTTAACACCAATGGATCAATTTCTGGTGTAGTAAGAACAGCTCTGCTACAACAAAAAAGATCTTGCAGGGCCACAGAACATCCCTGGAAGAACTCTGAGAAAGTGAGGGTCTCTTTCTTCCATCCAGCCCTGAGGACACCCATGCTTGGGGAGATCTTTCAGCCTCTGGCATGCAGAATCCAGCTGGCAGAAGGGCATTTTGGCAACCATTTTTGGTTGCCAGAGAACAACCTGTTCCCCGAGCACTGACAAGGCAGGACAGGTATTCCTGCATGGAGTTTGATTTCTCCATGTGTGATAGACCCTGGGGGAGCGTGCCTTTGATTTTTTCAGCCCTGATTGCACGGAGGAGGCTGCTTAAGGAGCAATTTCCTATTCAAAGTGGGAAGCAGGATGGAATCTGGCCATTTAGCCTTTTCTTCTATGAGGGGAAAAAGGTGCAATTTTGAGCACATTAAGCAGCGTCACTGAATTACAGAGCAGGGAGGTATAAAAAGATAAGGGAAAGTTCTCCCTGCCTGTTTAGTTGGGCAGGTCTGGCTCTTCACAGCCTTGTGGAGCAGTAAAAGGTTAGCATTTAATTTATTTTTGCATGGGCATGCAAGGCAAGGTTTTGTGGCTTTCTGGTCCTTTTCTATGGAAATCTGGAGTTCCGCCAGATGTCACAGGATCCCAGGATGAGCAGCAGGGGAAGCAGGTCCTGCAGAGGGTGAGTAACAAGGAGCAAAGGCCTCTTTGCCTCCATGTGTCAAAAGAGAAAGAGTGAGGACATGGAGCAGTTGGGCAGCCAAGAGAGGTAGAAAAAGGTGATTACACAGAAGTTGTCCATACTTTGGGAATGATAATGGCTAAAAGTCTCAGCAAAGGCCAATATGAACATGGAGAGGGAACAGGATGATGAAAGGGAATGAGAAAGTCCAAAGAGAGGCAAAACTCAGAGTTTTATTGATCAACAAGGAGGAAAAGTCAATTACATCCATCCCAGAGATGTGGAGGGACTCCCACAGGGAACTGAAAATGGAAAAGTACAGTGAACCCAAACCTAACTTGTGTATGAGGATTTGGCAGGACATGGGACTTTCATGTGGTGCTGCTTGTATTGCCCTGCTGTGCTCTGCAGTATCAAAAACCTGAGATATCCAGAGGCAAAAGAAAAATGGTAAGTGCCAGTGCCTTATGTTTGCTGGTGTGGGCTGGGAAAGCAGAGGATTAGGGAAACCATCTGTGCTTGGTTGATGACTGACTTTGTAACTGAAACTTCCATTTACGAGCCAGTTTATTGACAAAAAGAGCTGATTTTTTTTTTAAGTTTCATAGAGAAGCTCAGAAAGTCTTGCATAAATCTAGTGCTGTATCTCCACCAATAAAACAGAGCCAGAAAATATGATATTATTGATCAAACAGTCTAATTTTTGATGTTTCCCCACACATCTTCAGCCTGTGGAAGAATAAGAGTCTTCTGTATAATACCAGGGAAAGCATAAACCTAAACTGTTTTGGGGCAGGAGGTTCTCACACTAGTCTGGCTCTAGTTTTTATTGTAAAAGGTGGAATATCAAGGTCTTTGCAAATGTCTTATGGTTACTTAGCTACTCTGGTATGATGCTGCTAGAAGCTGCTGTGTAAAATCTAAAACACAGTTAGAAAAGACTGATTGTCCCAGGAAGTTGCTGACCTGCAGCAGGAGGAGCTGCTGTTGTCCTGGAGGCTTGGAATCCCTTCCCTTCCCTTCCCTTCCCTTCCCTTCCCTTCCCTTCCCTTCCCTTCCCTTCCCTTCCCTTCCCTTCCCTTCCCTTCCCTTCCCTTCCCTTCCCTTCCCTTCCCTTCCCTTCCCTTCCCTTCCCTTCCCTTCCCTTCCCTTCCCTTCCCTTCCCTTCCCTTCCCTTCCCTTCCCTTCCCTTCCCTTCCCTTCCCTTCCCTTCCCTTCCCTTCCCTTCCTCCCTCTTTAGAGGTTACATTTGAAACCCTGTAAGGAAGTTCTAAAAAGAAGTACAAAAAATGAGAACAAAAAGCTCCATCCCAGCCTATCAAGGATGTGAGACTCTGTTTTCCTAAGCTAAGAAATGCCCAAGGATGATATGGTTGAGAGTCTTCTGAGAGTTGTCCTTAGGACATTCCTCACGCCCTGCCCTGCAGATTTCTGGTTGTATTTAGATGACACACAAAATCAAAATATAAAATAGTCACTTTAATGGTGTCTGACCATTTCACGTTCCTTCTTAAAAGGAGGAAATTCTTTCAAGTGGAATGTTCAGCAAGAGCACCCAAAATAGGACCTTTTAATTCCCTGTCCAGCCTTGGCTTCGAGCTTCGGCCTCCTCCCAGGCATATTTCATGTGAGGCTCCAGACAGTCTCACTCCAGTAACTGGACCCTTGATGGCTTGGCTGGGTTGCCTATCCCAGGCTTGTTTGGAAAGACAACAGGTAGAGAGACAGGCTGAGGGCTGCCCTCCAGGGTCCCTTCCAAAATTCCCAGGAGCTGATCCCTTGGCCAGAGCGCAGCCCGGTGATGTTAATGAGTTGTGTTATATGAAATGAAATGAAAACTGGTTTTGTTTAGGCAGTGGTTTCAAGGGATGAGATCATGGGGTGACTGCACACACCAAGTGTGACTCAGCAGGGTCTCACACAGCAGTGACCACATAGCTGAGCTCCCAGCTCACATCTGCTGGAATAAATCCCCATGCCAGGGCCACCTCGCAGGGCACAACTGTTCCCTGACCCTGTTTATGATGCCATCTTTCTTGGATGCAGTTTTTGCCAGACCACTCAGAGGCTGGGTAAATTATTCTTGCAATTTCTTCTGCCTGAAGCCATGGGAAAAAATTCTTCTGGAGGGATGGGAGCACCAGGCACAGGAAAGAACTGCACAGGAGTTGAAGAACTACAAAACCTGAGGAAGGGACAGAAGTGGAGAACTTCTGCAGAAGAATGGTCATGGAATCATGGAATGTCCTGAGCTGGAAGGGACCCACAAGGATCATCAAATCCAGCTCCTGGCCCTGCATAGACACCCCAACCATCCCACCCTGTGCATCCCTGGGAGCATTGTCCAAACTCTCCTGAAGCTCTGGCAGCCTCAGGGCCGTGCCCATTCCCTGGGGAGTCTGGGCAGTGCCCAGCACCCTCTGGGGGAAGAACCTTTCCCTGATATCCAACATAAATCCCCCTGACACAGTATTGTTGCAGTTTTGGGTGCTACAATATAAGCAAGATTTGTAGCACCTGAAAATATGCACAAACCTGAATGATTTCCCGGGAGAAGGGGAGGAATGAACATGGCAGTGAGGGAAATCTGTGTCTGCCTGCAGCTGATGTCTCTGTAAGAGCTACAGAAGTCATCCTACTTCTGTGGGTGATGGGAGAGCTGTGCCTTTACAAGGATCTTACAGACCTTTAGAAGAAGCCCTTAGCCACTTATTCCAGCCTTGGTTTCTGGGATGTCAGGAAATGCCTGTTGGATTACAGGCATGACAGATGACATTGACAGATGATTCTTTGCATGGGAGATTACAAGGAAGAGATGGCTCAGTATAATATTGAAATGTGTCCTAGGACTCCCTTTGAGCAGAGAAAAGCAAGGTGTTGGTTGAACAAGGATGTGGGAGTAAAAGAGGGTTATTCCGGAGGGACACAACAAGCTGTAGTCAGTTTGGATGGCAGAAGTGAGTTATCTGACAAAATCAGGTGCAGGAGTGCAGCCAGGCCCTTTTCTCCTCTGGAGGACAATACTTTATCTGCTTTATCAGATTAGGAGCAGGCTTTCCTTGCCTCCATAGATACCAAGGCCTCAGTCTCTGGTGGGATTTCAGAGCACTGCTGCACCCTGTAAACAAATCCCATCTCTCATCATGACTGAAGGCACCATTTGGAAATTTCCACCTCTTGTTTTCTTTGCTGCTCCTTTCTGTATATTTTGTCTCCAGTGAGTGATCAGAACATCCTGACAGTGCTTGAGATGCAAACTACAAAAAAAAAAAAAAGTGCCTTGGGATTTCAATCTTCCTTGGGACATTTGCTTGCAAACATCTGCCTGTTTGTGCAATCTGGCTTCTTGCAGCAGCAAACTCCTTCAGAAGCATTTTGATGAACCCTGGGACAAGCTCGGCTCTGGCAGTGGTGCTGTGCCTGTCCCCAGAGCAGGGGGAGGGATGGGAAAGGCGGGTGGCTCTGGCAGATGCAGGGAAGTGGCTCTGACCTTCCCGTCATTTCAGGGGAGGATATCAGCAGAGGGTTTCCCTTGGGCTTCATCTACACCATCCCTGCTCTCTGTACTGGCAACAGCATGAACAACAACCACTGTCAGTCAAAAAACTCACGGCTGCATCCTCCAAGGGGACAAGGCAGTGAAATCACCTTGGAGGTTGTTGAGGGTGGAAAATCAGCGATTCATGGAATCATGGAAGGGTTTGGGCTGGAGGGGACCTCAAAGACTATCTCAGTCCACTCTTTGCCATGGGCAGGGACACCTTCCACTAGCCCAGGGTACTCCAAGCTCCATCCAGCCTGGTCTTGGACATTTCCAGGGATCCAGGGGCAGCCACAGCTTCTCTGGGCACCCTGTGCCAGGGCCTCCCCACCCTCACAGGGAAGAATTCCTTCCCAAATTCCCATCTAAATCTACTCTCTTTCAGTTTGAGGGCAGCTGAAGGACAGCATGGTTGGCCAAGAGCAGGGCTGCCTTCTTTTCCCACCGCAGCTCAGCTCACCTTCAGCACACTTTCTTAGTGCCTTCAACCACTCACTGCTGAAGCTTCCCTGAGCTACACAGAATCATTATTTTCCATTATTCTCATTTTCTATTACTCCTATTTCACAGATATGGCACCAAGGAGAGGTTACAGGGGGTGCTCCTCTCCCTTAACTTTTAGAAATCTAAAATGAGATGTCTCACCCTAAGGCCATTACTGTGACCTTCCATTAGAGGGAAAAAGGAGAATTCTCCTGATACACTGATGAAAACCCAGTTTAGGAGGAGATACATCACCCTATATTGTGTCTGGATAGCTTTTTGTGGATGCTAAAGCAATCCAAGGGTGACTAACTCACATATTCTCACCAGAATCACCTGCTGAGTCTGGAACAGACCTAAGTACCCCCAGTCCCACATCCTTATTTTCCAGGATTACTCAGCTTTGTCTCAGCACTCAGCAGCATGTTGAGGATTCGAAACAGGCATTTAGGCTCTGCTCCCAGCTGACTCAAGCCCAGGGCTGTCTTTTATCTCATTAAAAGAAACTAAATTGAATGCAGTGCAGTGAATACGGAGAACAAGGATTTGTGTGGTCTCCAGTGTCGTTTCAAACTGCTACAAACAACCTATTCCAACAGCAGTTCCTGCTGCCACATGGCTAAGCAGTTCTGTTTTCTGTCAGTGCAGCACTGCTTCGGTGCTGCTCTTTCTGCTGGGGTTATCCTGCTTTCCTTTGTGATCTGACAGAGCCTCCCATGGAAAATTAAAACCTAGGAACTGGTGGCTTTGACAAAATACTCACTTGGCTCACTGCAGGGAAGCACGGATTTACTCACTGTGGAAGGAGAGACAGGGAATGTTCCTCTTAATATTTTCTGTCTTCTGCTTGGTGAGAAGCTCCTTCTCCTCCCCTCAGGACAGAGCTGAACCTGTTCCAGGATCCCCTGGTGGCTACATCACCCTCTGACCTCAGGGGTGTCTTCTTACAAGAGCACAAAAAGGCCCCTGAAAAAGCAGCAGGCTTTGCAGTAAAATGAGAGCCAGATTCTCTCTGATTTGGTCATAAAACCACAGCCAGCTCCTAATTTAGCCTCACATTTACAACCTGCCTCCAGCTTCTGGTCTGTCTCCCTGAAGCTACTATTGATTCTCACCAGATCTTTCTCCACTAACCTGGGCTTCACTCCAGAAAACTTTGCTTCCCTCTGTGTCCAAACACAGGGGTGGGAGGTATCTATACTGCTGAGTCTGTTTGCCCTGGGCCATTTGAAAAAAAAACTCAAAACAAAGAGATGTAATTTAATCCTTGATATGAGCTCCTTCCACTTAGAATAGCTCAGTAGGGTGAATGAAGACTCAGAGACCACACAGCTGAATGGGCAAGAGTTGCACAAGCCAAAAATGACAAATCATGTGAAAATTTAAATAACCAAGAGCTGTTTCTCCTCAATAGTTGTCCCTCCCTCCATCTTCACATAACTGAGATCTACTAGGAGTCACTGCCCAGAGGAACTCAAGGACAGTTTAACAGCACAGGACAATGCCCTTGGAGGATGGGTCAGCTCTGGGACACCAGCAAGCCCAGCAGGAACATTTTTATTTGCTGGGAAAGACTCAGTGACAAAGGGTTGGAGTGAAAGTGCAGAAGTCCAATCAAGGGTGACTGACACCCTGGCTGAGCAGTGTGTCTGGAAAAATGAATTGATATGCAAGTTTTCCCACTTTTTTCCCAGCTGGAGGAGTATTTTGTACCCCTGCCCTACTTTTATACCCCCAGTTTATGCCCTACATTTTCATTTTTAGAATGACGATGCAGAAAACATCAAAACACAGATTAACCTGGAGACCCTTGAAATAAAATTTTGATTGCTAGAAGACCCCTTCTGAGGTTAAATTTCACTTTCATCTAGGTTTTCCTTTTTATGCTGATTAATTTTACTATTTCCAATGCTCTCTCTCTCTCTCTCTCTCTATATATATATATATATATATTTAGTTTGTTACATGTTTGGGAAAAACAAGAATGTTAGTCATTTACATATCTGAGTTGTCACAAACCAAGTTCAAGAGGACTCATTAATGATCTTGGTCATGAATCTTTTTAACAGGTGTGGACAAAACACCACTTCCAGTAGATGGAAGAAGAATTTTACTATTTGCTTTTTTAATGCATGGCAGAAAACACCTGGCTGACATCAGGGCACACAAACCCTGCTTTTAGATAAGCATCTGTCAAGGTGGACTTATTACACAGAGTCTCACTGGATTAGCAGTAATTAAATCTGGGTGCAGATCTCAGTGTTTATATGTCAACATCAGCTTGGAATGAAAATCAAAACCAGAGGCTATTCCAGTTGTATCTGGTTGGTTCCTATCAGCTGGGGATGAGTTGTCCACCCTGACAAGAGAAGCTCAGGTTGATGAATTGAGGTCCCCAGGGCAAGGAGCATCAATCAGGGAGGAAATCATCAAATCATTGTGGTTGTTCTGCTGACTTGCTGCACGTCCAATCTCCCTTGCTTTCTGAAAAGGTAGACTGGAACTTATTTATAGCACAGTCCTTCCTGATAATGTTTTCTGGAGGCTTGTAGGATGAGACCTTGACACAGTTTGAGTCATTGTCTGGTCATGTTGTGCCATTGGTATGGATTCAGAAATGAGGCTGAGTGTGTGAGTGAAGACCTCCCCAGAACTGGAGTAAAGCAATTTCCCACTCTTACCTTTTCTTTTAATATCCCGCTAAAGAGAGCAAAACAGAGGGACAGTTCTGTGCTGGGTGACTCAGGGGGCTTGTGGCAAAAAGGTAAAAAACCAAAGATTTCCTCTTCCTGATCCATGAAGAGCTCTCAGTAGCCCCTTCCTCACCCTGACAGAGAGTTTACCCTGCCTCCCTTTACTACTGGCTCTTCTTGCTCTGTTCTGCTTTATGTTCTTTTTTAAGCCAAAACCAAACCAAAGTCAACTTTTCCCTCTCACAAATTGTAGTTTTTGTTTAGTGTGCACCAAAGCTTTGCATGTAAAAGGAATTGCAGTCTGGAACTTGGTGGATTTTTTGTTTGTTTGTTTGTTTGTTTTGTTGTTGTTATTGTTGTTGTAGTTGTTTATGACAGCATGGCATTTTCTGCTCAGTCTGGATACAAATATGTCAGTTCTCTTTCAGAGGATCCAGCACTTGGTGCTGGATCCAGATTTTATGGTGTGGATGCTTTCTCTGACACAAATGCACACTGTGCTGATAATGGAAAGCTTCAAAATTGGGGAGGTTTCTGAGAGGCCTTCACGGGCCTTATCAGAGCATCAGAGAATCACTCAGGTTGAATTATCCCTCTGAGATCATCAAGTCAACCATTAATTCAACACTGCCAAAGCCACCACTGACCCATGTCTCCAACTGCCACATGTGCAAAGCCTTTAAATCCCTCCAGAGATGGGGACTCCACCGCTGCCCTGGACATCTGTGCCAGGGGTGGACAACCCTCTTGGTTCAATTAGGCCCCAAAACTTGAGTTATCTTGTGCCATTCCTATATCTCCTTGGGGCCAGTAGCCAATTTGGGAGGGTCCCTGGTGTGTCTGGTTGGAGGATGGGGTGTGCTTGAAAATTTGTGCCCCACTTGGGCTACAGCCTTGTCTCTCTTCAAAACTTTGTGCTTCAATAATTTTTTTTAATTGCTTCATATTTTATAGGATGGCACCAGACATAACACAGAGCTGGAGGTTGTGGGTTTTTTGTGCCACCTCAGGACCAGTTGGTTGCTTCCTGCTTGGTTCATAATTAGGTGACCAACTTCCTTTGGCCAAGGGAAGGGGAGTAAAAGGCTGCAGGTGTTGATTCAGAGCAGATGAATCCTTCCAAATTCCCCACTTTCAGGAGTAATTATCTTCCACAAATGAGATAGAAGCCACTACCTGCATATTCTACAGGCTCTGTAGAATATCCCCAAGAAGGGATTTCCTTTAACTGAAAGAAATTTCCTGGAAAAATAAAGCTTTCTCAATGCATTCATTATTTCACTAAAATCCACTTTTCCATGGTGGAAACCCCTGTGGCAGAAGCAATGATGCAACGAGTTGGAGGCACTGTAATCTGGCTGCTTCAGAACCAGGTTGTTCATTTGTTCAGTTGTTTCAGGACAACATAAGGGAGAAATTCTCAAAACCCCTCCAGCTTCCCCCTCTCACAGAAATTTTGTCTGAAAGAAGGCATAGCCTCTGGCTTTGTGCCACCTTTTTCCAACTCTTTGCATACGTGAATGCTGAGACGTGCACAAAGGTGTGGAATTCACTGGTACTGTAAGAACAAGGACTGGCAACATGATCACCTGGTTTATTGACCTTTGCTGAGGTTACACTGACCTCAGATGCTCCTTGGCTGTGCAGCAGAGCCTCGTCTGCCTGGCACATGTGGCCCCTGGATTAAACAGGTTGTGCTGAGTAGAGTACAAAGGACTGCACAAAGGCAGATGATGAGATCTGTCCTGATCCAGCCAAGGAGGCACAGCCAAGCCTGCTGACGTCGGGGTGGAGCATATCAGCCTGCACCAGCTGAGCCTCTGGGCCTTGTGATTTCCAGCCCTCTTCAGCTTGGCAGCTGTAAAATTGCACCAATTAGAGTTAGAGGCATCTGTGTTATGAATTTCAGCTGACTAACAATGGGCAAGGATCTTTCCCACACCCACCAGGGAGGTCCGTGGAGTGCAGCTGGAAACCTCTGGTGAGTTGAGACGAGTGGTTCTCTGCTTCCACTGACACTTGCACCAATCCAAACATATGGAAGGCTTCCAATTTCTCTTGGAGTAAACAAAGGGAAACACAAAACCCTATTATTTCCTATGGCTCTTTGTTCAGAGAGTATTTTTAGCCCAGCTGACGATCTTTTTGCGTATCCAAAGTGTTTAATTAAATACATTCATCAAAATGAAGACCTCCAAGGAAATTTTTTTGAGCATTACTCTGGCAGCAGGTCACCCCCTTGCAATGCCAATTTCACATGCCACTCTGGGAATCCAGGCATGGGTTTATGATCTTCACTATCAGAGTTCAATAATTTACAACAAAAATCATCACATCCGTCTATTCTGGAAGAAAAGCTCTTCCCATCCATGGTGACCACCATTCTTTGATACAAGAGAAGTGTTGCAGAAGTAGAGAGAGGAGACAAAACATCTGTTTAGAAAAAAAGTCCTGTACTTTTAGGATGCATTTATGATGTATGACGTGCTTCTTAGGCCATTTCCAGATTATTTCAACCCCAAATCCAGTTTGTTTCTTCTGCAGGCTCCTATCAGTTTTCTGAAGTGAAACAGAGCAAGAATATCTGGAGGAACATCAGGAAAAGCAGATGGACAGTGGGCTAAAGTAAGTATAATTTTCCATAGTAAATCCACACCTATAGGTTTATGAAGAGGTAAAAGGCAGACACCATGTGCTGACCACAACCACAGATGATATCTGCACTACACCTTGTAATGCCCCCCCATCCCAAACTGGTGTTTCTCCATCCACACAATTAATTTATTGCATTCCTTCTTGAAAATTCATTGGATCACATGTGGCAAATGCTATGCCAGACAGATAAGGAGTTTTCCCTGGACTTCATCAAATTCCAGAATGAAGGGCAAGAACACCTCTGTTAGGCAATAGAGTTGCCCATATGTCAGTGCCAGTGCTGCTGCAGGTTCAGGGTTGGACAGAAACACTAGATAAAACAAGAGGTCTGTGTCCAAATGGCTCAAGTTCCATCTCTAGCCTTTCTTCTTTCTGGGCTCTTCGCCAAACAGGCTCGGGCCTTCAAAATCCAAAAATAGCCCATGACATCACTGGAGTTTTAAAAGTCTTGTTGTTTCCTTTTGGAATCACTTGAAAACTCACTTTTAAAGCTCCCCTTCATGGAGACATATCTCATTCCTTGAGACTGCTGTTTCTGAAGCAGTGGTGTATGAACAGGGCCTCGAGGAAAGGAAAGGCTTCAACCCTACTGGAACTGTGGAGCAAACCAGACTAAAGCAACCAGGTTTTTTTATTCCTTTTTTCTTCCCCCATGGAAGCCAAAAAGCTGAGCAACAACACTTATGTTGATTAATTTGAGTGAAAACACAAGATTTACTCTCTCCCAAGGTTAACCTCCAGGCTGCTTGGAGTTCTGAAATCGCAGCCTGGCACAGGGCCAGCTCTAAACAACAGCTCATCCTTTCAGCTTGTTTCTAAAAAAACCCCAACAAAACATAAACAAACCAAACAAGAAAGCTCCATCCATCCTCTCTGTAATTCTAGGCATCAAAATATTCAGGGCTGGTTGCTCCAGAATTTCCAGGATATATGAGAACACAGCAGGTACAAGCAGAGGGGACACTGATACTCTTTGATCTTCCCTGTTTCCCAATAAATTTATATTGAATATTAGAAGGAGTAATGGTCTCTGTCCTTTTTGCCTCATGTGGAGTTCAGTCGGTGGATAATAAAAACACAGCATAAAGCCCAGCTTGATGAAAATGTTCATTTTCAGCTCAGAAAACTGGTGTCTCCTAGAAGACGTCTGGAAAGAATCGAGACCACTCATCCTTCTACATATTGGAGCACCTCATCAGAGGGCTAAAATTCCCTTGAGCTCCCCATTTCCCTGGATTTGGCAGGGCTCCAGACCATCAGCTGGGATCAGGAGTTTGGACTACCTTGAAGGACCCCAAAGTATTTTGAAAGCTGCAAACAACGCAGAAACACAGCTGCCCCAGGGTTAGGAACTCCAGACAATAAAACAACAAAGCCCCTCAATCCAGTTAAACCCTCAAATCTAGACAGAAGACCAAAATATCACACAGTCCAGTGAGTTTTATTTTCATTTGGGAGAAAAGTTGCTAGCAGAGGTGGATGTTCACTGGGTGTGTTGGGGATTTACTGGTGTAACTCCGCATTGAGTTCAAAACTCTAAATTGACTTCACAAATCACAGACCAGCTGCAAAAGAGGAGGAAAGGTGGCTCTGTTTATCCTTATTTCAACCTTTGAAAGTAGATACTTGTATGAAGCAGCAGCAGTTTTATCATGAAAGTTTGTTTCATATGAGAAAACATTGATTTTTTTGGTGGAAGTGTCAAAGATAGAATGTGTAATATCACGGCTTTCCTCATGTTTTCTCACAGATTTTCTGTATTAGAAACAGGCGATTCAGTGAAATCAGGTGCTTCCTGTAAACAGTTTTGATTGCACAAAATTGGTTTGCTCCTGAATAGAAATCCAAAATAGACTTACTTTTATCCAGTGACAAAATCTGATCTACTGAAACACAGAATAAAGGTATAATAAAAAAGGCATTCAGTTTTGTGTAGAACAAAACCTTGCTTCATCAATAAAGATCCATCTGAATAATTACGTGCAGTGTTTTATTTCAGGTTTATGCCCCCCAAATTTGTAGAGGTCATCAAGGAGGTGTCACATACTTTGAAGGAGCACAGTTCTTCCCCTGCAAGTTCCATGGAAGGGACCAAAGAGTCACCTGGAATAAAAAGCTGCTCAGATTTACAGAAGCCATACTTTTTTTGTCCTTGTTTTCACAGATTTAGAACACCATCCACCTGTATTTTCTTGTATGGGTTTGTGGTGTAATTTTGGTGTCTGGCCTTTGCAGAGGCCTTTTAATAGGTTGTGTTTGAGGAGAACTGGGATATTTTCAGGGAGTAGTCTGTGGGATGAAGGCTGGCAAAAATTGTGGAAGAGGAACTGTCCATGCAAGGACAGGGGTGGGACAAGAAGAACCATGGCCAGTCAGAGGAAGTGCCCAGTGAACCATCCATGAAAGGGTTTGAAAAACATGTGGATGTGGTACTGGAGAACAAGTTTTTTGGGAAACATGATGGTTGGCACCTGGGTTTGATGACCTTAGAAGTCTTTCTCCACCTCAGTGATTCTGTGACTCCATGATTCTGAGCGGGTCAGGTTTACCAGGATCCACAGGATGAGATTCCAGAGGGGAACATGGCAGCAGAGTGGGTGTGTGAACAAGGATAGATGTCTGGGAGCAGAGCAAAGGTGAAACAGTAGGATGCGGCAGAACTGGGATAACACTCCTGAGACAGTGAAGCCACTGCTCCTCAGAGCTGAGGGTCTGCATTAACGAACCCTGGAAGTGCTCTCAGAAAATTGGGAAGGGAATATCAGAGGAACTCTGTGTCGAGCTGGATATATGTGTTTGCATCTCTGTTGAAGTTCAAACAGTGCCAGACAGAGGTTGACGCTGGCCAAATGGGAAAACAACTTTCTTGTTTCCTACAGAAAAATAATTGCTGCTTGCTAAGGCTGCTGCTTCCAAACCCACTCCAGCCCTCAGGCATGATGCTTCTCTCTCTTCTGCTTGCTTTGCTGCAAATCATGGTAGCTCTTCTAGGTTTTCCAAGATCCCACCAGGGGACCCAGATGCTTCCTCTGGTGGCTACAGAAATATTAATGTAAGGGGTTTACAGGTCCCAGCTCTGTCCTTGGAGCAGCTCGCTGTGTTCACCACGTCTAGAAGCACAGACGGGCATCACCAGCTTGTTTCTCCCTTTGCAATATGGGTGGATAAAGAAAAATTAGTTACTCTTTTGTGTCACCTCACTGAACACTCCTGCACCTGAGGAGGACCAACCTCGTGCACCCCAGGCATCAGTTTGTGCTGGGGCCGTTCAACTGGGGAGAAGTGTGGCAGGAAAGGATCTGGGAATTTTCTTGAGAACCAGATCTGTCCCCTTCAACTCACACATACCTGGTACTAAAAAGATGCATTTTTTTCTTGCCAAATCTGAATGCTATTTTCTTTTATTTTCTTTTCTTCTCCTTCTCCCTCCTCCTCCATTACCACCTGAATTTCTGGAACAGATCTAAGAAAGTTCAGAGAGACAGCTGTGTGCTGTGGGTGGGAGTGTGGGTGTGATATATGCACACCACGCAGGCAAGAAGGTAGATAAAAAATATTATAAATAAAACACTGGCAGACTCCTCTTGTCGCCTCCTTCTTCACTGCATTTTACAACTCGGGGAGATTATTTTGCAGAATGTTTGACATCAGTTTGATGCACGTTGTTCCCATGGCAACAGGTCTTTCTCACACTTTTTGTTTTGCTTTGATTATTTCTCGGAATATCTCATTCTTCATTATTTTGGGATTTTGGTGAGACCAACCCTGCCAGAGCTGAAAGAGCATTGGGACAACACTGTCAGGCACAGGGTGGGATTTTTTGGGTAGTCCTGTGTAGGGCCAGGATTTGGACTGGATGATCCTTGTGGATATTCTGTAGTTCTGTGATTGTGCTACCCTTCATCTGTCACGGATGGAAGGCAGAAGAAATGACTCATTTCCACCAGGAATCTGGAGTTCTGCTCCCCAGCCAGGGCACGGGCATTGCTACTCTGGTTTCTCATGTTCACTTTCCCCTTAAATTATGTCCCATGATCCCACCCTTTCACACTTCATCCCCAAGTCATTATTAAAAATAAATCCTGCTCTTGAGCCTCAGTGCAGACTGCATGGAACTGTGGGGTGGGGATGAGGAAGTTTATTTCATGACCCCTAATATTTTTAATAACCTGTAGGATGTCCCTGCCTCTCTTTTCTGCCTCTGGTGGCATTCTGTCAGAAGGAAAAGTACAGCCACAGGACTCTATTTTTGTCAGGAGACAAATACACAGCTCAGCAACACTGAATTTGCTGCTTGGGCACGTGATTGCATCCACCAACAGGAACCTTCATCACAACACCAGAACTAAGGAAAAGCTTTTTTGCTTAATGACCTAAATATGAATTTGTGAGCCATCCTTCCAAAACTGCCATGGCACAGGCATGTCACCAAATGGCCAGGCTGGGGGTGTCAAGGGATGCATCTGAAGCATGTGAAGGGGCCGATACCAGTGGGACAGGAAATGGTGAGGGTGCTCCCAAGGGAATAAACACAGAGTGGATCAGGAAATGTTTCATAGCAGGGAAAGCTGCCTGGCTGCACAGTCAGCTCCCAGAGGAAGTCCTCTTGGAGGATCTCCAAACTCTTGCATGGGGGTGCACAAGCTGCATGAGAACAGACGTTGGATAATGTTGCTATTGATGATGGTTTTTGTGGTGGTGCTAAGCAAACCAGTGCAGGAAAGATCATTAATAAAAACTTCTGCATGAACACAAGGGCTAGGAAGAGCCATAACCGGGCTGGACAGGGGTCAGCAATAAAACTCTCCTTCCCTCATGCTTTTCCAGCCTTATGAATGCTCTTCTGGGATATTCACCCCAAAAAGATCAACAGTCACATCCTTGCCTTCCCCCAAAAAAACAGGTTAAAGAGGCCTGGTGGGGTTTGGAGAGCTGACTCCTGGCCTTTGTGGAAAGTCTTCAGAGGCAGCCTTGGGAACCTGCCAGCAGTATCCAGGTTTGCAGGGTGGGATGACTGAATGCCTCTGGCAGGAATCCTTTTTTGGCTAACGAGCCAAAAATGCTTGTAGGGTCCGGGTGAAATATTTACGAAGAAAAAAGAAAAGCACAAGAGTGGGAGCAACAGGCTTGCTGGGCAACTCCTTGGGCAGCTGGAAACTTCTTTAGAAACACCCTCTTCCATGATGTTATAGAATCATAGAATTGTTTTGGGTTGGAAAAGCCCTCTAAGACCACTGAGTTCAACCATTCCCCCAGCACTGCCAAAGCCACCACTGACACATGTCCCAAGTGCCACATCCCTATGGCTTTTAAATCCCTCCAGGGATGGGCACTGCAACACTGCCCTGGGCAGCCTGTTCCAATCTTTGACAACCCTTTCTGTGAAGAATTTTTCCCTAATATCCAATCTAATCCTTCTGTGGCACAACTTGAGGCTGTTTCTTCTTGTTTTACCACTTGTTACCTGGAGGAAAAGACTGACCCCCAGCTGGGGACTTATTATACCTTTATCCCCAAACTCCATTCCCTCAAATCTGTATAGAAGGTCCCCTGCAGCTGCAGTGTGGGCAGCAGTAGAGGCAGTAGGAAAAAGTTTATTAGCAGAAGACACTAAAGAAATAAAAGCAGAACTCCTGTGCATAGTAAGTTGTGCACTTTTGCAGGCTCATTGCTCTCCTTATATTCTCCTTACTCTTTGTTGAAAGTGACAAAATCAGCCGCTTTTTTTCAAACTGAAAATGAGGATTTCTATGTAATTTCTGTAAGCTCAAAGGGTAGTCATTAGACAAGAAAAAAAGAAAAACAAGATTTCACTAATCTCAAGCAAAAATGCCTTTCCTGACAGTCTCAGCTCACTTAGTAGGTCTTCCTGGCCCTGTCCCATTGTGAAGTTTCCACTTGAAAAGGTGGAAATGCCTTTTTTTGGTGGAATAACTTTGCACAGCAAGGGATACAGAAGCAGTTAACCAAGGATGTGATGAGACAGGAACTCCATATTGAGCAATTTGACTTTTTTTCTTATTTCCCTCCAGTTTCAGGTGTTTTCATTATGTATGGCAAACAATGGCTCAGAACTTGGCATATTGTCTGCCAGTTTTTCCCCCAGAAGAATGGGAAAGATGAACTTTGGAAGATGCAACAAGCTCAATTTGAACCCTTCAGTGTCCAAATGTTTGATGGCTTTCCATAGCACAAGAAATTTAATTGGTGTCCTTATACCTTCCCAAAATAAAGAGTTTGTCAAAAGAGAAACTTGACATAAGACCTGCTCTGTGCAAGTTGTTCTTTCATGTCCCCAGGGCTTCCTTCAAATTCATCCATCCCTGGCACTGACAGGGTCCTGTTAATGATGGGCATGACCAGCCCTCAAACATCATTTATTCTTGCATTTACCCAGTCCTGTGAGGTAGAGCAAGGACTGTAGCAAAGGTGTCACTGACTGTCACAGCTGAGCACTACAGATACCACAGACAAAGCCCCTGGCTCCCAAACTTTGCCTTAGCCCTTGTTGAGGCAATTAGGAGGCCACAGAGGCCTTTTTTTACCTCAGAAAACCTTCAGCAGTTTAGATTCTGCGTCTCAGCCTTGCTGGAGATGTAATAGAGGAACTCCACAAGACCACATCAAGATTAGATAATCCTGGGATTCACAGAGTAGCTCTTGCTGCCTGTGCTGCACCAAGGGTGTGATCAGATCACATTCAGAGGGTGACAGCACTGACTAGAGCCAAGAGCAAGAGCCACATTCCCTCTCCTCCAAACCATATCCAAGAGCAAGGCACTTGCCCCTTTTTGCAAGCAGTGTTTTGGGTTTTGGAACTCTCCCCTGTCTGGGAATGTCCTCCTTAATCTTGCACTTTTAATTTCTATCTCCAAAACTCCAAAAACAGTGTCCAGAACAATGCACAGAAATAGACTGGGATATCTTTGTGATCCTTTCCATCCGTCGGAGTGGGACACCAGCCATGGGACACTAAAAAAAAGAGAAAGAGAAGTGAGCTTTGAGAACCTTAGACAGAGCTAACCAAAAATCAATTTATTTTTCGATCCCTTCATTGAGAACTGCACATTGTCTCCGATGAACAGCTAGTTCTGGTGAGCATGGAGGAAAGGGGATGCTTTAGAAGAAAGTCAGGAGGAAAAAAGAATAAATCAAAAAGCAACTTTTTAATATGTCCAGATTTATGGATAGAGAACGCTGAGCAGGAGTTCCTTTCAGTCTCTTTCTACCTGTGATTTATCAGTCTTGCTTTCAGAAACTTTCTCCCATTACCCAGCATGATTTAACTGG
Organism: Chamaea fasciata; assembly: GCF_029207755.1. Classification (NCBI taxonomy): domain Eukaryota; kingdom Metazoa; phylum Chordata; class Aves; order Passeriformes; family Sylviidae; genus Chamaea; species Chamaea fasciata. Next base: position 10,291,324 of record NW_027094091.1, on the reverse strand, counting down.
GAAACCTCCTCCACGTGTACATTTACTGGGAGGAGTTTTATAACCACATGGAAAAGAGGTGTTTTGCAGCCCCCTCCAGACTGCACCTGCCATGGTTCATGGGATCACAGAACGCCTGGGGTGGGAAGAGACCCTGCACAAACATTTTCTTTGCAATTCAACAGAAATAGCTCTCGCCCAGGTGGACAGAATCAATTCAGCTGTGCAATGTGAATGTCACCAGCGAGCTCATCTTGGTGCCAGTGATGTGTCCTGCCCCCTCCCTTCAAATCTGTTCAAAGATACATCATAAAATTTACTGAAATCATAAAGTTTACTGAAATCATCCTGTGATCCTTTCATTTCTGGTGAAAAAGTCAAGCATTTGCTTTTCTCAGGTCTTGATCTGCATTTTGGGGGGCCTGGCCCAAAGGGATTAGAGGTGACACACTATGTCAATATATTAGAAAAGAAAATGGCTTTAACTGCCCCCTAAGAAAGCACTGGCCTTTTTTCAGGGCAAAGAATATTAGCAGCTCATTAAGACAGATGCAAGACAGGCTTTTGCTAACCCATCACATGGATTTGAAAATAACTTCAGCACATGGTGCAGGACATTACAAGTAGGTGTGACTTATTAGAGGTTTTTATCTTCCTTTGAAGATAGCACGGATCAGAGAATGAATTAACAGTGGTGGGAGTCTGGAGAAGAGGAAAGAGAGGAGTTTCTGAGGGCCTCCACAGACTAATTACACTCAGATCAGATTGTGTCTGATCTTGCATGCAGTGGGTGTGCTGGGTGGCTTTAAATCTCCTCCTACTCATGTCCCATCTGTCCTTGCTTGGAAATCCCTCATTTGCAGGAACTTTGGTAGGTACATAGTGAGAAGGCTCAAGTTCAAAGATCAGAGATGGCAAGGTCTGTGCCATTTCTGGCTTGGCTTCTACCAAAATGAACTTATTTGTCTGAATTAGGTGTACAGCCAAGTATAAATAGATCCTGTCTAGACAGACAATGCAATAGAGAAGTGAAATAAAAGGTTTTAACCATACCAGGCCCCTGATTTCAGCAAACCATTTTCGAGACATTTCCAGACTGAACTGGGCTGTCAACAACAGAAAGCGAAAACAGTTCACTGTGATTGCATCCAATAGGTTTCTGCGCCTTGAATTAAAACAATCTAGGAGATTAGACCCAAAATGAAGAGGGAGCACAAAGCTAATGCAATAGCCAAGGTGAAAACCCCTCTGGGTGACTGATTCTGTGCCCAAATCCCCATGTCAGGTCATCTTGTAGTACCACAACACAGTGAGCACAGCGAAGAAATAACATTGTAATGTCTCTGCTGGTTTAAATTACAGAGTTTTAGATGGTAGGCAGCTGAAGTAGGAGGTGAACTATCAACAGTTGTGGAGTTCAAAAGTAGGCAGGTTTCTTTTGTCCAGCCTGGATCACTTTTCCAGATTGTTCCAGGGCAGACACTTTCCCATAAGTAAGCCAGGGCAGAAAAGTGCAGTAACATCAACAGCGCTGGTGTCACTGAACCCTAAAATACAACAAGAATTCAGTCAGTGGGATCAAGCTTGCACCTTCTTCCAATTTATCTTTCCCCCTTTGCCAAGGAGAAATGATACCTCCAGGTGACTTTATTTCACTCCCGTGGTGTATTTTTTGAACAAAAAGGGGCATAAACATCAGCATTTCCCTCCGTTTGCCTGGCTGAGTGGAAAATTTCCTCCAGGGATTTGAAAGTGCAGTGTAAAGTGGTCAATATCACCCTCAACAGGGTTGTGGTAGAGAAACCCTTGAGAGGCACAAAGCTGTTGCATCTGCGGCCAATGTGATGCTCTGACATCCTATTAGAGGATTTTCAGATGGGTGGTAGTACAGAATCATAAAATCACAGAATATCCCGAGTTGAAAGAGACCCACAAGGATCATCAAGCCCAACTCCTGGCCCTGCACAGCACACCCCCAAACATCACACCATGTGCCTGAAAACTTTGTTCAGATGCTTCTTGAACTCATTACATTGAATACAACCTTAACTGGAGAAACTGATACGTTTTTACTCAAGTCCAATATTTGTATTTCAGTGAAAATTCTGAAAAAACTGTAAAAGGCTTTTTAAAAAGCAGCAAGAAATGGCCTTTAGATTACAGCTTTTATCAAGACATATAAAAGCTTTCCCTTCAGCTTCACTCTTAAGGAGGTTAAGGGTTGACTAGGTCACATTTCTGTATCTCTACAGAAATACCCTTCCTGGGAGGATACAACCTTTCCATGTAGGAGAAAAAGACATTGTAATGGTGAAGGTCAGTCTAGAGTGAACTTCTGGAGAAATTCAGACCAGAAATAAAGAAGAGGTTAATAGTGAAAGAAATTAATCACTGGAACAACTTCCCTAGAGATTTCTTGATTCTTTGTCATCTGCTTTTTTTAAATCCTAAGGGACAGGGTTTTTTCTAAAAGCAATGGATTCACTCAAAGGGAAACTGCAGGGATTTTGTGACCCAGCTCTGCTGCCTGGTAAAGGTCAGGGTGTTTGACTTGGATAAAGATGCAGATTTTAAAACAGAGGGGCTTGTCAACCCAGAAATTGCACTGGGCACCCCAGGAAGCAGCATGTACAAAGTGGTGGAGTTGCTTGCATGGCTCTTGTCTGATGTCAGAGCTCTTTTGGTCACTTGTGCCTAATCTTGAGTTCATGCAGACCTGGACTTGCGTTTTCTTATGTAAGCATGTGATACGATACACAACTCAATACTTGAGTTTTCTTGATAAGCATGTGAAACCAACTCTGTGTTGCCTTTCAAATGTGTAAAGGCAGATTTTTCTTTTTGAGGGAATTAACACCAATTAACCCAAATACATGAGGTGCAGTTCAAAAGAAAGAGCAAAGGAGCCAACAGAGGCAAGGTTTATTTCCTGTTAGTTTTAACGGCAAATCAGAATCAGAGATTTTAAAAAGTATGCTGGATTTTCATAAGACACTGCAAGAAAAAAAAAAATCCATTTTCTGCTTTAGCTTTTAGCCTGGGCAGCCAGGAGTAGTAAAATCCCTTTCTGCTGTGGCCCCAGTGTGCAGATTGCAGGGTATTGTGCAGATAAGGTGTCAGGCAGGATGACTCACTCATCAGCCAGTGCGTAGGATCCTGAATGCACAAACAACTGAGAGTCCCACAAGACCTCCTCGAGATGGAGATTTAAAAGTCAGTTTATTTCCATGCAAAGTATTCTCAGACTGTAAAAATAGTCCTATACCTGGTCTCAGTGGGGCTTCTCAGAAATCCAAGTGGGCTAATGAACGTCATCTAAAAGTGATTTACTCATAAAGTTTTTTCCCTGATGGCAAAATTGGTTTGAACTTGTAAAGTAATTAGGAGATGTGGGGTGGGAACTCCACCACCACAGTCAGCAATGCTCCATTTGGCTGTGGAAATTATTACTTTTTACAAAGAGCAAATATTTTACCTATTTGTATGGTTGTCATAACATTGTAGGGGATCAGAAAGTGGTTGGTGTGGGGGACAAGCTGAGTCTGGGTATTCAAGAAGAAATCTCCCATCAAGAAAAATGAACCCTGCTTTTAAATTATTCTGGAATCTTAGTTATGGCAACGAACCTGAACAATACCAACAGTGATTATTATTCTGTTCAGCAAGATGACAGTTTATTGGTGAAATCACTTAAGTTTCCAAATGTCAGCTGGAATGGTGTCTCCAAGGAACATGTAAGAGTTTTACAATTGATTTCACACAGCAAAAGATGTGGGATTTTGAAATTAATACAGGGAATTGTTTGACAGAAGTGGCTGAGGATAACCTCTGTCCTGCAGGCTCTGTTTCCCAAAACAGTTATGGAGATTTGCAGTGTCATCTGGAATGAGCAAAGTGCTTGATATTGGAGGTATTTGAGCTGTCTTCCCAAGCCCATAAATCTTTTTTGACCCAAATGGCAACTGCAGTGGCCCCACTGCCTGAACTTGGATGATGTTTTCAGTTAGCATCGAGCCCCAAAGACATCAGAGAAAGGCTGAAAGCCTCAGTCAGGTCAAAGATAACCATAATTCCTCAGCACTGAAAGAATGACATGGATTTAACCCATCTGAGCACCTCAAAATGCTCTTCTTGGTAGTGCCTGTTTTTGAGGGAGCTAAAATTTCTTTTGTTATTGCACGACACCTTTTTTTTTAAAGGTTGAACAAGAAACAGAAGGGACAAGATGGATGAAATTCTGAAGGTTTGAAAATGCTTCAGAAATTCTGACTCCCATGGAGACTCCTTTGGTATCCTAGACAAAAACCTGATTTTATAATGAAAACCTCTAGCAAGCACTCTACAAAGCCAACAATACCTGTCCCTTTTAACGTCTGATTTTGAGGCATTGTTTTACTCAAAAAACCTGTGTCTTCCACCTGAATTCTCAAGTGCAGAGGTCTTCAGGGTCTTTTCTACTTCCCTCACAAACTCAATGACTCACCAAGCAGGGCCTTTTAGGGATGTCAGGATTGAGATGTGAGATTTGTTCACTTCAAGCAAATGCTCTTCTCCCTCTGCTTAGAGGGAGAAACATTTTCCTTCTCTTTGGTGGTAGAGAATTAAAACGTATTTTGTATTCATGCTGCATCAATGGGAACTATTGAAGTGTGGCAGGTTGTTTTTAGGAAGGCTGAGTGGTTAATTTTAGAATTGTCTGTCTAAAAATACACCAGTATATTTGAGACACCACAGAATCTTTGCAGGATTCATAAATAGACCATTTAACCCTTAAGACTTTCTTCCTAAAATTAAAAAGCTCTGGAGAAAGGCTGCCCTGGCTGTAAGATATTCGTGGCTGAAGCCCCCACTCCCCATCCTCCTGTGCTGCTGAGGGGGAGGAGGGAGAGAATTTGGGAGTGAAGATGTCAGTCCATTTGCTGCACCTGAAGATGAAGCCTTGCAGTGAATTCAGACCACACTTGTTCCACCAGAAGGTTCTGAAGGTCTTGAGGGTTTCTGCAAACCCCTGCAGTGGTTTCTGTCATATAAACCCCATGTCCTACACGTGCCTTCTGTTTCCATAGGCTGGCAGGCCTTTACGGATTTTCTTCCCCATCTGTGAAAACCAGACATGTTTCTGCTCACTCTTCCATCCCTGCCTGCCAGTGTTTCTTGTAGCAGGTGAAGGGACTTCCTTTGGGTCTCTTCTGGGAGCTGCTTCTCCTTCTCCCAGGCTCTCCCATTCTGCAGCTCTCAGTCTCATGTCCAGAAGGGCTATGCTGCTGGGAAAGCCATTTTTACAACCCCACAACATTACTGCCTTCATCTTCTTTGAGATAATCCTGAACTGTGGACTCATTTGCAGCCCTGGATGCAATCCAGGCCCTTGCCTGATGAACTCCCACCCCTTTGATGCTGAATGGCTCCCTCAGGGGTTCGTGTTCCCACTTCACGACAGCGCCTGCATTTTTGTGCCGTCACAGGATACTCCTGCAGCCAGACAGCTCTTCTTTGGCTCAGCACTGTGCTTGCAGCGAGTCAGAGGGATCTCGGGGCAGAGACAATCTGCTTTTTCTTTCCTCAACCCTTGTGAGGTTTCTCTCCCCTTCTGAGAGGATGATTTAGGGGCTTCTGCTGCAAAACCCAACCAGAATATTTATTTGTAATGGGTGTCTATTATCATTAGACGAGCTGAGGATAAATAATAAAAGCTTGGAGACTGAATTTAGAAAGAGCCAATTTTTATTACTACTGTTTAGATCTGTGAACCAGGCAGTGATCCACAGATTACCACCACTGTGTGAATCCACTTTAAATGGAATGAGAAGTAAGTAGGGATTTCCTCACTCCAACAACCAGAATAACAAGCCCTTTCCTGACAGCTCCTATGCTGGGGGATACTTAGGACATCCTTCACAGTTTGCACCCATGACATGCAATATTATTTTTTTAATCAGGAAAAGTTTCCAACAGGTTGCAATACAGTGGCAGAGAAGTGGTTCACTGGTGGTTTAGCATGCAATAAAACACCGGGTTTTGGCTCTTGAACTCAGGATTGCAGACCAAATATTCAAAGGTACAGAGGGAAAGTATTTATCCCTGTTTACCATTCCATACACCTTGGAAATCTGATGATCTTACCAGCTTTCTGGATGGAGTTAGGAAATTGCATGAGAAGGGAATTTCGTTGACATTTGTGAGGCCATTTTGATACAGCCGGAGACAACCTGCCAAAAGACAACTGGGTGTGAGAGAGCTGGGGGATGTGATACTCCACACAGAGCAGTGATTATCATATCTCTGACAGAAAGTATTAAACAGTCATTCAGAATATCCATGGCTGAGGGACTCCCAGTTATTTTTCAGAAGTGCGGTAATTGATCATCAATCTTGTAATTACTTTAATTGGAGAAAATTGCATGCCTGGCACCTCTCAGCGTTACACCTGCCACAACCCGTTAGGAGTTCTGGGGTCTGACTCCAAGGCTGCTTCATCTAAATCAGGAGTATTCCAAAATATCACCGCTTCATGTCAGACCTCTATATTTTATGGGGTTTACTCCAACTTTAGTGTACTTTGCTCCTGAGAGAGACTCAGCATCGTGTTTCCCCCTCTAGTCTGCTGATGAAATTTTAAGTTTAGAAAAAAATAATTTAAAAACAAAGAGTAGAGGCTCTGTATGAAGCAGAAGACAGATCCAGGACTGGAGAGCTCCTGCTAGGACAAGACCTGTATCTCTAAGACAGCAGTGAGATGCAGAGGTCACATGGGGGGATTTTTGTGAGAATTTGATTGGGTTCTTCCTTCAGAGAGGACATAAAGCAGAATTTCCCTCTTCTGTGAAGTCACATAATTAAAAAACATAAGAGATCATAATATATATGAGATGGCTCTCCTTCCAAAAAATCTTATTAAAATTGTCTTATAGGGTTGAGAGTTGTAGGAGGAGTGTCTGTCAGTGTTATTTTCATTTACAATTGAACCTCCACAAGTCTTTTTCTAGTGTCTAATCCACGCTCAAAGAACTTATAACCCAGAGGCATTAATTCCTGAGACATGCAGGATCAGTGGATACACTTAATTTCCCTAACACAGCTTCAGCTTTTTTTTTTTTTTAAGTTGGAAATTCCATTTGTGTATATATTAAAAAACCTCACCAAAACACAACTCTTAATTTCCACAAGTTTCATGCCACTATTACATCTCTGAGTTAGAAAACACAGCCAAGGACTAGAAATATTTTGTGCCCAGGCAGCTCGAGTTCATGGAATCATAGAATCATTAAGGCTGGAAAAAACCTTTAAGATCATCAAGTCCAACTGCCAATCCAGCACCACGACCATGTTAATCGTTAAATAATGTCCTCGAGTGCCACATCCACACAGGTTTTGGACACTTTCAGGGATGATGATTCAACCACTTCATTGTGCAGTCTGTTCCAACCTCTAACAACTCTTTCTAAGAAAAAATGTTCCCAATTATCCAACTTGACCCTCCCCTGGCCCAGCCTGAGCCCATTTCTTCTCCTCCTGTTCTCGTTCCCTGGGAGCAGAGCCTGACCCCCCAACCGTCCCCTCCTGTCAGGGAGTTGTGCCAAGCCACACGGTCCCCCCTGAGCCTCCTTTTCTCCAGGCTGAGCCCCTTTCCCAGCTCCCTCAGCTGCTCCTGGTGCTCCAGAACCTTCCCCAGCTCCGTTCTCTTCCCTGAATTCTCTCCAGCCCTTCCAGGTCTTTCTTGTTGGGAGAGGCTCAAAAGCCGCTCCCAGCACTGGAGGTGCCCCAGCAGTGCCAGCACAGGGGATGGGCACTGCCCTGGCCCTGCTGCCACCCCAGTGCTGCCACAGGCCAGGTGCCATTGGCCTTCTTGGCCATCTGGGCACACCTGGGCTTATGTTCAACCACACAGAATGTTTTAAGCACATTGTCAGGACTGTTCCTGTACATGGTTGTCATGACTAGGACTGTCTTGAGAAGACTGTGAGAAACCCTTGGGATGCAAAATCATCAGGGTGCAGCGGCATCTCTAGAAATGGGCAGGGTGAGAACATCATTATTTCTGTGTTATTGCCAGAGCTCTAAAAATGTGCCATCAATCTGCTGAAGAAACAGAGAAGATTAAAACAAAAACAATAAAACAGTGTTTGCTATGAAGCACAGCAGGAGAAAGGGAGGCTGAAAGTCTTACCGTGTAATTATAGACTGAGAGATAATTTTAAGCAAGAAAGGGGATGTGCACACAGATCTATTAATGTGCAAATAAAGTCTTGTGCAGAAGCGTTTTTGACCATAAATGAAGAGCCATTAGTGGACCTGCAGATATAAATTTTCCTCACGTCTTCAAGGATGAAGGGCAAGTGGGACTTGTGGATAATAAAGTGCTGAAAGGGGTGGGGGGAAAGTGAAGGTTCAGGAAGGAGGAGATGCAGGGAGAAACTCAGATATCTTCTCTTGAGCTTTCACCTTTGCTTTCCCCTCTGCCTTTCCATCTTCCCTCTCTCTTGCCATCACACTCTGCTCAGTTTTTCTATCTCTGTAAGGTCTGGGAGGAACAGATTGGAAAGAGAATAGGATTAGACTGGATATTAGGAAGAATTTATTTACTGTTAGGGTTGTGAGGCACAGGTTGCCCAGAGAAGTTTTGGATTCCCCCTATATCCCTGAAAGTGTCCAAGGCCAGGTTGGACAGGGCTCAGAGCAACTTGGGATAGTGGAAGGTGTCCCTGCCCATGCAGGCAGTTGGAAGTTGATGGCCTTTAAGGTCCTTTCCAACCCAAACCTTTCCATAATTCTGTGATCTCGTCTCTACAGGAAGGACAGGACGTGGTGGAAAACAACCCATCAACTCCTGCTCTGAAATAAAGCAAGACTTGATTTTTTTGGTTGCCTTGACCTTGGAGAATAAAGGATGTATTAATGTGGACATCCGACTCATTATCTCAGTTCTTGTGTTCTTTAATCATCTGAGCAAGGAGACTCTTGATGTTTTGTAGAAATACAAAAGCAGACTCTTGATGTTTTGTAGAAATATCACTCTTTTCCTGTTAGAACACAGTGATATTGAAAATCATCCCTGTGGGCAACACTGCTACAGTGAACCATAAAAACCCAGACTTTGTTTTCAGATGGAAAGGGCAAGGATTTTTATTACTGCCTACAGATCATGTCTCCCTAGATTTTTTAAAAATAAAATAACCATTACATGCAATACATTTCTCTATAAGCCAGGCAGAAAGATCACTTCATCTGGGAATGGGATGTGCAGGGAAGGAGTCAACCAAGTGGATGACTACGGAACCCACATTCTCAGCAAACACGTGTGTCCTTTAAATGTCATGCTTCTCTCCCTTTTGCACTCAGTCCCTTCACAATCAAAGATTTTTGTGTTTAAGGTCAGGAGTCACCTGGAGTGACCTGTTGCAGAACAAAGGCAGGAGGAGGAATTTCACAGTTTTAAGGAACTGAATTGTTGAGCTACATCAGCCTGTTCTAGAAAACCAACTTGCCTTGATACAAAGACTTGAGAAAAAGTGACTTTGCTATGTCCTGTGGTAAACTGGCATCATGTTTTGCAAATTTGGAAGGCAAAAATGGGAGTTTTGATCTTCCATCTGAATTTGCTCAGCTTTTCTGGCAGATATCCAACCTTGCTGTGAATCTTTCTGATAAATGGACGTGTGCAGTCGGATCAGAAACTTGTACTCAGCTTGGCCAAAGACCTGGCATCAGGCAGGCATTCAGCTTTTTTCTGGATAAATTAAATTGAGCTTCTATACTCTCTCATATCCATGAACCCAAATGACATTTGAACAGTTAGAGAAATGCAGAGAAAATTACACAATAGCTATTGCAGCACAATCTTATCTAGAACACAACTTTCAGCATCACTCTTTTCCCCAGGTTGGGGAAATTCTAATTTCTCACCCAGCATCCTGACAATCCAAAGGTGATCTGTCACTGTATCTTCACTGCTATTCCCAATTTGACGTACAGCACAGACATAAAGGAATTATATCTCCAGGTTAAGCATTAATACCTCTTGAGACACACACAGAGCATTTATGAGGTTGCACAGAATCTCATCAATTCTGCTGCTCAGTGTTGCATAAAACATTAGCAGTTCTGCTGTGTAGTTTTGCTATAATATATGCTGTATATTGCTATAGAAAATCAAGAGGAAACGAATAGTTTTTTCTGGTCCTTGCTCTGAGATATGATTGCCACCTGTTTCTGTTTTTAGAAAGTTAAAATTTAGCCTAACAGCTAAAACCACAGATCAATAACATGCAAGATGTCTCCTGCCTTGTCTTCCACCACTGCAGGCTTGTGCTTTGAAATACCCCCCAATTCCCTGACCTCACCTGCTTTGGAGAGAAGTCATTTTTCACCAATAACTCCAGCACCAAGTGACCTCAGGGCAGTAAAGAGACCATGAGGAGTTGGTGGTACCATGTAGAGCTGTTGGTATAACCTTGGCTGTGCTTAGGGCCAAGAGCAATCTGGCAATTCAGTGAAAATGGGGTCCTAAACCCAGACATTAATGTAACTACTCCATAAATAATTGCTTAATTTCAAAATTTCCCCCTCCACCCTCTCCATATGCTTCCATAGGGGGGAATAACAGGAGCTTTGGCATGTGTTTTTAGTTGACATAATGGGAAGGTAATTCTGAACTCACCTGGCTGCTTTCAGAGCAAAGTCTTTTCATTGCTCTGTGTGATCTTGTGATCTCTCTGGAACGAAAAATGCAGTAAAAGATGGTGCATTTTTTCAGGGGTTAGACTTTGAAGGACTTGTTGCACCTAAAACCAAATGGCAACTCACTTCTTAACAACTAAGTGCAAGTGAAACCTCATAACGGTGTGGAAAAATTAAATAAATACCCAAAGGTGACAATTCTGGGTTTCTGTTTGTCTCCATTCCTGCACAGAGTGGAGGCAAAATAAGGACTTTTTCTTTTATACAAAACTATTTTCATGATATGGTCTGAAAGACTAAGGGTTAGTCACAGATCAGACTTCTGACTTCACTTTAAATATGCTCAAGAAGTTTCCAGTCACTCCAACTCCGGCTCCACATTCTGGAGCAAGGAAGCTGGGTGCTAATCCCTCTGTTAAACCTTCTGTGAGTAAAGAAAGAAAATTAATTGGAAGTTCTTCATCTTTGTGACACTTAAATTGATTATTTTTCCACAGAATAGTTGACTCCAATGCACAAGCTGGCAAGTTTTCCACCTTGTCCTCCCAGAGATCAAGACAGAACACCACCAGGTGAGAACAAAAGGTGATCTCTCAGAGAAGTGAATTGCTATGATTTTATCCATAGTTATTTCCTGATAATGGTGGATAGTTTTTGTTCCAGAGCCATGACTAAGGTAAAATTATTTTCAAACTCTGGTCTTTTTCAAAGACCTTTGCAAAGAACGTCCCTTTCAACTCAAACTATTCTATGATTCTATGGTTCTGTGACAAGGGGTCATTGTTAGTTAATTTTCTATACACACATGCATTTCACTAAGGTACATAAATAAATATTAACCCATGACTTTCCTCGGTTCCAGAATAAAAACTATTAGAGCAGTTGGGCTCATTGTAAATAAAAAGCAAACCTCAAGCAATAATCACTGATTCTTCAATTCTGCCTAAATTACTTTTTCTCCCCAGGAAAACCCAGACTGCCAGTTCAGAGATTCCTGCATGAAGGAGAATGCAATTGCTTTTGGTGTGTGCTTATGCTAATGATTCTATATGCTCAGAGAAAAAAAAAAAAACACCAAATATATATTATCACATGGGAGTTTTTCTAGCTTCAGCTTCCCATTCATTGCTACTTTGAGGAATAGCAGATGCTCAGAAAACCAAAGCTTGATTCACATCTGTGTGTGAGGGAATCCAGAGCCAGCAAATCCTAGCACCCAGATGATAAAGGAGAATTAAAGTTTGTTTTCCAGCCTCAGTCACCTGACCTTGGTCAGATTTACAGAGGTTAATTTACAGTGGCACATACATCTCTTGACAATGTTGTTGTTCTTCCCCTTTCAAAAGCTTGGAAAGGGAATTCCATCTTCTTAATGTTTTTATTAAGATAAAACACTGCAAACGGATAATCTTTATCTGTCAGTGAACTGAGTATTTATTTGGACAGGTCTCACTTTTTGATAGGTTTGTGAGAAGTTTCCAAGGAAAATGCCCTGCTTTTAGTGCTAAGAGTAATTCATGTTTTCATCTCCTTGTCTTCTTTGAAATGCACTGCAGAAACCTCTGTCAAGGATTAAGACTTAATAAACTGTGTGTGGAACCTGAAATCACTCAAACCAGCACAAAGGCCATGTGTACATTTAATTTTTACGGTAGGGGCCAATGGAAGAGCCAAGAGGGGCTGAAAATCTAGGAAATGACTAGATGTATCTTATCCTAAGATGACTTCACACCTCTTTTTATGCAATTACTCCATGGGGAGCAAGACATCCTTCAAAATTATCTTCAAGGAAAACCCTGGATATTTCCTTCTCCCTTCCCCCTGCAACATTTAAAGATATCTAACCCAAAGTCATTCTTCTTTTCCCCCTAATCATTGCAGCTCCAGCAGCCCCAAGAGCATTGAGAAATGTGGAAATGGCACTCAGGGAATCGTATTAGGCCAAGACACTCCATCGTTTCCCCATAAGGTCTTCCCATTATCTGGGGATTGTTCTCACGCTGCACAAGCAGCAAAGTTGAAGCCACATCTGCTTTGCTGACCTTGCCTGAGGAGTGGACATTGTTTGCATGTTCTCTAAGTTGGAACACTCTGTGTAGCTCCTGCACTGAACTGGGAAGGAAACATTTTTCCCTATTTCCTGTGTCCTCTGTGAACTTTTCCATTGTGAAATATGTGCTGTATTGTTGGTTTTGTTGTTTTGTTTTTGTTGGTTTTTGGGTTTTTTTTGGGTTTTTTTTCCTGAGGAATTGACTGGAAATCAATATTTTCCATCTGATACACTCATCTAAAATTCACCCAAAGGAACTCTGTGGTTTTTCAGCTGGTATGGGAACTTTAATAAAAAAAAAAAAAAAACCCAGTTCAATAGATGATGGAAAGGGAGGAGACTTGGGAACAGCCATAATCACTGTTCATTGGATAACATATCATTTGTGCCTATAAAGTGCCTCCTGCAAAAGGCTGTGGATGCCTCACTTCGAAACAAACTGACGGCTGTAGGAAACCTAAAAGCAAAATATCTTTTTTTTTTTTTTTAAAGCAGAGCAGGTTCTAAGTGACAAATGCACACCTCCAGCCTGTCACATTTCTAACACTCATATGCTGTTGTGCCAGCAAGTTAGACACACAATTGCTAAAAGGCAAGCCTACCACAGGAAAAGTGTCATCTAAAATGAGGAAGCAGACAAAAATTGGGTGAGCTCAGACATTTCTTCCAGTTTTCGAAAAGCCTCACTCTGGAAGTTAAAACCTCCAAAAATTAGGGGCTCTTGATAGGATTTATCTTACCTAAATGAAATGTCTTTATGTAAGACACCGGATCAGATAGAGTCTTTGAGAGGCTAAATGAGGATGGAGAGAGAGAGGGAAACCACCAGCCAGCAGCAGTGCTTCACTTAGCTTAGGATACCACCAGTCATACCTTGGAGAACATTTTTCTGCTCAAACCTTAGGTTAGGTGACAATCTTTGACAGAAGGTCAACTTAAAAAGGGAATTATGGGTGGCATAAACACCAAAAAGTCACAATACACAACTCAGTGGCCCTTCAGCCTCAAGAAAAACATGGTTTTAAAAGAGATACTCAACATCTGACAGACTAAGAGCAGAAGACATCAGGTATACCCCATCCCTGGAAGTGTTCCAAGCCAGGCTGGAAGGCACTTGGAGCAACTGGTCTACTGGAAGGTGTTCCTGCCATTGTCAGGGGGTGGAATGCAATGATCCATAAGGTCCCTTTCAACCCAGGCCATCCTTTAATTCTGTAATTCTGTGATTCTGTGATTATGTCAGTCTGCCATTCTGTCATTTTGTGATTCTCTGATTCTCTGATCCTCTGATTCTCTGTGTCTTAAACTCTTCCCTTTCCACAGATTTGGTGTGTGGCCCTTGCACACCAGGATCTTTACTATCTAGGCCACCTCTTCTAGCACAAAGTACAGTTGTGCCCTTTGAAGAATGAAACAGGCTCTTGGGGTGCAGCAGAGAGAGGAGATAATTGCTGCTGCCTTTCAAGCATATCCTGGGAAGCCGAAAGCCTTCCAGATCCTCTCTGTGGAGTTTCAAACTCTACTATGAAGCTCCACTAATGGCTTTGGCAGCAGGCAGCCTACGTGTTGGGGAGGCAGGGGAGAGCATTCTTTGTCCATTGTGCTGAAACTGAGTCTTTATGCAGCAGATCTGGGATTAAATCTCCTCTGGATTTAAGTGGGGTGGCAGGAAGACCATCTCCAAGCCAAAGAAATTGGGCTGTCTCCTGAAATGTGGAGGTTGGTTTCCAGTTCCTGTTCCAGGAGCTATTTATACCTTTTTGCCTGGTAACTTTTACTGGATTGATTATGAGATATGATCACACGGTGTCCTTCCTCTGCTCCACAAATAGGTAGGAAAGCCTGGAGCTGAGATATCAGCCCACCCATGTTGGAGATGAAAAAGTTGGAGCCAGCTTGGAGCCCAGACTCCAATTCTGTCCCCATCCAACTGCAAGAAATCTCTTGCTATTGGATTTTCCATCTAGAAACATTAGCTGGAATAAACCCAAGCTGCACTTAGAAGTTGGAAGAGGTCACGTGGACACGAGCTGCAGGAACAAGTTTCTTTCCAAAGTAAACCCCTATGGAATGAAACTTGAGTTCCCAGTCATGGGAACTTCTTATACAGAGAACTCTTGTAGAGTGAGACATGGAGATGTTGGGACGACATCTCCCTTGCCTTTGTGACATGGATCTGCAGCCTCAAGGCTGTTGGATACACCACTTCTCCCTTGTGTTCCAGAACATTCTATTTCTCCTTCATTTATCACATCAGTGGAAGTTAAACCCCCTTCAAACAAGTGTATCAGAGCAACACTGAACAGAACATCTGCTGATCAAATCAGGCTTTCAATGAGGTAATTTCAATATCCAAAGCTTTTCAGCAAAGTAAACTCAAAAAAAAAAAAAAAGAAATAAAATTTATGAACATTGTGATTCTGCTTTCGGGGAAAACCAACCCAACCCAACCCAAACCAGACCAAATCAGTTTTGGAAAAGTTTTATTAACAGTTTCACAGGTCTAAAATGTTTGCCAAGGTTTTGTGAGAAGCCAAGCTTTAAAATATATTAATTACCTATTTTATCCTGATTTTAGAGTCTCGGCTGAGATCCAAGGAAACTTCCACACAAGATCAGCAGTGTGTATATATGGAAGGCACCTCTACCTTTGGGAGACTGGAAAAGGGTCCCAGAGCCACATGGAATAAATGGACAATTATTTCCCTTTGAGCTTGAAAGGGGAAAGGCTGGAGTGCTGTGGAGGAGAATTGCGGTGGAAGAAACCCTCTCATCCTATGCCGTGTGATGCTTGAAGAGCTTGGACCTGCTCAAGCTGCGTTAAAGTTTAAGGAACGGGACCTGGTCATCCTCCCAAAGACCCTTTCTATAGGAAAATAAAAAGGTTGGAGTGGGGTATTAAGCTCAGGAGAACAGCAGCTGTAAATTTCAACAGAAATTTAAGGGAAAAAAAATCTGAATTTCTTACTGATTTTATACAGGGGAGCATAGAGCAGTGAGGCTGGAGAGTAAACATAAATTTTATTTCCAGAACAACTGTAGGCAATATCAGGATTGTATTTAGAATTATCTTTCGAGCACATAAAGATGATTTTTATCTCAGATGTATTATGAGAATAATACTGGCTGTATGAAACACAGTGTCTAGGGGACTGTTAGCTTACTTATATGGAGATTATGGTTTATCTTCAAATCCTAGTTCTTTGTGTTCTTAAAATTGTAAAGTGGATCATGTCCATCCCTATCAAAAATGAAACAGGCTTGCATAAACAGCTTTAGATTAAAGGAGCCTGTTTAATAGCATGTGTCAGAGTTTAGTCACAAATCAGAATTATTTGTTCCCATAAAAATTTTTATCAATTAACTCAAAAAAAAAAAAAGTGTTTGAAAGTGTGAGAACTAATAAGTACCACCTCCAATTGTGAATTTATGCTGAACTCGATGTGAAAGCAGGAGAAAGGCATCTTATCAGAAAAATATCCTTGATTTTCACATTTATGTGTGCCGAGTTATTTTTCCCTCACTCCAGAAAGATGACGACTCCACACTGAGGATGTGCTTACTTGTTCAGATGCAAAAGCCAAAAATCACTGGGGAAACAAACAAACAAACAAACAAAAGAACTGGCAGGAAGCCACAGGGATTGTTTACTATGTCCTGTTCTGGGAGGTGTGACAGGCCTGTCCTCTTTCTGAGGGATTCCTCCCACTGCTGGTGCTCTGGCTCCCGGCAGACACAGCTTTACCCAGAAGGGTTTTGTTGAGCCTCGGGGCAAACAGATTCTTGAGCTTAAGATTTTTGTTCATGTTTGACTTTATGACGTCCTCCCCAGTGACAGGAGCATAGTTTTACCAATTAAAGTAAGCTGTGGAAGCCAGGAAGTGGGAAGGACTTCTTGTCCCCACGGTTCTCCCAGTCCCGCTGAGGTAAAACGATGTCAAGCATAGCTGTGGTGCTGTGGCTCCCAAGGGGTGATTATTTAAACAGCTGCGGGCTCCTGGGAAAGGCCATCCATAAAACTCATCTGCCACCATCTGACCAGAAATACTCAGAGCTGGCTGCCCACAGCCAGTGTGGGGTCTGAATGGGGCTGTGGGCAAACAGGTCACGTGGAAAGTCCCCAGTCCATGGCAGGGGGTTTGAATGAGGTGGTCTTGAAGGTCCCTTCCCATCCAAACCATTCTATGATTCTATCTTGGATAGAATAATCTCAATACAATATCAATAAATTTAATAACAATTAAGATAATAAGTCCTGACCAGATAAGACACATCCTCAAAAATTGCTGTTTTCTGCATGGCAGGTCTGTTTAGTCCCCATGAAGATCAGGCTACAAACATCATCCATAATACACCTGCCCCTAAATGTCCACTTTACAGATCAGGCCTGAGCTGGAGAATTAAATTTAATTGACATTTTCCATCTATAGTAATAATTTTTTTCCCAGACTTTTATCATAGAATGTGACCATTCCCTAGTCAAAACTTGCTTAGTACTCTGCTGCATGCCACGGGTGCAAACTCTGCAGGATGCCCTAAGTCTCCCCAAACAAAGGAGCTGGCAGGAAAGGGCTTGTTATCCTAGTTGTTGGACTGAGGAAATCCCTACTTTCTTCTCATTCCATTTAAAGAGGATTCACACGGTGGTGGTAATCTGTGGATCACTGCCTGGTTCACAAATCCAAATAATAAAATTATTAAAAAGTAATAAAAGTTGGCACTTTCTAAATTCAGTCTGTAGGCTTTTATTATTAATCCTCAGTTTGTCTAATGACAATCGACACATATTATAAATAAATATTCTGGTTGGGTTTTGCAGCAAAAGCCCCTAGAGAGAGGTGTACTTTCAAGAGAAGATTGACCCTCTGAAGGCTGAAGCTGCCCTGGCACTTATTTGAGGCAGCAGATGAGACATGATGGAACATCTTTATGAATGTCCTTTCTGACAGGTTAGTTCAACCAACTGGCAAATTAATTTTTCTCTGTCATTAGCACTGCCTCATCCATGTGGTAGTTAAGTTATAATTGAACATGTGTAGAACAATATTTTCTTTAAAAAGAAATCGAGGTGTATGAGCTTAGCTATTTCTACAGTGCTATTCCACTGATACGCTAAAGTTTAGGTCATGGAAGTTCCTAAACACCTCTTGTAGACAAGATCAAGCACTGCTTCATAAATTTCAGAAAGTCTAAGTCTGTGTCTATCAAGTGTCCTCACTTATTTCTAATATTTCCAAAAAAAACCTGGAGCACAAGAGCTCATCCTGCTGTCAAGGTAATAACAGCAAATAACCAGAACATCCAGAATAACAAATAGTTATCTTTTGTGTGAGAGATTTTAGGGAGCAGAAGAGTTTTTTCCAAGTCTAGGCAGGGAAAAAGGAAAAAAAACCTCAAGGAAACTTTGGAGGATAAGCTGCGGTATTACCAAAGTATCCATCAGATCCCTTCCACATTTCAATTAGCTCACGCTGAGCGAGAATCCAGTGCTCTTTCATGAATGCATAGTTTAGCATGCCAAGTGCTAAAAATTCATATCAGCAGATAACTTAGGGCTAATATGAACACAAAATAACTCTTTGGGATTTCAAAAAAAACCAGCCTGAAGCAAAATGCCATTCTCTCTTTCCCCTCTCTTTTATTCAGTGAAAATGCAAATCACTCTGCCCATCAGTAACCACAGAGAACCAATGTGTGCTCTGGCCCAGAGGTTTTCCACCACTTCCAGCCTACAATGGATAATTCAAGTGAGAACTTCTTGGTTGGAAATTGTTCAAAACACCTACAACATTTTCAGATCCCTCCCACTACCTTCTGCTCTTTGAGGGTCACCACAAAAATCTCAACTCAGCCTTGTTTTGCAATCAAAAAACATTCCCACAGACACAAGAATCAGGATGAGCTCAGGAATTAAAAATGCAGGTGTTTCTGCCTCCAAATCATGGGTTTGATCTTTGCAGTTCCTTTCACATCACTGTCATTTGTGTAGAAACCAGGATTTCCTGGGTTTTGCTCATGAAATTCCCATCATTTTGCACTTGTCTCAGCAAGTCCTGTATCACACAGCTCCTTCCCTGGTCACAAGAGCCAAAGGCAACCACTTTGATTTGTGACTTATGGCCCAGCTGTGGCTGCTGCTTGTGATGGAGTGGAAAAATCCTTCTCATCTTTGCTTGCATTTTAAGGGAAAAATACTTAAAAGAACATGGGACTCAGGAGACCTGCCTCACCTGTATGTTCATGTCCTGTCTCCTCGGTTGCGTGACCCCTTGCCAAATGTATCCCAAACCACCACTGAACTCAAATGTGTCTCTGGCACAGGGAAATGCGAAGCCCGAGTGGCCTTGCTGGGTCATATCATTGAATAAATCAAAGCAGGAGAAATGTTTGAAGCTGTATTAACTGAAGGTGTTTAAACTAACCCTCAAATCCTGCATAATTTGCCTTTTTCACCAATAGGTGGTGCCAATAATTTATGCATTCCCATCTGCTGGGCAAAGGGCTTGAAGCAGATCATTTATCTGTGCTGTCTGTGAGCAGAACATCTGGAGGGAAGAGTTTTGACCCAGGAAACTGCTGGGAAAGGGAATTTTGTTGAAGTAACCATGCCACACAGGTGGAAAATGGTGAGGAGAAAACTTCATGGTTTAAGGCAAGAGTCATACAACTAAAGTAGAATATTCTTCTTTGCATGATTCAGAACAAAAATGAAGCTCTTCTTGGCAATGCAGACACCAATATGAGCATTAGAAATAAGATTTCAGATGTGAATCAGCCTTAGCCCTTCTTTTTGCACTCAGTCAACAGTAGTGTGTCAGGGAAGGCAGGAAGAGACACCAAGAGGGAATCTATTGATTCATTGAAAGGAAAAACTATCAAAAAATATCCCTTTGACAAAGCATTTTACATTAAAACCCACAGCTGGCATTTCTTTTGGCACAGAGATCAATTTTAGCTGAACACCAAAATGCCAAGACTTACTTCTTCAGGTTGAATATCAAATTCCACATTTAAAATAACGTATATTATTGTATTTTTGGTTATTTGTTGTTTGAGGATTTTTTTTTTTTTCATTTTGCTGGGTTAAATACTTCTGGACCCCTTCCCATTGTCATTTTGTGATCTTGGATTAATGTTATAGTGGAATGAAATGTCACTAATTCCATAAAAGGTAAGATAACCTTTGAAAAACATTTAAGCAACTTAGATATATGTATATTGTTGTTTTTAAATTAGAAGATTTAAAGTCAACATATTAGATATTTCTTGGGAGAAGGAAAGATGGGATGATGCCAACAGAAGTCTGAGTGCCAGAAAGTAGATCCTAGAGGCCAAATCCTTAACTTCAAATTTAAAGTCTAGTTGGCTTTGAAAGACTTTATCACTATAGCTCACCATGAATAAATTGAAAAAAATTATTTTTAAAATTATACCATTCCCTGGCACAAAGAGGCAAAAACTCAGTAGTTTCTTTACCAGTACTTGTGTTTATCACAAAAAAAAAAAAAAAAAAAAATTACTTTCTCCCTCCCAAACAGAAACATCTCCATAAACCTCTGACTTTTTAAACTTGGAAATCCTGGGGTTTTCTGCTGTCATCTCACAGAAGAATTCTCTTTGTGTCTTTACTGTTGTTAATCAAAAATCAGTGTCCTTGTTCTTGTGCTGAATGTGGAGGGGCATGAAAAACTGTAATCTAAGTCCTGGCCAAATCCTATTTACTGTCTCAGTGCCCCAAATGTCAAACCTGCAAAACAGAACAGTTTCTTTTGCTGTTGTTATTTACTACTAAAATAAGTTTTCCTACTCCCTGAGGTTGTGCCACAGTGTGCCAGGCAGCTTTTGCCAGGTATTTTCATGTCAAATTCAGGGAAGATATAATTTTTGAAGTGAAATTGTACATTCCCAGTGAGAGAGGGAGTGGCTGAAGGGAATGAGGTAACGAGCTCACAGCCACCAGTGCAAGAGTGTTTATCCATTGAGGTCTAAATTCTTGGACAATTCACAGCCAGGATGGGATAGGAGTGGAAGCATGGAAGACCTTGCAATGATGATCAAATCAGTATATCTCTTGTTTCTGACAGTAATAAATAGACACCTTTAGGGTTCTGAACCATGTTATAAATATGTATTACCAGTTTTGAAATACATCAAAGAAGGGGATCTTTGGGCCACGGGGTCACATCTCAGGATCACTGGTTTCTCTAGTCCTTTTCCTAAAGTCCCTGAAGTTAATCCATGCCCAAAAATCATCAGTTCAGTATCAATCTCCTCATGCTCCTGTGGCCCTATAACCACATAAAATTTCTGAAATAAAGGCTCTAGAAGCAGCCTCACTGGGCTTTAAATTGAAAGTAAATTAATTGAAATGGAACCTTTGAACAGTGAACTGAAGAGAGTTTTCCTTGCACACAGCCACAAGTCTGGCCCGGAGGTCTTTGCTTTAATTAATTTTGGCTTCAGTTTATCATGCTAACATGGTGCCCTTTCATGTGTTTACCTTTATTTTTAACTTATATGTAAAAATACTGATAATTCTATTAAATGTCCGTTTGATTCAACTGCAAGAGAAAATCGTCTGAGTTAATATTGAATTATTTCTTTTGGGTAGATTTAGTGAGGTTACAGCTGCCTTGCCATTTCTTCAAATATTGATCTCTCTGCAGCTCCCAGAGGAGCTTCAAGGGAGGAAAGGAAGAAGAGGCTGAAGAAGCAGATTTTAAATATGTAGATTGACACAATTTTTTGCCAGAATGAAGAAAATCAGAGTGAAATTAAAATCCTTTGGAACATATGTTACAAAATCAAATGAGTCTCTCTAGCTTCTGCAGCAAATAATCTGTAAGAGGCTCTTGGAAGAAGGAGGGGAAGTCCTTATAAACATGATTTAATTTCTTCCACAGAAAAACACAGATCATAAACTTGTTATTTTAAGTGCATCACAAAAGTAGTAAAATACATGCACAAGGAATAACTTTTGCATCTCTAAATTTAGTAACTCAGTACCAACTCTGTTAAGTCTGTGATCCTTATCTGGAGCAACCAGAAGACGGAGAGAATCAGTCCCTCATATTTTACCATCTCAGGGACTTTATACAGAGCAAAAATGAGCTGTTGATAGGAGACAACACTAGAATGCAGTTTTCCAAAGTCACCCTGAAGTTGTATTTGTCCAGAGCTGAGCTCTTCATTTGTTTGGATTCTGTTTTCTCTTCCAACTAATGAGATGTGCCAGCTGCCTTCAGAAAGCCTGGGGCATCCCAATCCCTGCCCTGAGCAGACCAACAAATCCTGCCTTCAGTGGCTGCCTCGTGACTTCCAGCTGTCCTTGAGGTTCTGCCTAAGACATCCACTAAACATTTTCTTTTAGTTCTCTAGGATTTGCTCTTAAAAATATGACATTTATATAATAAAAGTCTCTTCCAAACCTCGGAACTCTTGCTCTAGTGCCTGTTGTTATCATGTCCCATTCCCTTTGGCTTGACAGGCTGAATCCACACCTTTTTGCAATGGTAAAGACTGGGAGGAATTATAGGAGTGAATCACAAGTTGTTTGCTGTCTCACCCTGGAACACCCAAGGCCATCATCCTGTTGTACCAAGTTATTATTTTCTTCTGTGGGTGAATGTATTTTGATCAGTTAAAGTTGTTCCTGAGATCTACAGACCAAAATACCATTTAAGGAATGGTCCTATAAACAAGGATTATGTCTGTGCGAGCACATCTACGAAATATTATCACTTCCATTTTCCAAAACCTTACAAGTGTCCAGCTCTACTTTATCACGATTATCAAAAGTGTGAACACTTCGCTCTCTATCACTTATCTGAGGAGCAGGTGCACGAATCCCTGTATCCCATCAAGCAGTTATTTTCTATCCCTTGACTTTTTGATCTAAGCTGCAAGGAGCTGCTGGAAAATATCTACATGTTAGCTCAGAGATTTTCAATTAAGCATCCAGTAGGATAAAGATCAAATTTGCAGCCTCAGGACAGCAGTGCAGAGCAGTGTGCTGTGATCCTCTGGTAGATCATGGAATCATTTGGATTGGGAAAGAATTTTAAGATCATCAACTCCAGCTGTTTCCCCAGCACTACCAAGGCCACCACTGACCATGTCCCAAGTGCCACATCCACACAGCTTGTAAATCCCTCCAGGGATGGTGACTCCAACACTGCCCTGGGCAGCTGTGCCAGGGCTGGAGAACCTTTCCCATGAAGAAATTTTCCCTGATATCCAATCTAAATGTCCCCTGGCACAATGTGAGGCCATTTCCTCTTGTTCTGTATTAGATTGGAGGGTGATACACTTAAAATTGGATCTTCTTCAGCAAATACAAACATGCTGGGGAGCCACGTAACATAAATCTAACTGGGCATCACACATCTAACTGGATGTTCTAATGCTGGTTTATCCTTAGAATAAGACCAGGATTAGGCCTTGTATTGCAAAAAAAATCCCACAGAATGTGATATTATTTTGTTAGTAGTCAGATAAGAAGGGGTTTTTATCCTTATTTCAGGAACATAAACAATGCTAGCACCCCCTTTATTTGTCTGAGGAAAAAAAAATCCAAACAGCTAAAACCATTCTAAATGGAAGAATTGTTTTAAGTTATGAAAGAAATTACAATGAAAGAGTGGTTGTTTTAGGACCTCTGAGAATAAGGTTTTAAGGGTAAGTATATTCGTTCTATTGATTGCTCAAAGCATCTATCAATGTAGGGCAAAGAAAACTGTCCTAGGATTTGATTCCCTAGAAAGTGGAAATGTGCAGGAGAATAAGCGAGATATGAAATCCTAGAAAGACAATGCACATTTTGTGCTGGTCTCGTACACTCTGTTCTCAGCTTATGGAAGCAAAATGAGACCTCATTAAAAGGTCAGCTTGGAAAGAGAGGAAACAGGCCAGTTCTCAGGAGATATTTTTGTCAAATTTCCAAGTATCCAAATGCAGTCTGGTCTGAGAAAGGGCCCTGTTCAATATAATAAACTTCTAGAAAAGAACTCGTGGGTGAGAACTATGTCACTACAAGTTTTTTGTTGCTTTGAGCCACATCGCAGCTGCCCTGCCACACTTGACTCCCTCAGCACTCCCCTGTGCTTACCCCAGCTATTTCTGTCAGCCAAACTGCCACATTCTCCTGACTGGATTGTTCTTCTGTCTTTCTTCCATTAAAATATTATCACCTATTTAGGAAAGCTGGCACTCATCACTCTTTTAAACACAGTCTATGCACTGAAGAGCTCATGCTTTCCTGGGCACTGTCCAAACAGGAGACAGGAGAGAGCCAAGTCCATGCCTGGTTCCTCTCCATGAGCTCCTGGATTTGCTGAGGAGCAGAAGTGTTACCCCCTTGGAAGGAACATTTAGCAATCAAGCACCATCTCCTGTGAGAGACTGAATGGTTGATGCTTTCATGGCTTCAACAATGCTAAAATTATCAGAGGAGTTTTGCCCACAGTAATAAACTGCAAGGAAAGAGCTGCTCAACTGTGACTGGTGAAGCCACCCCTCCCCAGATACACCTCCTAACTGGGATTTGGGCTGTGACAGGAACTGGGAACAAGATAAAGGGGATGTTATTGTCTAATCCCAGGTCTAGGGAGAAGAATACATCCAGAAGTGATACTGGAAGAGAGACTGGGATGCTGATGGCTCAAACAATCGGGGGGATGCTGCTGATGTGCAGAGTAGCCAAGGGTGAGCACAGCCCAGCTCAGGTTACAGCTAATGATGGATGAGATAAGGAAAGAGAGGAACCCTGTGAGGCAGGAACTGCTCCTTGTCCTTATCAGTGAACTCAGCTGTGCTGACTGCCCTGCCCGGGAGGTGCTGGGACATTCACACGTGGCCTGAAGGTGCTCACTCTGCTGGTGGGCCACCACGGGCCATGATGGGCCCAGCTGCACTCATGTAATGGGCAGCTGTATCCAATTACAGGGTGTCAAATTCTCCTGATGTGTTCCTGATCCACAACATCCCCTCATCCGGGTGTTCCTGATCCAAAACATCCCACCATCCAGGTGTTCCTGATCCAAAACATCCCATCATCCAGGTGTCCTTGATCCACAACATCCCATGACCCAGCTGATGCTCCCTGCCCCAGGGGAGGTACCTGAGTGAATATAAACCAAATAGTTGTGGTATTTTGGGGTTCTCTTTCACCATCTAATGGGTTCAGTCTATGACCAACAGACAGTGAAATTGCTCTAAGTCTCATTGTGGAGCCTATGGATGGTGAGATCTTTTTACTCCTTTTCTTCTCTTGTGTATTTTGTTAAGTGATACTTTATGCTTTTATATTTACTATAGATAATAACAACCAAAATGACTTCATCACAGCTTTCCTGTGTAACCAAATTGTTGTGCAATAAACCCTGCATGTGTGTATTTACAAACACTGGTCATTCAGTGTTATTTCTCTAATCCACTCTAAGGGATTTATCAACAAGAACCAACGTTACCCTCACATTCTATGGTGAGTTGTAACATCTCTCACAGGGTGAGATTTCTGCAGTCAAGTTAAAGCACAGTATCTTAGCATGTGATGTATATAAGCAAATATCAGATTTTCTGAAGTTTGTAGACAGCTGGAAATGCAAACAGAAAAAAATTCCAAAAGTCCCTGAGCTCCTTAGTTGTGTATTACTGGTCACATGCCGTAAGAATGTGTTAAATACCACAAAATCACATGGAGCTGAACAACTTAAGTGTTCTCCTGAGGGAGATAGTCATCTCTCATCCTAACTGCTTCACACTAAGCTGTGAGAGCAGAGTGGAAAATGAGAGCAGGGTATCTTGGTCTGAGATCAGTGCAGAGCTCACAGACTCAGAGGATTTTTTTCTTATGGAGTAAAAGAGAGAGATAATATATACACCCTTCACTGAGAAAAATACCAAAGTATGGAATGAGACAGATCAATGAGAAAGCCAAAAAAGGAACAATCCATTTAAACCACAGGAATTAACACCAGCTGAGGCAAGGGGAAGGCATGGTGACACAGATCCTTTCAAGCATTAGCATCTCAGATCAGAAATCTATATAATTTTTAAAATGCCAGGTTCCTCATAGGAAGCTCAAGTTGCAGAGCAGAAGCAGAGTTCATGGGAAGACAAAACTCCCTTTAAAGGTTACAGGAAGGAAGTGACACATTATATTGCTCTTATGCCCCGTTAAAATCTGTGCTGCTGCAGTTGAAAAAGCAGGAGCGAAATGTTAACTCTTCTCTTTTCTTGCAAGGAGGAGACATTGAACAGGAGCCTGAAAGGTAAAGGCCTGGCAAAATGCATCTACAGAACAGAGCAGTGCCTTGTGCTGCCCCATCAGTTCTCACCCACAGAATTCCCAGTATGTGCAAGGGCTTCCTTCCAACTCTCTGGAGAGCTCTGCTGGGTGTGGGGAGAGCTGGGTCTTCTCGGCCTGTCATAACCTGTGACTGTGATGCCTTGGGAAGGCTGACCTGAAACAGAGACTGGACAGAGCTAGAGAATTAAGTAGAGGCCTTACTGAAAGGTCTCTAGGGTACACCTTGGGCAGGACAAGAGGCTGACCAGGGCTACACCCAAGGTAGACTAAGAATGGTCACAAAACGGATAACTAGTCATGTGATCTTACATTTTTTGTAAGTTTTGGTCCATTTACATATTGGGGTTTAATTGTCCAGTTACAGCTTCAGGTTGTGAGGTCTCATCCTTCTTGTTTCTCCCTTCAGTCCACCATTGTTTATGCTTTTGGGACTGAAAGTTGTCCTTGGTTGTCCTTTCAGCAGGAAAAGGAATTTTTTTTTTCTACCTACTCTGTGAAGAGAGCTGACTGACACTTAATATGAAGCTTAGAACTGCACCCCTAGGCAGCACAGAATCTGAAAAACATGAAAGCTGAAACTTAAGGCATCAACAGCATTGGGTCAGTTTGCAATTAGATACTATAGATAATGCTCATACTGAGCACAGAAAAGACAAGGACCTCTTGAAATGAGTCTGGAGGAGGCCATGAAGATGCTGTGAGTGCTGTGGAGACAGGGTGAGAAAGTTGGTGTGTTGCGCTCATCTTGGAGCAGGGAACGGTCTGGTGAGACTTTATGAGTCCCTTCCAGTACTTAAAGGGGATACAGAAAAGATGAGGATGGAATTTTAGCAGGGTCAACTCCAATAGGGCAAGGGTTTTAAACGAAAAGAAGTTAGATTCAGACAAGATATAAGGAAAAAAAAAATTAACGATGAGGCGATGAAAGACTGGCACAGGCTACTCAGAGAGGTGGGTATTTCCAAGGTGGCTGCCCCATCCTTGGAAATATTCAAGGTTAGCTTGGACAGGGCTCTGAGCAACCTCATCTAGTTGAAAATGCCCCTGCTCATGGCAGAAAGACTACCTTGAATGGACGCTTCCAACTCAAAGCATTCTATGACCCTGTATTAAAAAAAAACCACCCAAGAACACTGAAGATTTGTCACATAGTTGCTTGCAAACCATTCCTGAAGCTGATTTTGAGGTGAGGGAAGTGGGTGAGGCAGAGTCTTTGACAGGGCAAAATCAGCAGAGCTCTCTGTACAGCAGCAGTTGCCAGCTAGGAATCTGGTTTAGATGCTTTTAAAAAATTTCCTTGCTTTGCCGTGGCTTGAAGCTTTTTCTAGCAGGTAAAACAGGGTAACACTCCAAGTGCTCCTTGGCTGTAGATACCACCCTGAAGAGCCAAACTTGCTGGCATTCATAGCACAATCATTGCAGCTGACAAAGACAAGACTTCTCAGCAAGTTACTGCCTTGAATTTTTGGAGTAAAAGTTTATAGGCCTTGTGTAATTTTTGGGGCTGCTGCATGCTCTAAGAAAAAAGCACAGCTAAGCATGTATCTGAACAGAGTTGTGAAGCTCACACTGATTTTCTGGGGGATGTCTTTCAGCCTTTCCTTGAACTATCACAGAATGGTTTGTGCTGGAAGAAACCTCCTCAGAGACCATCCAGTTCCAACAACCCCTGCCATGGGCAGGGACAACTTCCACTATCCCTCTATCCCTGGTTGCTCCAAGCCCTGTCCATCTTGGCCTTGGACACTTCCAGGGATCCAGGGGCAGCCACAGCTTCTCTGAGCACCCTTTGCCAGGGCCTCCCCACCCTAACAAGGAAGACATTTTTCCTAACATTTAATCTCTTTTTGTTTAAAATCATTCCCCCTCCTCCTATTGCTATTTGCCAGTATAAAAAGCCTCTCTCCCTGTTTTTTAGAGGTCCTCTTTAAGTACTGAGATGCCTTGATATAATCTCCCTGGAACTTTTCTCCAGGCTTAGCAACCCCAGCTCTCAGCCTGTCTCTGTACCTTTGCAC
Organism: Chamaea fasciata; assembly: GCF_029207755.1. Taxonomy (NCBI): domain Eukaryota; kingdom Metazoa; phylum Chordata; class Aves; order Passeriformes; family Sylviidae; genus Chamaea; species Chamaea fasciata. The sequence goes on along the minus strand of NW_027094091.1, from coordinate 10,263,291 downwards.
AACAGAGCTGGGCTACATCCTGAGGTTACATTTAATAAGCTGATGTGGACTGAGGGCACGAACCCATGGGGAGGTGTAGACAAAGTTCTTGGCTGGTCTAGAGCTGTAAGTGCAAAGTTCTAGCAGTGGATGATGATTGAGAGACTTCATATCCTGATGACATTCGTCTGGGTTTATACATCTGGCTCAAGCTGTCTCAGGTCTCCAACATATTGGAAATTTTGTGAAAAACTGGGAAAAAACTAAAGAGTGTCCTGTATTCTGCAGAATTAGAAGAGTGTCTGCCTCAGGAAAAACCTGATTATGCTGAAAAAGTATTTGGTTATGAGTGTCATTGCCCTGGATTCCAGTTTTGTCCCTGTGGGTCATCAGCTCCACCAGTGAATACCAAGCAACAAATGCTGGGCATTTTCCAGGTCCTTTGCATTCATGTGCAAGAGGGCAGGGACAGCACAGTGAGGAATACCAATGAAATATAATGCCTGAGTGTGACTGGTAGTATGGATATATCTCACTCTCAGGATGGTTTTTTGACAAAATATATTTTACTCAGGAAGCCAAAATCATAACCTCCACCCCCAAACCCAAGAAAATCTAATTGCTATTTTCTTAACTAGTGTAAGTCAGTGTTTATTCAGTAACAAAAGGTTTGAGAATCTGGACCTCAATCAGGGGCTTTTGTTTTTCTAAAGAAGGAAACAGGAAACAAGATGCCATGAATTAAAAATATATGCAAATAATGCAATGAGTTATTTCTGTCAACAGCTGAGAATTGGACCAGTGTTACATGCAGAAAGTCTCAAACGTATTACTCCAAAACTTTTTCCAAAACAAGATTGTTTTCGTAGATACTACTGGAAATCCATGAGCCTGCACCAAGAAAAGCAGTTGCCTGATAAAGGGACGAGTGCTGCTGGCACAGCCCTGCCTGCACAGAGCACATCTATTATTGCTGTATAACGTCACAGAGTTGAGATATGGTGACCTGACTGACACCTGGAGGAGATGAACCTCATGTTCTGAAGCATCCAATTTTGTACCTTGTCCTCAAATCTGCAGCTCCAATCTGCAAGATCCAGTTCTGCGTCATTCTGCATTTGCATGAGTGTGTGGGTTCCTGCAGCACTGTCTGTAGCCAGGAAGATTTTTACTGAGGAAATGGAAAATGCTGCTTTGCTGGACGCACAGAGGGTGAATATTCCAGCTGGCACTGTTTTCTAGGAGTATTAAAAATTTCCATCAGAACAACGAACCCATCTCTCAGCAGTAGGGACCATATAAGTACTGAAAGTAGAACTTAGTCTGCATTAAAGTGGAGATGTGGAGGGGTTGTGGGGCGGGGAATATCAGCCCAGAGGGTGGGATGGAGCTGTTCCCTCTCACCACAGATTCTCGAGGTGACTGTGGGAATGAGTCTTCCCTTAGCTTGCCCTCAGGACTCTCAGTGTTGTCTCCTAAACTGCAAGGGGTGTTAAGTTCAGTCCAAAACAAGAAAGAGCTGGCACTCACTTTTCCACTAAGACAGAGGTTGTGCCAGCTTGCTCTAAATCCATCTCCTCAAGCCAGGCAGTGTGAAAGCTGAGGAGCTGCACCCTCTAACCCAGAGAAAGGCAGACAGGAGCCGAGCCAAGTTACACTAAAGCAAAGACAAGGAGTCTGACTGATAAGGGCTCTCTGACACCTCTCAGGAGGAAATGGGTCACTTAAGAGCAAATCAATCACTTTTCCTGGAAGGTGAATCAGCCAAACTATGTGAGCAAAAAGTGTACAAGGCTGCTGATTAATAGGTTTGGGCTTGTAGTGAATAACCATTGCCAGAAAGGGATTTCCAGTGATTGGGTTCCTTGTTCCATCTCCTGAAAACTACTTTATTTATGGCTGCAAGAAATAGAAAATTGGTATATCCTGTGGCCCAGTTGGGTATGGGAAGCAACACGTAACCCCTTGATTCACCATCAAAATGGTCCAGTATGTGAGTAATCATTCCTTTCCCTTCCTCTCTTTGAAGAAACAACAAAATGTGAAATTTGGTTGTGACTCCTCTAATCACCTGTCTGGTGATGAGTGTTGGTAAGGTCACAAACCTCTGCAAGCTGGTGGCTATTTGGTTTATTACAAGGGTTACTGGGTGGGATTCCTGCATAACTCAGGCCTAGGAATCTGGAGTGACTCATTTTTTTGTGGGCTGTGCTTATTTCCATCAACTAAGGATTATATTTGTTCTGTTTAATAACTGCAACCTCAACCAGTGATGAGGAGAAAATCTCAACAATGAATTTCAGAGAAATATCAGGGAGAGGTACTTGAAAAAATATGTCTGTCAGAAACATCTAAATTGGAAATGCACCATTTCTATTGTCCCTCTTCTCCACACTCATATCTGGACTGGAAGCACTAGAAATGGTATAAAAATTGTGTGACTACAGGAATCAATAAAATTTTCCCCCTCTGTGCAAGACCTCTGTGTATTTCTGATTAATTCGTATGACTCACTGCCGATTTTATTCAGGGTTGTATAGGACAAGGCTGACAGGAGCAGCATTGCTGGATGGTGGGAGCAAGAAGAGTCTTCCAACAGCCCTTAACATTTAACAGTTGAACTCGATGATCTTAGAGATCTTTTCTAATCTTAAATTTCTGTGATTTTATTCTGTAATTGGTACATTCTGTCTATGGAAACACTTTTTTTTCTTGTGCAAGACATCCTGAAGAACGTCTATGAAAATTTCATCAGTTATTTATAGAATGCTGTGTTATTGTTGTCTTGATTAAAACTGAGGTAATCTCCCTCGCCTTGGCCACTCACCCTGACTGTACCTACATTTGGCATGGTACAACTACTTGAATGGAACAATATGGGTTTCTCTCAGACATCTTTGGAGGAGTTAGCTCACTCTGTCTCTTAAAATTAAAATGTCAACTTCATTCAACTATCTAAATCTACCTCTTGTTGCTCCTGGCAGTACTTTGCAGCAGGATCACAGAAATATTCTGCATATTTGATCCAATGGAGGATTCTCTGTAATAAGGAGAAAAATAAAAAAATTGAAAAGTTACAATTGGAATAGAGTAAATCTCAAAACATATTAATTTACACCTTCTTTAGGGTCATTTTGTCCTTCTCCCCAGGCGTGAGAGCTGGTAGCCATGAAGACTGAACATAGGATGATCATGTCCCCATCATCTCATCATCTTCATTGCAGCTGAAGAAGTGTGAAGGCTCAGAAACCTGGTTGTTGCCAAAAAGCAGCCAGATAAGCTCAGAAATCATTTGTCTGTCAAGTAGAAAGAGACCAGAGGGGAGTAGAAGAGAGAAAATAGGAGGAGAATAGATGTTTGTTAGAAAAAAAAAATTCATTCTTGTCAGGACTGAGAGGCTGTTCCCATCTGCAGCATGAGTTGGCATTAATTTTCTGTCAAAGGGGGATCTGTGCTGCTCCCTGATGTGCAACACTGCTAAGAAACTGGAGACCTGCCCTCTACCCACAGTAAAATGGGGAAAGGGCTATCCACGGGATCTATCACTTTGAGTTTCTGTTTCTTTTCTTCTTTCCTAAAGGAACACACAAATCAAAGGATTCAATTCATCTGTCCTTTAATTTGAATCTGATGTGATGTCAGAGATGGAACTTCATTTTTAGGATGTAAAAGGTTTTCTGAACAGGGATTTCTTCCCCCCCACCAGTGTTTCTTAAAGGCTATCAGAACCCCTCCCTCTGTTCCCCACACCATCTTTCTTCTCCCGCCTTCTGTTGGATTAAATCCCACAAGAAAGGGTAAAAGAAAAAGGTCCAAGATGAATAAATGTTGATAATACTGAAAGACTTTTTTAAAAAAATCATGCTTTTTGAAGAAAATAAGCCAAACCTCACCTCTCAGCCAACCTAAGGAGCTCTGTTTGCCCTTTCACACTTCAAAAATCCCTCTGCCAGGCTACAGTTATCTCTGTTGCTTCCCAAGGCTTCAAACACTTCCCACTCATGCATTGCTTCTATTTTTGTTCCCAGTGCCACAGCCAGAGTACTCTGGCTGTCCAGAGGGAAGGTTCAAGAGGGGCAGCCTGAGCAGATCCCATGATGGATAAGACAGGATCACTTAAAACACTTTTTGTGCTCCCTGGAGGGTTGTTCAAGAGGAAGAAACTCCTTGGACTCCACTGAGGGCATGAAAAGGGCTGCTGCTTGTATGTTGACCAGGGGAAAATGTCAAATGGTTGTGTCACAGTCTCCATATTTTTTGTGCTGTCACTGTCCTTCATTTTGTTGCTCATTTTCTTTATAGGTTTTGGCAACCCTGATACAAACTTTGTTTTACACATATATCTCTCTTCATATCTTTCACTGACTCTCATTCTTAGCCTGAGATACTTCTTGGACTCCCCTGTCGTCAGTTTGTCCTTCAAGAAGGTTTTTTCTCCTCTGTGTAGGTTGAGATCTGATCCTTTCAATGCCTCCAGATGGTCAGATAAAAGTTCCTGTGTCCTGTAAAATACACACACAGGTAAGGCCCAAGGTCTGTGCTTTTAGAGTCTTTTGTTTCTCAATAATTAATGAAGAAATTTGATCCCAACAAGCACATATGATTATGGAGGTTGTCCTGATAGACCAATAAAAATGAATTTAAATAAAGTGTCAAAATCTCTAACACATCATTAATTTGGTTACTTACTCATAAATTATTAGCATCCCCCAAATCAAACATTCCCACCCTTCTCCAATATTCAGAAAAGCAAGTGGAGAGGGAAGAAGAACCTAGGAAATATTAATTTAGTATTACTTAGTGCCTTAAAAAAATCCTGAATCATAATTTATTAGAAAATTTCTGATGAGATGGATATTAGTTTTCCCATTCATAATGATTCTAATTACTGCACTTGATATTTTTACTTTTGTAGTCACAGGGTTCAATATTTTCTTCTTTCCTTCACAATGTAATATTATAAAGTTGTGTTAAACTTGCAATACAAAGAAATACTGCCACATAAAAAGCAGACAGTAAAAAGCAAAATAAGCTTGGAAATACAGGCAAGCTTCTTAAATGAATGAAAAGAAAAAATATTCAATGCAGTTTTCAGTCTCTGATAGAGTGAAAGAGCACTCCAGGAGAAAAATGAAGATTGTCATAAAGTGACAATAGGTAAAATCTAGGAGCCAATATCAAAATTAACTTGAGGTCCAAGCCTTAATTAAAAAAATAAAAAATAAATTAAAAAAAACCAAAAACAACAACAACAAAAACCCAAAACCCCAAACCAAAACAAAAACAAAAAAAAAAAATCCAAACCAAGAAAACTCCACACACACACAAAAATCCCACAAAATAAAAAAACCAAAAGACCTGAACCACAAACCAAAAACTCCAGTTTTTCCAAACATTAATAAAACCCAAACTAAACTAACTAAGTGAAATACTTTGCCTTGCACTTGCCTTAGGCTAAACATGATCACACTGCTGTACAGCTGATACACAATAAATTCAGTTAGCTAAGCTCTCTGTCACTAAAGGTAATTTGCTTTTCCCAAACTTATTTTCCCTAATGTCCAGGAGCAAAAAAACAGAGGCAAAGCCTGCAGAACAGCTTCCGTGTGAGGAAAAACTAAGTTGGATAAGTTTGTCTTTCAAGTCTTGCAAAAAATACAGAAGGGGAAATGTTGAATATTAAATCTAGAATTTTAAATTGGGGGTGAAAGATTAGGGTGAATGCTGGTGTGGTCACCTGAGAGGAGATAACCTGAAAACTCATTGCTGGCTGTGAGAAGTCCATGGATTCCAAAATCAGTGGAAGGCAAAGTCTTTGAAGATTGTTGAATACAAAGATTTTGTTTGAAATTCATGAGTCACCAAATGCTAGGGTAGGATTCCTGGAAGAAGAACCTCATTTCTGTACATTTCTCTAAGTGTCTGCCAAACCCCACTGTTGGACAGGGAATTAAGTAATTATTAATAAATAGTTCTATACAATTTTTTCTCCTGGCTGTGCTCGGCCTGCCGGAATGAACTGGAGGCTGTGCAGGAGCTGCCCCCACTCACAGCTGAATACATCAGCCTAAATTTACAGAAATGAGCACCAAATAAAAAGTCGTCCTTTGTACAGAGTCAACCATCAACAGAATGATGGAGCCAATTAAGTGATGCCAGAGAGCAACTTAAAACTCTGCCGTCAGGACCAGAGAGGGCTGCAGTCAAAGCTGGAAGTTATGACAGGTGGAGGGCTTCCTGGGCAGCCACAGCAGCTTGGCTGATCCAAGTGATCTAAGCAATTTCTCACTCTGGAACAATGACTGCAACAAAATTCCTTCATTTTGGACCTGCTCCAGTGGCATCGCTTTAAAACCTTGGACAGCATGTGGCTCAACAAAATGCCTTCCTTTGTTAATTTTCTCACAAGATCTTTGCTGTTTTTTGTGATCCAGTCTGGTGACTTCCATACTGAGCCACAAAAACAACAGTGAAGTGAGATAAATCTTCTAGCTGAGCCACCTAAACCATATCTTTGTGGAAGTAGTTGTTCCCTGAGCTAATTTAATAATTCACAATAGATACATTCTCTCTCCAGTCCTAAATTCTAGCCTTTGCCAAAGAGTTCCTAGGTCTGCCTCATACGTAGGAAAACTGTCTTTTCCACCAGAGCACCTGCTAGACCAGGCCTTGAACTTGATGAGAAATTAAGTAATTCCCTACTCCTCTTTGTCCACGGTTCTGTAGACCTCTGTCCAATCCTTGAATTCAGGGTTTTTTTCCAGATCAGGGTGACCCAGTCAATGCAGCTGAACTTTGTATGGAAGTCTCTCCATGTCTTTAATTGTACTCATCAGTCTCAGTGGCTTTTCTATTTATAACAATTCCTTTAGCACACTGAGTGGCCAAATGCCTCATGGTGCTCAGAGTCTGGGAGAACCATGAATTTATACACTTTCATAATGATCTGTTTTCCTTTCCATTTCTTTCCTAATGACTCTTGGCATTCAATTTAGCATTTTTTGATTGCCGTTGAGCTCTGCAGTGATGCTTTCGTGGAACTGTTGACACCCTATCAAGCTCTCACTCGAGTCATAATGGTTTGATGAAAGCCCATCAGATTTGTTTTCAGGCATCCACCTTTACATTCATCTCCCCCTTCACATTTATCCACAGTGAATTTATTCTGTGCTTTTATTTCTCACTCAATCTTGTAAAGTGTTTTTCCAGTTCTTCATGAGATGGTTTTTGTACTCATTGCTCTGAAATAGACTCATACCTGCAGAAAATTTTGTCAGCTTCACCATTAATACACTTTTCTTGGGTCACTACTGCATGTATTTAGCAGCACAGTTTCCTACAGAAACCTTTTGTTGCTTCACTCCTCTATGAAAGCCACTCCTACTATTCAGTTCCAATTTTTTTAACCATATCAGGACTATCACCTCTGGGACTCACAAATTCCCTCTTTTCAGGTATAATAGCAGGACTGTTCTGGAAAACATCTGAAGTGGCTCCCAGTGCCCTTTAGAGGAGCTCATTAGGTTGCGTTTTCTGGTGGATAGAAAGAAGAGTTCTTATCCCTGCAAAACTTGCTAAAATCATGACGAAGTGTTTAACTAATCAATTCTCTTGTGCATTTTGGAAGGAGTGTGGGGTTTGGAGGTGGATTTTGCAAAGTTCTCCCTTATTCTGTGCCTTGAAAGATTTTTACTCTAACAGCGTTATGAATCCAGAGGAATTTTCAGCAATATAGCAGTGACCACCCAGCTACACTGTCAAAGCATGTTCAGGCCCAGATTCACCTTGCATCAAACAAGTCTGGATTTTACCTTCAATATTTCTAAGCTTTTGCCCAGGGTCTGCAGTAAGAGGAGGTTTATTTCTGCTCCACCTGTTTTGGGATAGAAGGGATATCTTAAAAGTTATGTTATAAATGATCAGAGTCAATTCCAAAAATCAAAGATTTATTTAACAAATTTGAAAATCAATTTTGGAAAACACCATGATAAATCAGGACATCGATCGAATGTTGGGTGGACAATCTGGGAGAAGCAAAGGGTGCTTCTCCGGAGTACTGCCCACAAATTTGGGATCTCAGGGTAGGTGTTTTATACCATTTTTCTGCCCTGAGGCGAAAGCAAGACTATTACAAAGAATGCGGATTCGCCCAAAGAACATGACATCATGCAAATAATACAATCATTGAAATGTCCTACACCCCGTGAGGGATGTTTGAAAGGGCTTCCTGAGGAATTGAATGAAAGTCCAAAAGAAAAGTCTCTGAATCTTCTGTTGGGAGGCTTCTGCTGATCTCCACCCAGATTGATATCAGATCTTCTGATTAACTGTGAAGATGTGGTCAGCCCGTGATTAATGGGCCGTTTCCCCTTTATCTCTCCTGCAGATGTCGAGGTAACACCTTTGAACTAAAAAAGACTTTGGAATGTAAGGAGACGCCCTCAGATTGCTTCCAGGAATCTGGGGTTTTACATTCCACTGCATAGTTTTACACACACAATTTTTAATACACGAATTTAATACAGTACATCTATTACAGTTATTTCTCTATTGATTTCAGGGACAATCTTGACAAAGTTAGCCCTCCATAAATGTGGTGGTGGTGGTGATCAGGGGTGCTGATCTGTTCATCACTGAGGGCATCCAGTGCTCCATCAAAGGTAACATGGATCATCCTTGTTCCTGCTCCATCCAAAGTCATGCCTTTGTAGTCAGTCACTTTTTCTCTGCTGGGTATTTCTGATTGTACCAAGCAGATTGAACCCTTCACAAGCAAACTGCCCAGCCCTCGTGCAGTCCGGCCTTTAACAAGCAGATAAACAGCACATCTTATCCATAAATTCCTCCTGTTGGTTATTCCCTGGCAGTAATCTACAATACAAAAACCACAATAAGCCCCTGGAGGGTTGGCAGTGCTTCCATCAACTGCTTCTGTGCCTGATGTTGCAGCTTATTGTCATCGTGGGCAGCTGGAGTCACCACAGAGACAGAGGAGGAGAGGGAGCACTGTCATCCCAAAAGTGCTTCCTGACAGTGGAGCAGCTCCCTGACACAGTAATTGGCTGTGGGAGACTCTGGAAGCTCTGGATGCAGCCATAGAGGACCTGGAGGGCAGTAATCACCAAGGAAGGGAGGGATTGCCATAAGCAACCTATTTTTCTGAGATTAAAAGCATTTCATGAAAGTGGGTGAACAGATGGGACTGGATAAAATGCTGGGCCTAGAGTGAGCAGTGAATGTTTCACAGGTGTTGCAACCTCATGAAACAGAGCTGGGCTTGGCAATAAAGGTGTTTTACCCACCTTTGTGAATCAGCCAGTGCTCAGGAGAACACAGCAGCAATGAGGTATTACAAAGAAGTGTTATGTGGTGGTTTTGTTGGAATACCTGTGAATAATGTTGACTAAAGTACTATGGAGGATATTCATCGAATACACAACGGAGTATTTTTGTATATTTAATTATGAGTTAGCACTACATTAATTACCAAAAGACACTCAAAAGTCAGGGTTAGCCTTGACTCATTCTGCTGCAGAAGTTCAAATGATCAAATGTGACTGAGGGGTTTTCTACCCACACAGTCATTCCACACCTTCCATATTGACATAATTAAATAGCAATTGTAGAAATGTTAATTGAAAGGGAACTCTAAAGCTCTTGATTTACTCCTAAACAACACAGCCACTCACAATGCAGATATTCCAGTGTACTGCCCATAAATTATGTGCCCATTTCCTATCCCCATAGGAAATGCAGGTTAGTATTCATAAGACCAGCTTTCATTTTTCATTGAAATAAAAGACTGTCCTAACAAGAATCAACCTGGACTGATATAGAAATCGTCATCAGTTATGCATGTCCCCACACTCCTAACTTCAAGGAAAGAACACCACGTACTTTTGACTCAAACTAAAACTTGCTTTACATCACAGGAGTATCAAATCTTTGGTTGTCATTAAAAGAGCTAATTAGGACATAGTGATTAGAGGAGATACAGACTCCACCTCAGAAAGTGACAGCGTGAAGTCCTTTTTCAGGGTTTGCTGTGTGGGTTCAGGAGCTGATGGGGTCATTAAACACAGGCAGGAAATTAGCACACTCCCACAGAAATCAAGACATCAGATGAACTTCCACATGAGCAACAAAGAGCTCTGGAAATCTGAAAAATTAAGCTCCCTCTAGCTGGCATTTAACCACAGTCAATAGAACTGTTCCAATAAATTCTAGCTGGACCATACAGAGCATATGCAGTGCATATCCAGAGGTACTGTAGGGACCAGTTTTTCAATATTCCATCTTTGTGAATATTCCTGAGTTGGGAGATGGCAATAGAAAGGGAGAACTTCAAAAATATCCTCCCATGATCACCATTTCAGGGCAGGGACTCTCTTTTCCCTGTGAAACCTGGAAGGATGTCTAAAATCCCAGTTCCGGAACAACCACCCTGCAGGTGTCATAGGCACAGGATCTAGGATGAAGCTAAAGAACAAAACATCAATACGATGGCATCATGCTATCAAAGAGTCTTACATTAAGACCAAAAAATTACAGAGAATTGTGTTCAGGCAAGACAGTCCTACCATTCACTGTGTATTATTTGGATTCTAAATCTCTCATGTTTCTTTGATCTCCAACACAAGAGATACAAAGAACAGGACTAGAAAATAGAACAAGTGAAATCTTCAGAAGCAGCAAGAGAAGAAAATATCTTCCTGTTGTTTTTCTTTTCTCTGTAATTCCAGAACCCCCAAAGAATTAAATATACATAGAGATATATAAAAATTAAATATTAAATATAATATAAATAATGTAAATATTATTTATATTAAATATATAAACATATAGAATTAAATAGATAAAGATATAGATATAGATTAGATACAGATATAGATAGAGATAGAGATATAGATATAGATAGATACAGATATAGATACAGACAGAGAGACACACACCACCACCCCCTAAAGATGTATCAGACAACAATAATCTTCTGCAAGATCATTTCCTTAGCTAAATACCAAAGCTCTGAATAATAATAATTAAAACAAAAAAAGAAAAATAACCCTATTCAGTAGGCAATGCAGCCAGGAGACTGAATGCCAGAGATAAAAAAAAAAAAAAAGTAACATCAGTAACTGCAGAAATTCTTGGGCACTTCACCAAAACCTGGAGGTGTTAATTGAAGACAATAAAATCCCTACATATAATGATTATGACTTCAATGTATTTCTCATGGAGGTTAAGCTGTTTCCACTTGCTCTCAGCAGTTACCATCACTTTCATTCAAATCATCCTCTTGGTCCACTAGTCTAATGATCATTTATATTTCCCACCTGCTTACTCAAATCTGTCTCTGGAGTAATGGTCTTTTTCTAAAGAGCAGGATATAGAAGAAATCCTGATAACTGCTCCTTTTATTGCCCTATTTGTCTTCAATGCCCTTCTCCTCCAGCTGCTGTTTTGTGTTAAAGGTCTTTTCCACATCCTCGGCTCACTCGTTCTCCAATTTATTGTTGTCCTTAATTCTATTGTCCCTTCTAGCAAATTTTCTTTAGTTTAATAGAGTTTCTTGAGCAATTTTGCATCACACATTGCATTACAGATGCTGTAGTTACTCATGTGGAGAGCTCTGTTATTACTCCTGGAGTAAATATTGGTTTTTATACATTACAAGCTTTCATGTTCTGTGGATTATTGCTCTTTGGTATCACTTAAATTAATGCTTCTATGCAGAGGCCATCTTTTCATAATTTTTCATCCATCTTTTCCTCCTCATATCTTAGCTCATAAAATTAAACATGCTGTAGTCACAGAGTTTGATCTTAATTCAGATTTTGGGGGCAGTAAATGAGTTGTACATGTTCCTCAGCCAAAGGTTTTAAAACAGGGAAGTCTGGTGTGGGCTTGGATGACTGGTGAGCACCCTTTGGGGACAGATTTACTGACAATTAAACTCCCTTTGCTGTGTGGGATTGTCTACTGGAATTGAAAACAGGTAAGAGGAGAGATGATGCTATTCTTTCCCTCTTACATTCTAAAGCTTTGAAAGGGATAAAGTGGCATTAATAGCCACTAGGACTGAAATCAAGATGTATCCTTGACCAGACCTACATGCCAAAAAAACTAAGAGGAGGCTTCAATATGATTTTCATGAAAAAAGTACTTTCCATAGAATTCCCAGGGCTGTCCCATGGTTTCCAAGTTTCTTTAGGATGCGTTAGGAGCCCTGTCTAGCACAATCCTGAGTTTACCTATGTCCAGATGCTCAGGGGTCACATAATTCTAACTCCAAGCCCCTGTCATGGGCAGGGGCATCTTCTACTAGACCAGGTTGTTCCAAGCCCCATCCAGCTTGGCCTTGAACACTTCCAGGGATGGGGCAGCCACAACAGAAGTGGAGGATCTTTCAATTCAGGGATGCCAACTTGCACCTTTCTCTGAAAAATTTATGGAAGACAGTGGGAACCATTATGACTAGTAAGTCATTTCCAGCATCAGGGGAGTACAGAGGTTTAGAGAAATGCACTTTGTCCCACCTTCTTCGTCCAGAGTGAATTATCTAGGAAAAGGGCAGGAATCTGAGTGAGCACTCAGAAGAGCTGATTAATTTTAGAAACATGGGCAAGTATGTGGGACACTAATAGTGCATCAAATTTGATAAAACCAGTCAAAATGCATAAAAAATAGTGAAAGTTCAAGGGTCCCTGGTATCCTGTTTAGCAATGAAGACCAGTTGTTTCCTTTCATTCCATGTATCCTGTGGAGTGTTTAGTTTTGTGGCAAAACCAGTGCTGACCATCAGCCCCCCAAAGCCAAATTCTCTCCCTCCTTCCCTCAACACTCCTGTTGATATAGAATAATAAGCAGAAGGTCAAATAGCTGTAGGTGTCCAAATAAGTTTCCCCAAATCCTTCTCTTAGTACACCATTAAATGGACTGGCCATTAGTGTTTATGAGAAAAAAAGGGGGTCTGTGCCCTTTGCTGGGAAAAGATATGATATTCTCTTGATCCAAAAAAAAAGCAAAAAAAGTTAAAAAAAAAAAAAGAGCCAAGGCTATTAATGAATTATAAAATTCATTCAGCCTTGCAGTGCAGCCTTTCAGCAGTTCTCCAGCAGAGGAGTCTCTCTTTATCACGCACCTGGAATATATAGTCCACAGAGACTCTGAGATAAGAAAGCACATTCTCAGCTTCACATTTGGCTGCAGGGTGATCTGAAGGGTGATAACATTTCTCCAGCTGGCTGTGAGAATCATTAATTCATTATTCAGCTGTGTCTTCAAGCCCCCTTGATCAAGGGTCCTTTTTCTCTCTGTCAGGCAACTGTTCCGTTCTGTGTTCCTGATTTCTTTACATCTCTGCCTTCAGTACTGTTATCTCTAACTTAAACTATCCCAGTGTTCTAACGTCGCCTCCTTTTTTTACCTTTGTAAGAGGAGACAGAGTGAAAACAATTATGTGATGAGTGTTTAATGTATTTCTGGGAGCTATGTGCTGCTCATTTAAAGTCTGGACTTTCCCTTTACAAGAATGCTAAAAAGAAAAAAAAGTAAGCCAAGTGTGAAGCTGCCATTTTTTCTTTTTTTGCAATTTCTTTCTATATTTGCTGTAAAATCCTCTGCTACACTCTTTCCCCTGCCTTTACATTATATTAGTTAATGATGTTTCTAATTCTGATTGCTGTCATCTGTTTCTCATCCTCCCAAACCTCACTCAAAGCTCCTGTGACTGGAGCAGAGTGTCACAGTTTTTTAGAGTTGAGGTGACAGTGGGATGAATCATGGGCTTGTCATCTCAAAACCTTCTGTGGCATTTTAAACATATTTGCAAACAGAGGACATTTCACTGGAATTCCAACATGTTAAAATTGAAAAATGGACTCATCCTGTCTGCAGGTTTCATTCTTGCTAACTAGAGGAGAAATTCAATTTTTTTTTTCTTGAAGTTTCCTTCTGGGGTCGCCCCTTGACATCCGCAAGGGTATCAAACACCAAAACCCCCAATCACTCAGCTACAGGAAAAGAGTGGGACAGCTTGCAGGAGATGCAGGTTGAGGTAATTATCCACTTGACTGCTCAGTCTTGGCAGATGATGTTGTGTTAGACAGACTGAAGTTCACAGTTATGTGCATTTGGAGGGGGTGAACAAAATACCCACACTGACCTTTCAAACAAAATAATTTTTGTACCCTGCAATTCTCAAAGACATTTCTGTGTACCATTACTAAGCTTTAATTTGAGAAGGAAGAACACTGAGAATTGATAATTTCCACGTGTTTAAGAGAATTCACAGAGTCACACAGCAGCTGAGTTTGGAAGGGATCTCTGGAGATCTCTGGTCACACCCTCTGCTCCAGCAGGGTCACCCAAAGCTGGTTGCAGAGGACTGTGTGTTGGTGGGGTTTTTTAGTATTTCTAAGGAAGGAAACTCCACAGACTCACTTGGAAACCTGCACCAGGTCTTGATCATCCTCAGACCAAAAAAAAAAAGTTTCAATTTTCATAGATGGAACATTCTGCATTTCAGTTTGTGCCCATGGCCAGTGGTGATAGACAAATTTACTGACAAAATTTATGGCTGTAAAATCAGCTCACAAAACATGACTTGGAATAGAGAATTGCATTTTTCCAGTGTGTACTATTTACTTTAAACTTCTTTTCTTTTGCCTGTGAACTCTGCACAGTGAATATAATAATTAAGGCTTACAGAAAAAAAAGAAGTAAAAATGAATCTCTTAAGAAATTTGTGTTTATAACTTATTTTCTTTAGCAGAAATTTGCTTTTGTGTAGAAACTGATGCTTCATTTATCATGAGCTCTGTAGAAGGTAAAAAGAACGATTTACATATTTATGTTTTCTAATTCCATGTAATTTAGTGCTTAGTAGAAAACAGTTTTTATTTATAATGGCTGTTTTTTTAACCTTTATGTACTGTTCAATGCATACCTGTCCTTACCCATGTAGAGGATCTTTGAGTCAAACAGGACCCTCAGATACCAATTGTTTAAGGTGGTGATTGAACAACACAATCTAGAGGATAATGAAGTATTGCTGAATATATATCGTGACATATGGTTGCTCTCCTTCCAAGGTGTGTCTGCTACATAATCCGAACATGCCTTGTGAAGATTTATATTTAAAGCAGCTGAGCCAGTTCACTGAAGCAGCATGGAGAGGACTCTAAGGAGTGAGTTTTACCCCAGACTGCACCAAACCAAATCATTTCTGTGCTTTCAATTCCTCCCCTCCACCACACATTTTTCACATCACCATATTAACCCTTTTCTCAACAATCCTGTGCACAGAATATCAACTGTTTCCAGAAGCATTCAGGCCTTCTCTAAGCCATTGTTTTCCAATGAAAACAACCATTTTGGAGCTGTGGTCCACATTTCACCCTTTGAGAAACCTTTGGTGCACTCAGAGGCTGCCTGAGAGAACAATGACCCGGTGAAGAATGTGACAGAATATACAATTTCCAAATGGCGATGCACAAATGTTAATGACATGGATTTCCTGCCCATACTCAAACCTAATTCCACCACAAGATGGTCTGCTCCATTAAAAACAGCCTAAAAATGTTCCCAAACCCCCTTATTCTGACTGGGTTGAGAAGCATGCGCAGGAACCACGTTTCCTGTTTGTTGCTATCAGTGTATTGAACTATTTCATTTCCCTCCAGATTTGGATCAGAGGCCAAGGGATGTCAGATTGCACAAATGTTTTTGGTCACAGTTCACAAGTCAGCTCTACTGGAGAGATCCAAAATGCCCTCAGAGAAACCTACATCCAGTTTCCTATAATTTTATTTAAAGCATCCTGCCTGTAAATATGTGGTCAGCTTAAAAAAAAGCTGATGAAAGGACCCCATGGCTGGTAATTGGCTTCAAATCAGCTTGTTTTTGCTTCAGTCATTTGTCAGTGGCTCAATTAACTGCAGATTCCACTCCTGCTAGGCAACAAGAGGAAAAATTGAATGGGAATATTGAATTGCTCTGAGACCTCAGACCATTCCTTCTCAGGGAAAGCATTTTGTATTGCCAAGTTCTGTAATGTGATAGTTTACCTATGGAGAGAATGTTGGCTCCTCTTGGTGCTGTCTGTATTCCCTCTTCTCCCCAAATCCTTGCCTCACTCCCTCCCTTGCCACAATGAAGATCATTTTGGGCATCACTCTCCAGGGTTAGTACCCAGGAGCTGCTGTCATTGGAGAGTGAAGGAGCATTTTTCTTCCTACTCACGCTAAATGGGTAAATGGGGAAAGAAATTAGAAGAAAAAAAATCTTCTCTTAATGTTAAATCTCCAAACACTGGCAAGCAATAAACAGATTATGGATTTTTATATGACTTTAATGTGTGGAAGTATGCACATATTGTAAGAAGCTTCTGGAGCTGGTCCCCTCTGGCTTTGCAGTAATCTTGGGGATTCAAGCATCAGCTTTCTGTTTTGATCTCATTGCAGGGAATATGCTGTGACATCTCTTACAGAGCTTGGCCTCTGGGCCCTTGTCTTAGTTTGAATGACAGGTGTCTGCTAGGGAAGAGCTGAAGCCTCCCTTGGAATGGAGAACATAAACCCCCTCCCTCCCAATTATTGTAATTTTGAAATTAAGGGGGTCTCAGGCAAGGATATGAGGGGTAGGAATAACAGTATGTGTAACAAGGCAAACAAACAGTAACTATGGCATTAACAACGAAACAGAACCAGGAATCTCGTGACAGCCTTCTTGGCCAGGCCAGGCAGGGATGGAGGAGAGGCTTTGCTTCACAAAACCCCAGGGCAGACTGATCCTGGTGCCCCTGCAGGGCTCTGAGGAGCACCAAGCAGGAATGAGCAGGAATCCCAGGCTGGCGGATGGGGTGTATCAGAAGCTCTGGGGTGGTAGCTGGAGCTGTGGGGATGTCCCAGCCGGGCAGGGGTGTGGGGCTATAGCGTAGCAAAGACCCTGAGCAGTGCTGTAGAAGTGACGGGGGCAGAACAGTGGTGGCACAGCTCCTACAAGGCAGGAGAAGGCGAGCCCAGAATTCCTGGATGCACGAGCAGATGCTGGTGGGTCCCTAGGACTGGACTTCAGCAGTGACAGTTGTGTAAAGCAAGGTTCACTTTTCTGGTAAAATTTAAAAGGTTTAATAAAAAGACACTAAGAGACACAAAAGCACTAGGTTAAAATAAATTAAGGCCGGGTGTGTGACATTCAGCCACGAGCACGCCTACTAACTAGGCCACACTCTTTAAATGTATCAGCCTGTTGCATATTCATAGACCTCCATGCATTATTCAAACATTTGTTTGAGTTTAGATGTTCTCTTGCTTGGTTTCAACCCCCGACCGGCCCCCATTCCATCCTGCAGATCAATTCAACATTTTATTTCTCCTTGTGGCTCCATCCTACCATCCCCACACTCCCTGATAACAGAGGGTAAATATATTCCTCTCCTGGGGCTCTGGTGCCCGTCACCCATCTTTATCCAGATAGGATAATCCAAGAATGTGAGGAATTTCCTGATTATCTTTACCATTCTCTGAGTTGGCTACATGAACAAAAGCATTCTACATCACATAGTCTCTATTGTAATATCATGCTATAGCCCAAGAAATATATCTATATTTATCACGCTACTATTTCTAAGTTTTGTTGATAGCAGAAATAAAAAACCCCCTACATTCATACAGCAAAGTTTTCCCAACATTATACATATAGCATTCATCTTAATATTTGAAAAAGCCAATAATATAATATGTACTTGTAACACAGTGAATTCTCCCCGTAGTAAGCAACAGCTTGACCCTGCTCCTTCTGATGCCAAGAGTGAGAGAGGGCAGCTGCCTCCAGTTCTGTCCTTTTTCTGCCCCCAAAACTCCTGGTGTCTTCCCCCTAGGAGAGAAACTCCCAGAGACCAAAAGCGGTGTAGCCAGGTGCCACACTCCTCTCCTCTGGCCTCTTCTTTGTTTTCTTAAGTACCAACAAGCACCCAGTAATTATTTTCCTAGCAACCTATGGAAAAATTTCTATGGGTAAAAAAAGAAACAAACCTAACCCCCAACCTCCCTGAAGGTGTGTGAAGGCAGGGGTGTCATCCAGGGCTGAAGAATTTTATAAATGAGATGGGTCAGGAGCTCCACAGGGCATCCATGCCCCATTACACAGCAGGAAGGGCAAGGGCACTGTGTGAAGCCTTTTATGCCCCAGGATGGACTGTGCTCGATTTCAGATCCTCCCAAGTCACCCAAGGCAAACACCTTGGAGATCTGAGTTCCTTCATCACAAACCACCCCAAGGTACCACTCTAGTCCCAACCTTCCATGCAAGCAGATCACAATGCTCCCAAAATATCAGTAGGTTTCTGAGGATCTCTGTGTTTTGTGATGGTTGGAACGAGCTTCAGAATGAGCAAAAGAACTTCAGAACTAATCTGAAACAATGAACTAATCTGAACAATGAATTAATATGAAAGAGCAAAAGTGACTTTCAGAACTAATCTTGGCACAAATGACCCGCTACCCTTTCAGCAGCCTCAGGCCAAAACCAAAGCTGCCTAATTTCACCTTTCCAAGTCACCAGTCTGGCATGCCTCAAAATGCCATTCAGAGGCTGCCCCCATTTTTCTGGGTTGTAATTTAATTAGGGACCTGTCTGGGAAAGTCATAAAGCATTGTACCTCAAAGCTGGGTGTGATCCAGCTGGTAGATGGCAAATGAACAGCTCTGCAGCTCCTCTTTGATTCCGTAATTCTCCCACATTAAACTAAAAAATCTCCAATCCATCTGCTGATTCCAGGCTCCAAAGAGATAGTAGAAAGGTTGCAAAATTTTTACAGTCAGAAGGGGGTCTGGAATGTTTCAGTTCCTGGTTTTCAGTGTGAGAATTGAGAATGTAGAGTGCAGTGCTTCCAAGAAAACAGATCTTAGTGTATAAACTCAAACATACCAAAAACCATTTTGATTTTCTCGTCTTGCCTGGTCTTGCCCACAAAAGAATTGGACTGATTTCTACAAATTCCGTCTTTTTAAAATCTTTTAGACGCAAAAGAGATAATGCATTTCATCTCTTCCACTGTGCTACATGACATACTATCATGGCATTTTCAGACATTAATAAGGTGTTTCTGTGAAATAGTTTTATTCTCATTTCTTTTTTTTTCCTACCAGTCAAAGTATTTACAGACCCTTTGCTGTAATCCCAAAGTAAGAAAGGACCTTGAAAATTAAGATTCTCTCCACATTATCTACATTCACAGCTAATTCAGTAGCAAGAAGGACATATAAATGCGACACTCCTCTGATTCATCTGCATTTTTTGGTGTCACACCCTTGAAAATAGAAGTTAAACTGCACTGTGTATGATGCAATGAATTAACAGAAAGAACTAATTTGTTATGTAGGAAACCTTTACTAATTAACAGCATCACAGTCTACCTGAAGTTATATAGAATTACTTCAAATTCACTCTATCCATTTTCAGGTGTTTACTTCAAATGTACACTTGGGATTGCATCCTGGCCAAAAGTTCTCTAACCCTGCCTCCTCAAATTTTTCTGTTTCCTTATGGCCCTTCTGGGAAGTTTTCTGCATGCTCATCTCCATTCTTTCTGGACACAAATTAATTGTTGATAAAAATAAAAGCTGTTTGGACAGCTGCATTTTTCACTGCAGTGCCATAGGCAGTAGTAAGATCCACAGCATGTTAATTATTTCCTGTTATGCATCTGCTCTTGGGATAAGTCACATTACTGGGTGACAATTTCTCCATTCATGTCTCTACTAGGTTTAAAAAAGCACTGAGGAGCAGGTTGCAATAGCAATTAAGATGGGTTATTGTTTTTCAGACTACTTTACAAAATTAATCTCAGCTTTAGCTCTCTTTTTAAACACAGCCCTAAAATGAACATTTTGCTTATTTTTGGCTCATGACCCTCAAATATAGTAATTGTGGTAGATAGCCTGAAAAGATTCCACACTGCACCTGAGTCACTGAACTCATTTAAGTGGTGCAAACAGCCTTTATTCAGAAAAACTAGTCACAGAATTGAAAAATCACAGAATGGTTTGGATTGAAAGGGACCTTCAAGATTATTCAGTTCCCACCCCCTGCCATGAGCAGGTACATCTTCCACTAGAGCAGGTGGCTCAGAGTCCCAAACAATCTGGCCTTGAACTCTTCCAGGGATGGGGAATCCACAGCTTCTCTGGGCATCACATACAGTGACACCAGTGAAGCTGAACGTGGAGAGAATTATTTTCCTGCTCCAGATGAATGAGACACAGAGGTCACGTAAACCTGTCAGTGCTGAAGAATGTCCACCAGCCCAGGTGGCAGTGGGGTAGATTTGTCCTCTGGCCTTATCAAATGAGTACAAGAATCCTTACAGGAGAAGCAAGAAAGCCTGTTTCCAAGGAAATAAATTTCTAAGAATTTGCTTGCAGAGAAGTCGTGTCACTTAAGGGATTTTGGCCAGGGAAGAGCCTCAGCTGTGATAACTCACCTTGAAAAACACGTTGAAAGGAATGCGAAAAAAATCACACTTGACCATCCAGGAGCACAGAGGTCTGGAAGGCATCAATGGCAGAGGCCAGTGGAGCATCATGTTAGGGAATGGACATCAGTTCCAACCAAATAGGCTTCCAATTTCACACAAGTCCCTTTTCCTGTTGGTTAACTCCATGCCTCCATAAACACCTGGCTAATAAAAACCATCAGACTTGGAGATTTTAGGCGCTCTCAAAATTGATGTGCGTGTCCAGGCAGCAGTTTTCTCCCTAAACATTATCTCTGTCCTGAGTGGTTCAGCTGCTTTCGCTGGCTATGGAACCAGAAGAGATAAAGGGAGAAGTGGGGAAGATGAGAACAGGGCTGAGCATGAATTTGAGGATCTGGTGATGAGTTTACAGCTGCAGACACAGGCGCTACAAGGTTGTCTTCAGTGCTTCAACAGCAGGTGTTGGAAAGCAGCAGGGTTTTTTAATGAGGGCAAAAACCTGGTTGTTGGTTGAGAAATAAGCAGGAACTACCTTATTTCTGAATAATTCTAAGAGACTGACATGGGAGATGGGTCGGCTTATAAAGAACAGAAGGATGAATGTAAGACATGATGCACCAAGCAGCCTCCACATCCTCACCTTGCATTTCCTACACCATCTTTGAGCCCTGGCTCTTGCCCAAGTCCAGCTTTCGTTGCAAAGGGATTCCCTATAAAGTGTGGCTCATGTAGAAAACACACAAGTTTGAAGCTGTCCTCTGTTTTCTTGTCCTGTGCCATGTTTAATTTGTAGCTTTTGGTGTTTTATTGGGACTTTCCAGTCAGTTACACAGTGCTGAGGGGTGTCTTTATAGCTGTTTACGAGCCACAGTCTGGCTGCAGCCTTATCACCAGCAGCCAAGTCTCTCAAACACTGCTTTATTACAAGCTTTCTTTCCACCTCCTCTGTCTACTTAACCTCCACTGAAAACCCAGAGAAGCTATCTGGGTTTACTGCAAGCCATTATTCAGTCCATAGTTTGCCAGAATTTGTTTTGAGATCTCTTTAAGAGAAATCTTAAAGGCTCTGGTATTTCCGTGTCTTTAGCTATGGGAAGTATCTCTACTGAGCTGCACTGCCTGTCCTACAGAAGGAAAACACTTCTTTACAGCGGTGTCCTGTTTAAGGCAAATTTGGGAGGAAACTTCTGAATGAGGTTCCTCTGGAAACCTCTAGGAATGCTGAACCCGCTGGGAAGTAAACCCAAACAGCTCCTCCATCAATTGGTCAGGGAAAAAATCTCTTTAGAGAAAAGTGGAAAAAACTATTTATTTAACAAACAAAGTGCTCACAAGCATAAAAAAAGAATAATATGAAACAATAAAGCTTCTCGCTATTCTGAAGAGAGATGGCAAAATTAAGAAAATCCTCAAGATATTTGGCCTCCTCCTCCACAGACCCACGTTACAGTCCCCCTTGCAAATCATACACTCTTGGCTGGGCATGCAAAAGCCTGCAGGCAATTAAATTCCAATGGAAAACTGGTTTATTGTCATTAATGACAACTGGTGGTATTGAAGACAATGCTGAATTTGGATGCCTTCTGTCCTTGAAATGCGAGTGGAGGTTCCCTTTGGGGTTAATTCCTATTCATTTTTTGCCACCACTATAAAATCTGCTTCTCCCACTCAAGAGGATGGGACACATCCTCTCCTATCAGACTATTAAAATCAGACTGACTCATAACCCAAAATTCTGCCATACCCCTTTTCATCAAAAAACTGCTCTGTTTGCTAAAAGGCTCTTTTTATAATCCCCTCTGGTGCTATTCACTGTTCACACATCCTCCTGTTATGGTCTTCCAAATTTTCAGTGTTGGTTGAGCAAGAGAAAGGGAATTCTAAATATTGGATCAAGCCCTGGAACAGCTACCGGTGAGAATGCAATCCCAGAGGGTCAAGAAGATCTTGGATGCCTTTTGGTAAACCAAAATTCCTGCACATTCCAGCTGTCAAGGCAGCCACTGGCCTCTTGAACCAGCTCCCAACTGAACATTTTTAATCATTCCCCTGAGCCCTCTTTGACAGCAGCAAACTTGTCCCAGGAAAGCTCAGTTACACCCTTAGCAAAGGAAAATATCAGCAGGCTTGTTAGTTTGTTGTGTGTGAGGGAACAGTTTACAAAGGTAGCAGGAGGTGCTTTTCCTTTGGGAGGCACTGGGAACAAAAAGGTTAAAAAATAATTTGCAAAAATGAGTGGTTTGGATTCCTGAACACCAGATATTTGTTTTTGCTGCAGGGTGTTTTTGTTAGCTCAGATAACAGAATAAAGACGCTGCTTACACCTCTTATCCATCTGCTCAGAGATGAGTGTAATGTGAGTGTTGCTGTTTCCTTCCACAGTTACCTTCCCAAATCCTGACTCAGCAGCACGGGAGTGAAAGACAAATCCTACATTCACCAGGCCAGCATGGGGAGGCTCATGAAACCAGGATTTTTTCAAAGCCTGGAATGTTTTCTGCCCCCAGCCTCACACACCTTTGCTGTCCCCAGTGCAGCCCAGCCTCAAGGTTACTCCTGGCATCCAGCAGTGTGAGGATTCTCCAAGAAATGTCGCAGGATTAGAAGTCTTCCGTTGCATCTCACTCCATGTGATGCTTGTCAGTTGTACCAGGTACCCGGTCATGGCCCTGACAGATTATGTTCCTTGAAGTTGCGACACAGACAGAGAGATCAAAATTTTCCACTGGAACCATGTACAATTAAGAGCTGTTTGACCAAACCCTTCTGATCAATGTATAATTTGAAATAGGAGCAGCCTCAGGGCTACTCTGCCCCCAAAATCAGAAGGCTTATTTGTGTATGATGACTTACATGCTCCAAAATCCAAGTATTTGCTGGCATGAGGAAGCTGGGAAAGGGGCTCAGCCTGGAGAAAAGGAGGCTCAGGGGGGACCTTGTGGCTCTGCACAACTCCCTGACAGGAGGGGACAGCCGGGGGGTCAGGCTCTGCTCCCAGGGAACAGGGACAGGAGGAGAGGGAACAGTCACAGGCTGGGCCAGGGAAGAATTACATTGGGTATTGGGAAAATTTCTTCATGGAATGGGTTGTCCAGCCCTGGCACAGCTGCCCAGGGCAGTGGTGGAGCCCCCATTCCTAGAGGGATTTAAAAGGCGTGTGGATGTGATTCTTGGGAACATGGGTCAGTGGTGGCCTTGGTAGTGCTGGAAGAAAGGCTGGGATTGATGATCTTAAAGGACTTTTTCAACTTTAACAGTTCTAGGATTCCATGATCCCACATCTCTCTGACGGGTCTGTAAACCTACGGGGTCCAATTAATTTTCCGAAAAATCACCCTCTGAATTTGACTTATGTTGGCTCACACTAAACGTGTTTTTGAGGTCTCTTCCAGCACTTTATTTCTATGATTTTGAGCAACAGAAAGGAATAATGAGCCAGTAGGTCCTTGGGAAAGTTTTTTTTTTCCCCCACTAAAGTAGGCAGCAGTTATAAATATTCTGCAGGCAGACTCCAGTGCTGCAGCAGTGACCACTCCGTGATGACAGCAGACGGTATCTCAATAGCAGGAGACAAGTGAGGTTGCTTCTGTGAAAACAAATTTACCTATAAGCTCAATTTCAACAGCCACAGGGGGAAATCCAACTTCTTTCCTACCGAAAAAAAAAAATTACTTTTCTGTTGCCAGTGCTACAGCATCATGTCTTGAAAACTATCCCCATTATTCCACCAACTGATTGATTTCTTTCTAACCACGCCGCTGGTGACTGAGTTTATTTTGGGAGCCAATTACAGAAAAAAAGAATATAGTAAGTGTTGTGAGAAACCCAAATTACTGTTTTAGAACTAGATTTTCTCCTTTCTTCTTCCTTCTGTTTAATCCAAAGGAAATATGTTCACGGTAGGAACAAAGACCAGTGTAAGCAGACCAAAGAATTGAATAATATGTATTTACTTGTACATTTTTTTCTCTTGAGCAAAATGCATGACCTTTATTTAGGTTTTATGAATACTGACAAAGTGACTTTCACTGCAGCTTGCAGTCTTAAAAAAATGTATCTGTGGACAAGTCCTTCATAACCCACCCCCCCAGTTTCCTAGTACTTGATATTTTATATGAATTTTGTACCATGCACCACAATGAACAGAATGAAACATGAAAGCCATTGGAGAAAAATCACTGCTTTTCTAAAACAACACCCAAGAACAGGAAAAAATGTGCTGTTTTTAGCTTACTGTAATATTAGATATTTTATTCTAGATTGTTATTATTTCTGTGTGTCATACACAGAGTAACTTTTATTAATGGAAATCAAAACCCACAGCAAGAAAGAGGCATTTTCCATCCTATTTCTGACTGTTCCCAGCTGAAGAACATGTCAGACACAATATAACTGCCATTACACAAGCCTCAAAAGGATACTGGCAGATATTTCGAGAGTTTGGCATTCTGTATCAATAAATAAACAAATCCATGACAGTTTCCCATCGAGTCAGAACAATACAAGCACAGGACAGAATATTTTTAGCGTGTTTATATTCCATACCACACATCTGAGTCTGAATTTTTCCCCCTCTTTTTCTTTGCTGTGTTTTCCAGCAGTATATTGACCAATTTATAGTCAGATGCACTTAGAATTCATCGACATCTTTCTCCTGTGGAATTACATAAAAGTCTCAAGCCTCCAATAATATCAATTTTTTGTCTGCATTGACAAGGAGTATGATATAAAAATCATGAGTCTTTTAGGACTCTGCCCTCAGGGGCATAGGGGAAATCCAGGCATACCTAGAGAAGCATCTCCATAGCTCCTGTCAAGCCAAGGTCTCCTGAAGATGCTGGTACCATTATGAATTCTTGTCAAGAAAATTTCAGTAACAGTCAGCACCATATCTAGAAAAGGGGTGAAGCTGACAGGGAGGAAAAGATCACTCTCCAGTGATGAAATAAGCTCATTAAGATCCTTGTTTGAGCAATTCTAGGTTGAGAGGATTCACCCATATGCAGTTTTCCTCTGTGTAATTTCATACTTTTATAGTCACACACATCTGGGTGTTTGAGATCCATCAAGGCTTCCTCTTCCCTCTTTGGGATGTATCTTAAACCAGCCTTTGCATTTCCCCTTATCCTGAAGGGTTTCAGGTTTCTAAAGACAGTTTCTGATATTGCTGAAATGTACTTTTTCTCTTAGTTGTGAAGTTTGGAGGTGGCAGCAACAAATTTTTTGGACCCTTAAATTTAAGATGCGTTTATAGCATTTTGAGGACCATGACAGATCTCCAGTGATAAATACAAGTAGTTTTGACACGTTGGTTATTACTCATCATTTTCTGAAAGCAGAATATTGCTAAAAGTTTAATTAAGGGAAATTGTGATGAATTTAGACAGTTAGTATAAGGCTGAAAAACATACAAGGGTTATAAAGGAATTGCTGATCTCACTAAGATGGAAGAGAAGGTGGAAACAGGCTCCCTTGAATAAAAGTATGGATAATTCATGGAATCATTCAGGCTGGAAAGGATCCTTAACATTGTTGAGTCCAACCATTCCCCCAGCACTGCCAAAGCCACCACTGACCCATGTCCCCAACTGCCACATCCACACAGCTTTTAAACCCACTCAAGGATGGGGATTCCATCACTGCCCTGGGCAGCTGTGCCAGGGCTGGATAACCATGAAGAAATTTTCCCAATATCCAATCTAATCCTCCCCTGGCCCAGCCTGAGGCCTTTCCCTCTCCTCCTGTCCCTGTTCCCTGGGAGCAGAGCCCGACCCCCCGGCTGTCCCCTCCCGTCAGGGAGCTGTGCAGAGCCACAAGGTCCCCCCTGAGCCTCCTTTTCTCCAGGCTGAGCCCCTTTCCCAGCTTCCTCAGGTGCTCCTGGTGCTCCACACCCTTCCCCAGCTCCGTTCCATTCTTCAGACATGCTCCAGCCCCTCAATGTCTTAATTAGCAGAAAATCCCATTTTCCTCACCAGCTTGCCTGTAGGTCCCTACAACATGGCAATGCAGTGGAAGAGCTGAAGAGGAAAAGCCCCTGGATTTATAATGTGTTTATTAGAGAACATTTATTATTTGGTTTATTTTTTGTTATGTTTATTATATGGTTTCTTGAACCAGCATATTGGTTCTGATAGCCACTTGGGCAAACACTTGGTGTTTTGAACACTCTGGAAAAATCAAAGAATCTGGGTCATCCCTTCATACCAAGGGGATTTTACCAGTTTAATTATGACAAAATAAATGATTTATCTAGTCCTCTCACAAAGTTTCACATGATTTTTAGAAAAAAAAATCTGATCATATTCCGTGATCATATATGGCGGAATTTTGTGGGTTCTTTTAAATCTTTGGGTGAACAATTGTGTATGTTGAAAGCTAAGGAAGTTCTCTGCTTCCAAGTTTTGAATCTGCATTTCTCCCAGTGTATTTAACCTGAACACATTCAGCCTCCACTGCATCACACCCCCTTAACATGATCAGCTGTTATTTTTCACAGTATTTTTCACATTTCCTGAGGTTATTCCCCTTTCTCATCTCCGCTGAGTGAGCTGGCCAGTGCCCACCCCCTGAGGGTGATTCTCTTGGGGCATCACATCCCTGGCCCTCACCCTGGTATAAAAGGAAAAGTGATGCCCAAACTATCACAGTGCACAAGAGAGGAATATAAACGCAGTCGAGTCTTCTCTCAAATGCAACTCATCATTTTCCTGCTGACATATTTTGTGTCAGAAGAGGAATTGCCCTGTTTTGCTTAACACCAATATCTCTTCCTGTTCACTGCTGTGCTCAATTGCATCAAGAATTCAATATGCTTGAACACGGAACCAGGTTATTGAGTGTAAATACCTGTGCAGTGACACCAAAAAATGAAGGATTTTGCACCCGCAGCTTTTGTAGAACCAGTTGTTAACTTGAGCAGATCTACCTGTTCCTATCATTTGAAAGTTCAGTCCAATGAGCAACAGCATTGCTGATCAACACAAAAGCATCACCCAACCCCTTTGGTATTAATGCACCTTATTTCTGCGTGTTTACATTGGCTTTTTAATTTTTCTCACCTCTCTCATGAGGGGAGGTTAATTAGTAGGAGACCTTCTAGTTCACATTGACTTTTTTCTTTGAGTAACGCTGGAAGGAAGAACAGCCACCTTCCTCTAAGCAAAATTAAATTGTTTCCTAATAAAAGTCCCGTTCTAATGTGGCTAAGAAACATGTATGAAAATGGCCTCTGAGTGTCCCCACCCTGCATTGTGACAGCTGATACAGGGCCTAACATGATCTTAAGTCTTGTTCTTTCCTGCAGTTATCCTGTGTTTTCTCTGTCCCTGTGAGACACAACTAATCTCCTTACCTTGTGGTCCTGCTTCTAAACAAGTCATTCATTTGAATAATGCAAGGTGGTGCAGTGAAAGGTGCTCCTGCCTATGGCAGGGGTTTGGACTTAGATGTTCTTTAAGGTCCCTTCCAAGCCAAACCCTTCCATGATTCTATGACAATGCATGGGGGACACTTGATGCATATCCAAGCTTTTGCCTTTTGTGCATTCCCAAACTGTGTGCACACCGGCGCTCAGTGTGGATTTCTGCATTTTATAAATGAGGTTCTAGATGCTCAGAAGCCCCCACAGGCATAGAAGAAAGTAAACTCACTGAATATGATTTAACTTTGAACCTGCACTACTGGAAGATGTTGTTTAGAGCAACCTTTCAGCTCCTCTGGATTGAAGAGAGTTGTCAGTGAGCTCTCTCCTCATCATGGAACACCTGAATGTCTTTCTGTGCTGGAGAGGGCATGGAAAGGCACATAAAGTCTTGAAAAGTGCGTCTGAAAGTGCAGGCCAAGGGATGGAGAGTTGGTGTTTATTCCTGGCAAGTCGAATCGCAGTAAAAGTAAGAACTTGTAGAAATACCCTCAGAGAAATGTAGGTTTGCAGCTCCATGATGATACCTAGTCTGAAGCAGTGAAGACTACTTGATTTATTCTGCATTCGGGGAAGAGTGAATTACCTGACACAAGCAGCCAGAAGAGTTGGTTTGTTGATGACAAGGGTCTTTCACTTGCCATTATTTATTTCCATCCAGGCTGGACTTACTTGAACAACCTAAGATTTTTCTGGCACTGGTAAGACCAAGAAAATATGAGGATACTCACAGGGCAATTCTTCCCACCAAGCTTAAAAAAACCCACTCTCTTCTTTAGATTTGAGGTAGTAGAACTTAATAAAAGAGAGCCAAAAAGTTAAACTTTTAAATACTTGCCATATGTCACTTCCAGTGAAAAATATCAGGCATAAAGAGATGAAGTTAAGGGGAAAGTACAAGAGAGAATAAAATAATTTCTGGGCCAATTCATCCGGAACAAGTGTAAAAGCTTTTGTGGCAGCTTAATGAGTAAGGCTCCAAACAATTTGTTGAAAGAACAGCTGGGACACAAACCATACCTGTTTTTGCAGATCAGGAGGGAGTTTTCTCTGTTTATGGACTTTGTTATCTGCCATGGTTTCACCACAGGAATGGATGGCAGGACTGAAAACCCTGGGATGTTTTTCCAGCTTTATCTTAAACCATTGTGTTTCCTGCCCTCTGTGAAAAGCAGGTTGGAGAAGGTGACCTTGCACTGCTGATGAGAGCAACTCAAAGCCTAAAGAAATGGCAGAGATAAAAACTGCTGTGCAAGATCCTGTAAACATATGCAGAAAGAAAACCTCAACAAAAACCCCAAGCCCCTTGGGGGATATGGAATAATCTCCTCAGTTCATGCAAAGAGAATTCATGTAGGGCGGTAATTAGGATTTTTAAAATGATACTGTAACTGTACTTAATGATCCTTTTGCCATCTAATCGAGGATCTCACACTGATATTTTCCAATATTGCTAAAGCTTTTCATACCAGCTCATTTGTCTAATGAGGTTTCTATTTATAAACCACGTTGGAAGTAAAATTTAATTAATGCACAAGTCCATCTCATTTTTCCAAAATACAAGAATATATTCACAGAATAGTTGGGATTGGAAGGGACTCTGAAGATCATTTAATGCAACCCCCCTGCCAAGGCAGGGTCACCTAGAGCAAGCTGCACAGATATTCTTGTACTGAATTGGTATTGAATATTTATTCACCAGTTCAGGCATCACCCATCATGATTTATTGAGAAAACATTTACCTTTGATTCAAGCACTTCCACACAGAAATGTTAGCAGAAGAGAAATGAATGTATTAACACTGTGCTGAGCAAAACCAGCAAATAATGTTTTTCAGGAATCCAGGGATTTTAATCCCATTTAAATTCTTGATAAATAAACCTTTAAGAAGGAAAGTAACAACCATTTAAATTTCTCATTATCATTGACTTAGTGGTTTAAAAGTTGATGGCAGTGAAACATGCACTTGTATGACCTTGACGCCTTTTTATTATGCTAATACAGACTGGTAACATCCATTTTATGGCACTTGAAATACTGAATTAATGCAAAAGAAGTTGTTTTTTAGAAATATTGCACAGTCTCCATCCTTGAAGGCTTTCATGACCACACAAAATAAAGCCCTGCAGAGCCTGGTCTCAATTCAGTGTCGGGTCTACTTTGTGCAAGAGGTCGGATCAGTGATTCCCAGCCTGAGTTATACCATGGTCTCTGCTCTGACATCAAGGCCATCCAAGTAATTTTCACTGAAGAGGGTAAAACTGCTCTCTGTGTGCCTATGTTTCCTCAATCAGCTTGAAATAAAAAGAAACCAGAAGCCCTGCTCCAAGAGAGGCTGTCCAGAGGGAAGCACATTTATCCTGAAAGGTTAAGTGCCCCATTTATCATGACTGGGAACAAAAGTTTGGCTTTTCCAGTGAGCGGCTGCTCCAGCTCCACTTGCTCAGCTGCATAAACAGTGAAAAATAAATAAATTTCACTAGCTGAAGGTTTAGGCATGTTTCTGCCTATCAGGAGGTCTCACGAATGAGTATTTGTGTAAAGGACCCAACAGGTGAGGTCTAAATCACTTTTGTGCTCAGAACTGTTGAATACATCACCACTGCTGAGAACTGGGGAGCTTACTGCCTCCCTGGATACACATTTACAGGAGGACAAGGAAAAATAACTACAACAGTTTGAGCAAAACCAGAGGAAAAAAGTCCAAAAATAGGAAGAGCAGGAAGGTGTTCTGGCTGGTCTAATGAAACATAGTGGTTTGTCAAATATTTACAGTTTTATTCTTTCTGTGGTTTGTTAATAAATTTGTGTATTTTTTGGCCACTGGGAAAAAACTTGTCAGGTTTTGCTGCTGGGATTTTTTTTTGTTGTTTTCCCTCTTCTCTTGACAAACAGACTGTGAGAAAACCCTGCTGGTTCAGTGATAAAGTCATGCATTCAACAGGATTTTTTTTTTTTCTTTCTTGGAATTAAACTATATGGCTGAAACTAATGAAAAGCTAGTGTTTAAATGCAAGCCAATTCTGTTCTTAGGATTCAGGCATACGTATCTGATTATTCAGCTTTTAAAAATAAAACCTTTGAATACCTCTCAGTCAATAGGCTTTCAGGTTCCTTCCTGCTCCAAGAAATACCACCCCTCCCCTCCCTGAGAGATAACTAAAGCTTTTGAAATAAGGAAAGATTGCTGGCATTCATGAAAAAGGTAAAATCATACCAAGGAGCCCTGCATGACTTGCTAATGTGTCTGAGCAGAAAGAGAAAATTTTCATGTACAATGGGGGCTATAGGGAAAAAACCCACAATAATAAGCAACATTAAGATTTGCCCAGGAAATCTTTATTCCACCCACCTCTGAACGTGCATTAGGAAATTGTTTTTGACAGTGTTTACAACTTGCACATGGAACAAGTGAGTCCTTTAATGAATAGCTGTTTGCTCATAGACTGTTCTGTGCACTTGGCAGAGGTGACTCAAGCTAAAAGGCCCTGCAAGGATGGGGGAAGGATGCCACATGGAGGCTCCCATTGAGCTGGGGAAGAGCAGACTTTAGTGACTGGGATAAGGAGAGGGATTAGACCGCTGACCTTGCGAAATCCAGCACAGCCAGTCAACCACAAAAGCCCATTCTCCACTGTGTTGTAGAAGAGAGCAGGTGTTATTGGGTATGGAACTTAGTAGGGGATGCAGGGGTTGGAATGGAAAATGTTGGGAGTGGCTAAAAGTTGCTGTAGGGTGTTTAAGAGGAGAGCAGAACCTCTTTTCTCATTAGTCTTGCCAAGGGGGAATCTCTGTGTCCCACCACTCCCCAGATACATCTCACCAGTGTCCCCCTCCTTCCCAGGACAACAAGCCCATTAAAGGATGCAGATGTGTCCATAGCTTCTGAGGAATTCACAATTAGAGTGTGGTGGAAAAAAACCCACCAGAAACATCATGAAACTGTTTGGGTTTATAGACCATTTTGTTCCAACCTCCTCCCATGGGCAGGGACACCTTCCAGTATCCCAGGGTGCTCCAAGCCTCATCCAACCTGGCCTTGAACACTGCCAGGGATCCAGGGGCAGTGACAGCTTCTCTGGGCACCCTATGTTGGGGCCTCACCACCCTTCTAGGGAGGAATTTCTTCCCAATATCCCATCCAACCCTGCCCTCTGGCAGTGGGAAGCTCTATCCCCTTCTCCTGTCTCTCCTGACCCTTGTAAAATGTCCCTCTCCATCTTTCTTGCAGGATCCCTTCAGGCACTGAAAGGCCACAATCAAGTCACCTCAGAACCTTCTTTTCTACAGGCTGGACAATCCCAATTCTCTCAGCCTTTCCTCACAGTAGATGTGCTCCAACCCTCGGATCAACTTGGTGGCCTCCTCTGGACTCACCAGGCTTCCCCCTCTGACAGTGCCCATCCTTAGGGAAGGAAAATTCTGAACATCTTTTTGTGGCCAAAAAAAGCTGAGAACTGAACAGTAGAAATACCCCCACATATGTGAAAAAAAAATTCACAGCTCGCTGGATTTTTATTGCAATAACACAGAAACTCCATATGTTTTTAACTTTCAATGTTGCCTGTTCCCTTAATGTGGGCAATAAACTTATCTATTTCTGAGATATTCTATGGCAGAAAATCAAGAATTTCTCTGCTGGGAGTGAAATATGCATTGACATTTGCTCTGCCTGGTAGAAATTCTACCCAGAACCCAGGAATAGACCAAAAACGGGAACAATAAAGGCAGATGTGTAACCCTTCTTTGCAAGGGAAGCTGGAGAGTTTAACATGTTCTGTTTTGGGTCTCTCACAACAAGAAAATATTGAAGAGTTGGAGAGTGTCCAGAGAAGGGAACAGAGTTGGGGAAGGGTCTGGAGCACCAGGAGCAGCTGAGGGAGCTGGGAAAGGGGCTCAGCCTGGTGAACTGAATTTCAGGAGGTTCCTCTCTGCTCCTCTCTCTGACCTATTGAGGTCCCTCTGAAGGGCCACAAACCTCTGAGGTCTCAGCCATAAAATTGGGCTGTATCTGGAGAAAGAAGGTACAGCTTGATTATATTTTAGGTCCTTTATTGTGACTCATAGGCTTCCCGAATATATTTCTAAAGGAGACAGTCATATTGAATTTAGTCCTGTGGATGTAGTCTTGAATTTCTTTCCTCCCTTGACCGTAGCTCTGAGCCAAGAGCTCTTTGGAGTGTTTATGGCCATAGGAAGGACATCAGTGACCCAGCAACACCAGCTTTTGTCAGGCTGCTGCTCTCCACTGACCAGGGGGGGACCTGCAGTCACCACAAGGTGCAAGGAAAATAATCACTCAGATCTTCATGATTTGGGGAAAATAAGAATCTCAAAATACACGTGAATGAAGATTTGGGACCAAGGGGATTATGTTGTTGCCAGCCTTTCTTATTAAAAACAAGCAATATTTTTAAAAGCATCAGTTTTAGTGGAAGAATATTAAGGGATAAAAATGTGGAATTCTTTCAATTTATGTTCTGACCCTAGGACCCTCACTTTATCTTTACTTATTTGTCAGCAATTTAATTGTAGACTCATGATTGTGAATTCTGAAATTCTGGAACAACCCAACATTAGAACAAAAGTTCCAGGAGTCAAAACTTTTTCTGGATCATCCTGAGCTTCCTGATAGTGGTTCATCCTCTCTTAGAAACCCTGCAAGATGGCTGCAAAAATGCATCAATATTGAAGCACTGAGAGATCTCCTGTCATTTCATAGTGTAAATTCAGATAGTGACATCCTTAAAAAGGTTGTGGTAGAGCACTGCTGCATCTTCCGAAGAAATTCTCCCCTGTGAGGGTGGGGAGGCCCTGGCACAGGGTGCCCAGACAAGCTGTGACTGCCCCTGGATCCCTGGAAGTGTCCAAGGCCAGGCTGGACTGGGCTTGGAGCAATTTGGGCTAGTGGAAGTTGTTCCTGCCCATGGAATGGGGTGAAACCGAATGATTTTTAAGGTCTCTTCCAACCCAAAACGTTCTGTGTTTCTATGGCCTTCACAAACAAGGAAAAAGTCATGGAAACCAAGTCTCTTGTGAAGATGCGGAAGGTGGTCTGTAGTTAAAAAAATACTGAGGGCTTTAAGAGTGTCGTTGACAGTTTTCATGCACTGGTGTGCACTGGAAACAGTCCCTTTGCATTATTCACCCATAACTTTGCAACTGTGGGGTAAAAAATTCTAGAAGGCCTTTCAGACAATGCAGACAAGTTTGTTATTCCTGAAAACATCCTTTGGTGTTGATCTGACAGCTGTTGTGTCAGCAGCAGCTCAGTAAATACCCTTTCACTATAACCATGGAGGACTTCCCAAATGCCTTAGCAGTAATCTCACATTTCCCCCTCTTGAAGAAATTGTGGCCGTGACCTGCAATGTGATAAACTTCACCAAGAGCTGCAAGGCAGAGGAGGATTTAAATAAACATGTGCGTCACGGGAATGCATGTTCGGCACGCTGCCTACAGTGTTTTGGTCAGGGCAAAGAGGGTCAGAGCATTATTCTCCACGCAAAATACATCTTGTTCTCCAGGAGCACAGCAAGAAGGCAGACAAGGACTTCTCAGGGGCTTCTGGAGTAATCTTTGCTCAAAGCTGTACAACAGAAACCTGCCAGGTACATGAGATATTTTAAAAGTTCTCTGTTTAGGAGCGCAGACAGAACGTGAAGTGATGTAGGATCCAAAAATTCCCTTTGCCCTTCACAGTGCTCGTGTCACAGCAGCCTGTACATGGCAGCAAGGTCAGACAGATGTTTGGGACAGCCCACAGCTGGATGGGCAGTGCTGTGGGATTGGGGCTTAAGTTAGAAGTCATCAGATAGAGAATGAGAGGGAGGCATCAAAACAAGGACAGAAATGCACACATCCCCTCAGCTCAAGGTTTGCAGAAATTTGAGGGAAAGAATTAGGGCAAGTATTTTGTCCATAAAGAAAAGATTGCCAGCATAAATCCAGCCTGTTTCTCCTAAAGATGAGCAGCAGAGGAAGAGAAATTGGACATGATCTATTAATGAATCTCAGGTCCAGAGGAATTTTCTAGCAAATGGATTGCTCTGTAATTCCAAATGGTGATGGACTCTTTCTCCAAACCATCCCTTTCCCCACCCTCTGTCCCACTTCTTCTAAGGACATGTGGCCAACTGAATCTTCTTCTGGGAGATGTGCTGGCAAGCAAACAAAGAAGGGCTCTCCTCACCATGGAGAGACAGCAATTAGGAATATCCCAGAGCAAAGGTGGCCAGTTTTGCTTGCAATCCCATCAGTTATGGGATTACTGATTAATCCCACATGCATATTTGCCTGAAGGATTCAAAGTGCTTTGGAAATTAAAAAGGTGCTTCTTGTAGTTCAACAAGCCAGTAATCCATGGGGAACACAGCATTCTGTGTGTTCAGGTGAGTTAGTGACCAGTTAAAGCCTTGGTAAGAAATAACCTTACTCCAGCCTCTCTATTCAGTTCCTAAGATTGTTTTAAGCCAAATATGAACAACATGGATATGAGCAAATAATACAGCCTGGAATATAAATGCTTGTTTAAGCAGAGGATGAGTCAGCTCCTGCCAGCTCTTGATGGAACACACACTCACAGAGGGCTTGGGAACAGGGGCTGAATTCCACACAAAGCTGAAATTTGCAGACCCATTTACTGACCCACTTGCTTTTAACTTTGGCGAGTTACAGCAATGCCTCAGGAGTCTAAAGTTGAATTAACCTCTACACATCTGAGCACCAAATCAGCAAATTGGTATTTGTTCCTCAAATCTCCACATAAATTGGATAGGAGAATATTTTCAGATGCTGTGTTTTGCTTCGTACAGGCTCAGGCTCCTCCAACACACATCAATATTTGATCTCCTTCAAGGGTCAGGACACTTCCAAGTTCACCACCTTGAGCCAGTAAGCAAGAAGCTTATTTTTCCTTAGGAAAAAAAAGTTTTTATCTCATACAGATTAGCAACCAAGTTACTAATTTTCTGATACATTTATCTTTTTCAGTCAGGGTGGAATGAGAATTTTCAAGCTCAATTTTAGGATGATGACTACTTTAATTATAACCACCAGTGTGTTTAGGACCATTCAATTGAGCCTTGAAGGAAAAAAAAAAAATCTGCATTTCTCCTAATTCTGCTCTGTTTGTTCCCCAGTCTGATCCTTAAGGGGATTATCTCAGAATTTGGACAGTGCAATGTGTATGTAAATTCATATCAGAGTCTTAAACCATTGGGAGGTATCTTGAAGAGAAGTTTAGCTCTGCCATTTGTGTTTCCAAAAAGAAAACCAGGACTACCCAAAGAGCTTTCCTTACCCCTGGAGAAAGAAATGCTCCAAAGCATTTTTAAAATTCAGATTAGCAAAATGCACCTGTCTAATTTCCCTTTGATGCCACCTGAGAGATGTTCAAGGTAGGAACACATGTACCAAAGGGGTTGATGGAGGGACCTGCAGCAGGTCAGGTGGATGAAAAACCAACTTTTTGATTTAAAGCTACTTGAAGTTCAATGTTTTTACTTTTGCCCATAAGAGAAAGTTATTTTGCACCTTTTCTTTCACCTCACCAAGAAGAGATGAGAAAAGGTGCAGCAGGTTTTGCCTTCACAGCTTAGAGACAATTTCTAAATTAGCATGCAGTGATTTTTCCACTACAGCAACTACACAAGAACATTATGACCAATAGAAAAAGGTAAAATTATGATTAGATTACTATTAAAATTAGTCAGGAAAAAACTAAGGACTCAAAAGTCAAGACACCTATTTTCTTCCTGCTTTCTCTCCCAGGATCTTTGTGTAAAAACCTGGGAGTCCCTAAAGAATTTAACGCCAGCTGGAAATAACCTATGCAAGTTTTGTCCCCTTTCATACTCTGCAGGTAACCAGAGCCGTTAGTCTTGTCATAAATATCTTTGTCATTAAAATTAAAAATTTTAGGAGCAAACACCTAGTTTCGGAAAAACCTGAAAAAGCCAACACTGCTTAACATTATAAATAATTGTTTTGTGGTTTTTTTTTTTTTCCTCAGGAACAGTATTTCAGTTCTATAAAAGCCTTAAATAAAGCTACTGCTTTTCTACTTCCCCCAGACCCACCCTCTCACCGGCAGCTGAAAGGTCCTCCACAAGAAACCCCAAAATATCTGCAGGTATTCTCTCTCTACATAGATAATGACCTGACTTAATTGCCAATTAGTGGAGCTCCTCCCTGTGAGTATTTCATAAATGAGTCCTTCTGAGTCAACAGTCTTTCTGTAATGGATTTATGCTTTTTGCATGTATTTAGGAGCAGCTGTATTGAAGTGAAAGTAAGGGGAAAAAAGCAGTTGAGGGTTGGTTTGCTCTCTTTTTTTCATATTTTACTGAATTTTAATATCAGCTGGTGCTAAGGAATTTGCATTCAAGAGAAATATTTTTTTTTTCAATAAAGGAATAGGTACTTTTAGGCAGAGTTTTAATAATGTTGCTGGGTTCTCTTGGTACTTCTAAACTTGGGCACAAGGAGGAAGGGGAACAACTTATGCTAAATTAAAAAATAAATCTTGGCTGATAAATTTCTTCTGAGGTCATCAAGGCGAGGCCCAATAATCAGTGCATGTAAAAGTCAACTCATAATTTTCAGTTCTTTCCAAGACATTTAGTGGACAATTTTTGCTTAAGCACAGCAAAGAGAAATAAAAGCAGCAAAGTTTTTTGCAATATTTTAAGTTCTAGGCTGGCACGAGGATTTCCAACTCACTGAGACACAATTTTCTTTAAAAGAGAAATTTCTTTTACTTTTCTATTGCATACGATTAAACACATTTCATGTACATGGTATTATTTTCCAGCCTGTTATAAAGAGTGCTTTAAGTGTTACTAAATATCAACATAATAAGATATTTTCTGTTCATGGTTTGGGCCAAAAATTCCTTATCAAATATTAGTAGAGAAAGTTGTTGGATTATTAATAATTTTTCTTATGTGGTTGCTTAAGAAAAATAATTTGTAAGAATCGTTTATTCTGCATTACTGTGCACTTGTTTTAGACCTGGTGTTCAAGTGTGGTGAGAAATTAGATTGTACGCCCATGATGTAACCTGTTGGCTACAAGTCTCTGAAATAATTTCAAACCAGAATTATTTAATCTGACCAGACAACTGAGGAAAACCAGATGCTTCTGTTTTGATAATTTAGCTCTAACACAGAGCCCCTGGGCTGCAGCTTCCACTGCAAAATTTTCACATCCCAGGTACAGAAGAACAGGGAGAGGGGAAAATTCCTCTCCAAGTTTTCACAGACTAAAAAAAAAAAATGTTTAAGGTATTCAATAACAGTATGTAGATATTCAATGCAGTTCAAACCATGGTTCCATATTTGCTGGGTGGTTTTCCATCAAGCTGGGACTGGAGAGCATTGACGAAATCTACATCCCTAGGAAGAAAAACCAAATCCCAATAGGTTTTCTCATTTCTAGAAATCAGTCCCTTGAAGTTACAAGAAAATATTTGCTATATTGTAGGAAAAAAGGTTTGCTATTTACACTTGTATTTCCATAGTTTATTCTTGCATGATATAATTAGTGTAATTAGGCATACTGTACATTGCAAAGCTGCATTTTTTTTCTCTCACGCTCCAGCTGTTTCTTTTACTTTATTTTTTTTAACTATTAAATGACATCTATTCTAAAGGTGCTAATGTGCGAGGCCTAGTAAAATTTTCAGTCTTGATTTGCATCCAAAACATAAATAATCTCTAAGGTTTGATGCTCCGCCATAGTGAGTACCTTGTGAATGTGAAAGATGATCTCAGAAAATAAGATACAGGGGTGAGGTCTGACCAAAGCAAATCAACGGAGCAGGATGGAGTCAGGTTTTAAGCTGAGATCCCATCTCTCAGTGCTGCATCTGCCCACCTGGTGTTTAGCTACAAATTTGTAGTAAAAGATGTAATGAGGATGTGGCCTGATCTCAGCCTGTATTAAAAAAACCCCACCAAACCTTTATACAAATGAATAAGGTCTCTGTAAAATTTTTATCAGGGTTAGTTTTACTGATCCCCCTGAGTTCAATTTGGACCAATGCAGAATATCTAGCTCTAATATTCATATATCTGCAGTTTATTATTGAAAATTCACCAAGTTTTACCGTAAATATCTTCATCATTTCACATTTTTCTTCCCTGTCAGAATCTCTTTTCCATGTAGTGTTACTGCAAGGGCTGAGGTTCAAAGCAAAATACCAAGCCATGGGCCTTGCAGTAAAACTGTGCATGGTGACACTGATGGCCTGACGAGTGCTAAAGAAAATTGTCCTTCAGGAGAATTTCAGCACAGCCATAAAACTCCAGGACCAACATCTTTTTTACTGTGGCATTTGATGCTGTTTGCTCACTGTCCAGCTCTTCCAATTCTGTATTTATGTTCTAGGAGTCCTTGAAGGACGATCTTCCCTACTGCTTCATCTGATGTGCATTTGAAGAGTAGATTTGCTGTGATGGAACTTCTCAAAGTGAAATAGCAACTAGAGTTCTGAGGTGCTTCTTGTACTGAAGTAGTTCTTGTTCTTTCCTAAAGATTTACCCCAACCCTTCAGCTGCAGAGGTTAAAAGTACTAAATTAGAGTGAAAACCCCTGACAATCCCAGAAATTTTGGTTCTTAAGGGAAACAGTGTTTTCAAATTGTGTTCATGCTTTTAGAAGTTCAGTTCCGGCTTTAGTGCAGCTCTGATCACTTTGTAACTGAATCTTCTACCAAAATTATTTGAGACACTCAAGTGCTGTAATTTTTAAATAGTTTCTGTGTAATGACCACCTTGTTTTTCATTAATTACCTGAATTGCTATTTCTGGCCATTCATCTACAAGCCTTTCCAAGTATTAAACTCCTTCATCTATTGATTAATGTTATTAATTTTTCCATAACCTTGTAGATGAGTGCAATTTCATCAGTGTAATGTAAATCACCAGAGAGAGCTGCAGGGCTTGATTCCACACCACCAGTGTGCAATTACATCACTTTTTGCTCCTGCCTGGAGCGTGGCTTTTTCAAACAGAGGAGCCAAGGCCTGACCTGGCACCCAGAGTCTCCCTTGGGTGGCAGCCTGGTTGGCTGAAGGAAATTCGCACAGTGAAATAAATTTATCCAAGGTCAGAAACAGCCCAGTGGTGATTGGAATACCTAAAGTCTGGACATCAGGGTGTCATTACATTTGCTGTTACGAATGTACACACTTAAAAAATTAAAAGGCTACTGGTGCTGCTGTGATCAGTTAATCTGATTTTAATTTAAATTACCTAAACTGGACAAGAAATATGAAATAGAAATATGTCACACGTAGAGGAGACAAAGCACTGGGACCCTAGGGTATCTAGTGAGGAAACAGGAGTTTGGAAATGACTTACATTCCATGAAACGTGATTTTTCTGAAATGAAAAGGAACCCTAAGCACCTGCACTTTAAAATTCATTTTCATATTGAATACCTGAGCAATTTTTTTTCTGGTAATTTATTCTATGAGTATGATCAGAGGAAGAATATAAATAGATGAAATTATTATAATTTTCTTTCCCTATGAAAATCTTGGTGTAATAAAATGTATTGCAAAAGAAGCTACTGCATCAAGAGGCACATAGAGGAGTGTGTCAGA
Organism: Chamaea fasciata; assembly: GCF_029207755.1. Classification (NCBI taxonomy): domain Eukaryota; kingdom Metazoa; phylum Chordata; class Aves; order Passeriformes; family Sylviidae; genus Chamaea; species Chamaea fasciata. The sequence goes on along the minus strand of NW_027094091.1, from coordinate 10,222,802 downwards.
GCAAACTGATGCTGAACTTGGCAAGGATAGTTCCACACAGTGGTAATAGCACAAGGAAAAAGAAAAAACCAAATTGCATTTTAATTTGTCCATTATGCTTATCTGCTCACAGGGAACCATCATGAATTTTGTTCAAGGATACCCCTGAAATTTGTTCAAGGATACCCCTGAAATCCACTGTAATGGGGATACCTGTGAGCTGAATTTCAAGTGGTATACAGAGATGCAAGTTTAGGCTTATTTCTTTGAAAAAACAATACTTTTCTGAGGTAAAACAGCAATTATTGCTGTAAGTATCATTATAGTTTACCAATGCTTCATATTTATTTTCATATATACTCAGTACCACATTTCAGCAATAATAGGTAAACCATAACAAGTTTACCTATTTCAAGAAGCAGCACTTCCATTAATGACATTTATAAACTGGAGAACTTTATGGACATTTCTTTTTGAGATTTTAGATACAGCAAAATAAAGAATAAGCAGCTCTTTCCTTTAACTTCTCAAAATCTAATATATTTTCATCATAACCCCTTGTATTCATCTCTTCTGTAAACAATCCTACAATCTTTCAATCTCTTTTAATGAAATTTTTATTCCAGCACCCTGATCATTTTCATAACCAATTTCTGAACCTCGTGTGATTCTGTAATATACTTCAGGAAGTCCTTTTGTATTTTTTATGAGAGGTAGAATAATAGCTCCTTTCACTGTTCTAATCTGCCTTCCAGCCTCAAACTATTTGCAGTCCTCTCTACCTGCCCCTGATGTTTTATTCCCGTTTTGTTCCGCACATCCTCTCCTATATTTCTGAGCAGGAGATAGGATTTGCGTCAGCTATTGCTGATATCCCAAACTTTGACATCTCCATCTAAGCTGCTGTTCAAGCCAGAGCAGGATGTATAGATTTGTCTTTTGGAATTGTGTGAGGCTCATCTTAAAATGAAAAATATCTTGTGTGTGTGTTATCAGGAAAGGGGGATGAAGAATAGGAGCTGCTGGTGTTTAACTAGTGGCAGGCAGCAGAAAACCATTTGATAAATCCAACAAAACCTGATAGAATACTGACATTTTGAAGATTTCTTATATTTTGTTTCAAGTATTTCTCCCCAAGAGCTGAAGTTAAAAGCGCCCACAAGTGACCACCTCTCCCCTTCTCCAAGACATGGTCACCTCTATTTGCACCACAGATAAGTTTCTAGATGTTTGTTATTAAAATCTTCTGATGGTAAATACACAACTTTTCCCTTTTATCTGCTTAAATATATTCACCCCAAAGTTTCTACCTGTTGTTTGACCAAATCTTTCATTCTCCGTTTTTGTTTTTCATTACTGAGTGGCTACAAAAGATTCTGTCTTCACAGCAATCTTTCCAAAAATTAAAGATAAATACTGTTCTGCTTTTTGTGTCATCTCTACATTAACATATTGTAGAGACAAAAGAGCCCTGACATTCTCCTTATAAAATATAATTCAGTGGCTTGTTTGTCTTCTAGATATTTAGAAACAATTTGGTGGGGTTTTTTTCAGGTGTGTTACTGGGAATGAAAGTCAAAAAAGCTCAGTCTGTGTGATTCTATTTTCTCTTTTTCCCTGTTTTTCAGTACCTGGAGGGAGCCTACAAGAAAGATGGGGAGAGACTTTTTACAAGACCATGTTGTGGTCTTAGTTACAGTTCTTTCTGTAAACCAATTATTTAGTTTTCTTTACTTTTAGGGATGAATTGATTCACGCTTGTGTACACAGGTGCCAGCTCCCTCTGACACATTTGGGACAATAACAGAGAGGAGTCTACAAGAATTTAAAATGAGAAATTAAGATAAGATTGAAGATATTAATGTCCCAGAGGGAGTTAGCAGGAAATCTGGTCAAAGTCAGTGACAGGAATGGGGTAATATGGAAAGCACCTGTAAAAAACTCAGGACTCAAATTCTTTCAGGTCCGTGGGTTTTGGATCTACCTCTATGAAGAAAAGTACCCTAGTTCTGTCTCTGTCTTGGAGAAGATTGGTCCTGAATTGTCAGAAGGGTTAAATCCACTTCTGCTCAGTGGAATCAAATGAGAAGAAAAATAAGTCTGTTCATGTATTCAAGGCAGGGAGTAAGAAAAGCACTACAATTACAGTATCAGAAAATAATTTTGAAGAGCAAGGGGAACTCCTTCACCAATGTATTAAAGTATTCAGATATGTGTCTATACCTATCCTTTATAAAAGCCATTTGCCTTTAAAATATACATTCACTGATTATTCTTGAACATGTTTTTCTGATATTATTCTGCATCCCTTCAAGTATTTTATTAGTTACAATGAGGTGCTGCAGCACTTCAACATAATGGGAACTCAGGTGAAGACTCCAGGTGCTATTGTAAATATATGCAAAGGCATCCAGCAATGGCTGAGCCTAAAGAAAAAGCTTCCCATGGAAACAGGGCTAATTTAATTCAAGGTCGTAAGGAATGGTTGTATCCTGCAAGGATTAACTTTTCTTGCAAAAAAGTCTTTTAAGGTTGGAATAATGGTTATTATTTCATTGGTCATGTATCATCTCAGGTTCTTCAAGCTGTGTTCTCCTGTGATTCCATTCACAGCAATTTAAAAAAGATCCAAAATTGTGTCAGTCAGAACTTCCAAGGAGCTTACCCTGGGATTTCAGCATGGGGCAGCTGCAGAAAACCAAGTAGTTTAGAATGGTGTTAGTGATGTGAATCAAAATATTTTTAGGTAATAGAGGGGGAAAAAAGTGAAGAAATAGAAAGTTTTATGATCCAGAAAATAATGTGAATTTTTCAGTTTCTTAATTGGTGCTCAAAAACAAAAGGGACCAGTCCTGCTGGTATCAGCATAAGTCTGAATTTAGTGGGAGACAATGATTTTATGTCAACTTGTGGTTTTGGTCCACCTGATGCTTTTTATCACAGTAAAAAAGCCTGACCTAGAATGACTCTTCCAACAGGAAAATGTTAACAGCAGCAAGTAACTGATAAATTAATTACCTCTGTGATAATCTCACTGACTTTGGCTAACTGCTTGCTCAGAAGAGATGAAACTACAGAGGGAAGCAGTACATGGCCTTTACTGAATGATCTAGCAACGAAAAACAGACGCAGGGAATAATTTCATTGAGACACTTTTTAGAATTTATGTTGTGACTCAAAGAAGAACTAATTGCTGATGAATTTGTATCCAGAGCTGTCTTCTGCATTGTCAGGGCACTGACAGCACAAGAGTTTGTTCTGACAGCTGTTTTGGCTGTGCTTTGCATCTTAATCAAGAAGTTTTCAAAGACTTATAACAGCATTTGCCACATCCTCTCCTTTGCAAACATTAATTAATTAAGCAAAACACTTTCGAAACAACAGAAATTGCAAAGTCTACAGAACAAACATGGTGGGGGGTGAAGAGATGAACAGCAACAGTGAACAGACAAATTCTCCATGTCTGCCTGGAGCTGTGTTCTTGGCCCACCTAAATCTCAGTTCAGCTGTCCTGGGTGTGCCTCATGTGTTTTATAAGGATGTGAGGAGTCACGTAGGGGAAGTGTGTGATATGGATTATCCAGACTGAACTTTTCAACAATAACACTGTTAGCTTGGCCTTGTTAGACAGATAATTGCCTGATAAATTAAGGGTCTGTGCTGACCAGCTGCAGATTTTGTCAAATCAAAGGTGTTGGGGCCCAGCTTTTTTGCCTGTGTAGTTGAGTTAGTGAGCTTTAACTCACTGTTTTGGTATATTGTGCAGTAAATTGTAAAAGTAATGCCTACATTATACCTATTCTTGTAAAGGACCTTGAATGGCACCTCTAAATCTCAGTAGGCAAACACTTTAAACATCATAAAGCAGATATGGATGTGGAATCCCTTCCCTTCCCTTCCCTTCCCTTCCCTTCCCTTCCCTTCCCTTCCCTTCCCTTCCCTTCCCTTCCCTTCCCTTCCCTTCCCTTCCCTTCCCTTCCCTTCCCTTCCCTTCCCTTCCCTTCCCTTCCCTTCCCTTCCCTTCCCTTCCCTTCCCTTCCCTTCCCTTCCCTTCCCTTCCCTTCCCTTCCCTTCCCTCCCCTCCCCTCCCCTCCCCTCCCCTCCCCTCCCCTCCCCTCCCCTCCCCTCCCCTCCCCTCCCCTCCCCTCCCCTCCCCTCCCCTCCCCTCCCCTCCCCTCCCCTCCCCTCCCCTCCCCTCCCCTCCCCTCCCCTCCCCTCCCCTCCCCTCCCCTCCCCTCCCCTCCCCTCCCCTCCCCTCCCCTCCCCTCCCCTCCCCTCCCCTTCCCTTCCCTTCCCTTCCCTTCCCTTCCCTTCCCTTCCCTTCCCTTCCCTTCCCTTCCCTTCCCTTCCCTTCCCTTCCCTTCCCTTCCCTTCCCTTCCCTTCCCTTCCCTTCCCTTCCCTTCCCTTCCCTGCATTTTTGGAATAGGCTTGAAAAGGGAGTTTTGAAGGAATTTCGGTTTTATGAAACCTTTTTAATTCATGATGAAGTGCCTAAAACGTACCAGGGGAGGAAGAGAAGATTTGAGATCACTCTGTACCAGGTGATACCTGAAGATAGCTCATAACTCATTGCAAGTGTCAGTCATGTTGAAAGAATTGATTTAGAAGGGGTATCGCTTTTGTCTCTGATCCAGTCAAATTTATAAATCATATTTAGCTCTTTTAAAACTCCATCACCTTTCCTCAGTAAGGGCTTCCCACCCATTTTTCCACTGTGGATTGTATGGTGGGCATTTTTAAGATCACTTCTGTGTTCCCCCTTTCCCAGGTAGACACTGTCCTTCTGTCGTCGAATGGGAAAAATTACTCAAATATATTTTATTGTTTGTTATCTAAATGCTCCAAGTAGTGGCATGGCTAATTCATCTTCATGCTTCCCAACATGGCCACAGTCCTAAACTTCTATCTGGGGTTACACTCACACTTCAACATTCATATTTCATAACTTTGTGAGTTTGGTAAGACAGAGCCCACATCCAACAAACAAATTTCTTCTCTTCTCCACGTCCAGGTTCTTTCAAATAAGAAAGAAATTCAGTCCTAGGAAAAAAGCTTTCTCCTCCTTTGCCTGTCCAGTGTCAGAGGTGTAGTTCTGATGAACACTCATTACCATTTCCTTGCTTCTAGAAGCTCATCATCCATGAATTCCAGGTAGTGCTAAGAGCAATCAACAGATGAGCAGGGGAGAGGTGAGTTGTTCCTCACATATTGGAAAAGTTTTTTAAAATAAAAGTTTTCAGTATTTATCCCACTATCTTTTTTCATTGTTCTTGGTACATTTCCTGCCTGCCTTGTAGCCGAGTTTGATAATCTTCCTCTGGCCACTTGGAGCTGTGCTGCTGCCCAAAGGGTTTGAGCTTGGCATGGGTCTCTTTGGATTCTGAAGAATATTCAGCATCTTACTAGTTCTCTTATTTTAATGCATTCAAGTTGGTTTGTGATCTTCCCTAAAGACAACCCATCATTTCTAACTGCTGACCCTTTCAATTTTCATCAGGGAACCTTTCCACGTCCCTTTTTTAACTCAACTCTCATGGAATTCACCTGTTCCTTCCTAGAACATTAGTTACTAATGACCTTTTGATCCACATCCTTCTTTTCTCCTCCCCTCTTTCAGTAATATTTCAAAGTTAAATATGCCATGCAAGCTGATGTGGCAGCAAAGAAATGAGTCATCTCTTAGAACAAGGAATTTTTTTTCTAGTCTGTAGCAGGAATTTCCTTGAATTAAAAGAAAAGGTCAGAATTCAGTGAACAACAGGCAATGACAATGGAGTGAATAATCAATCTTGGTGCGCAGCAGAAGTGCGTGTGACTGGGATTTAAAGAGGGGGAAGAAGTTTGAAGAATTTTTTTTTTTTTTTAACAAATAATGCAGTAGAAACAAGTGTCTAAGAACTAACACCCTGAGCATGCTGTTAGCTTTATGTCTTGTTCTTTTGTTCACACACACATTCTGTCCTGGCTTTCAAAAGCTTTTTAGCCTCACTAACTTCATCCTCCTTTAATCTAATCTTTGTTTTTCTTGTCTCTTCATGGCAGACACTTTGCTCTACAGGTTTTTTTCCTGCTGAGGATCTTTGACTTTTACAAATAACGGCAGAAATAAATACTCTGAGTAAATGATATGTACAACAGACATATATGTGGGTTTGAGGAGTAGCCTGGCTGGAGATTACTGAAAACATTAAATGGATCCAAAAATATCTGTATCAAAACCACATCATCCCTTTCTGTCCTCTGTTCCAGAAAAACACCCAACTCTGAATCAAACCAAGCAGATTGAAACAGGGAAGAACAGGAGAAAAAGGCAATCCCTTGGATGAAATCCTGGTGCTGCTGCTGCAGCAAAAAAACCCAAATGATGAAGGCTCCTGAAGCTTTTCATTCTCACTCTAAATGGAGACAAAACATGCTGGGAATGGGCGTGTTATCCAGAGATTTCAGTGTCAGGTTTCTCTCTGTACAGACTTGTTTGCACACAGTGGGAAATAGCAAGAAGAGATTATTCAGGGCCATCAAGGACCCAACCAAAGTCCAAATTTGCCTTGGCACAAGTGCAGAGTGACATAAAGACACAGATCAGCTTGTTCTGCCCAGCCTAGAAAAACTCTGGCTGGGATGGATCAGCTGGAGGAGTGTGTGCCAACAGTGGGTGATGTAGGAGATGAAAATTTCCTTCTTAGGCTCTGTGATGATCCATAAAAAACATAGCTAGGAAAGGTATAGAAGTCCAAAGCATCCTGTTGAAAAGATCACGAAGGAAATCCTGAAAATAAATAAGAAAATACACACTTGGGCTTCTGGATAAGCAGCAGAGTAAGGACCCATTCTTTGCTTGGGTTTAAATGCCTCCAGGCCCCATTTGAGCTCACACAGCTCCAAATGCTGCTGTAGACTTTTATCTTTTGCTCTCTTGTAGAGATCAAAATTACTGAAACTGCAAGGTTTTTATAGAATTCAGAGCTGATTTACTGCAAAACTGGGAGGCCTGGCACAGCTGCCCAGGGCAATGTTGGAGGCCCCATCCCTGGAGGGATTTAAAAGCTGTGTGGATGTGGCACTTGGGGACACAGATCAGTGGTGGCCTCCGCAGTGCTGGGGGAATGGTTGGGATTGAGGATCTTAGAGGGTTTTCCTACTGATTCTGTGATTTCAGACAGTGATTTGGCTACACTGGGACATCAGGAGTGCAGTAGGTAAAATAAAATCCTACAGGAACTTTCCTTGTGCTTTCACTTCTGTATTCAAGTGGCAAGGTCTGAGCGTTAGAAATAAAGAAAGGCTCCTTTGTGCAGTATCAACCACTTAAGAAAATGATGCCCCCTTGCCAAAAGACCTTTGGGTCATTTTTTGGCCAAGATGTTGCAATCATTTAGATTGTGACTGTGCCTTTTTTTATCTGTTATACCTTAATGCCTTCACAGCAAGGCAAAGTCAGGCCTCTCTAGAATGGCATTTCCGGTAATATTCACATTTCTGCAAGTGATGTCTCTCCTGAGAGCCCCTCAATGGACATAACGTGCATATTAGAGATATTAAAAAAGGTGTGGAAACAGAATACTCAACATGTCCATTCTCCCAAGTACAAGTGAGAAACCTTGGCCTTTGACCATGTCAGGCTTTGTGTGTTTTCAGTGAGATGAAGTTTTGATTCTCTTGAGTTGAAAGAAATGGTCTAGCAAAGCTCTCAAGGCTGAGGAAAGACCATTTGTGTTTTGCAGTGACCATCTGAATGTGTGCCTTTAGTATTTTTTTTAGTGATTTAGACTGAAACCCTTTCAAGTCCAGGTTCTTCACCAGAGATACCTGAACTCTATGAAAATGGGCAAAACCTGCACCTTCCTGTTAATAAAAGAACTTCATCAAATGAAGTGAATTTCCTAAAACGATGTTCAAGCTTTAGGCAGAAAGACTCAACATCCTTTCTGAATTAGAAGGAATCTATGTCAATATGTCAATAAAAATATGTCAATTTAAGGGTATTGAAGTGAATCTAGTAGTTAGGCTCCAAAGAGCTGCACAACACTGTAGGACACGTTTATCTCCTGAGGGAGTTCTTCAGTGGCAAAGAAGAAATGGCATCTCTATGGGGGAAGACTTTCTGTGGAAACAAACTTTTAAAAGGTCTTGTGTAAGACAAGAATTGTACAAGAATTTGCAGCATTCCAGTGAATAAACAGGTGGAGGGAAGCCTGGTAAGGAATGAGGAAGAGGAACAGGCAAAACCATTTCAAATTAATGGCCAGGGGTTTATTAACAGCATCCTATGAGGCCTCAACAGCACAGGTGCAGTTTGGCAAGGGGGGAATATATCCTTGTGTGCAAAAGACTTCTCTGCATATGGGATCATAAAATCTGTAAAAAAGAAGAAAAAAATAAAAGGAAAAAAGACCTTCCTTGTTCCTCGTGTCATTCAAGAACTTGTGACAGTTTTTGTTGACAGGCACTCAGTGCCTGTCAGTCCTGTCAGAATTTTGTAGGGTGTAACAGATCATTTTATCTCTTTAAGGATCCAGCCAGAGGGCTGGAGAACCTATAATGTATCTTGCTTCCAAAGCAATAAAATAAATGACTGAAGGGCTTTTTAAATGCACCTCTAAAATAATGGAGTGAACCTTTTAAATCAGGTATGGCCCAAATACAAATTAATTTGGCAGATGGATAATCTCCAGCAAACCCTTACTAGGGCAGAGAATTCCCCTTTCCATCTGCAGTGCTTTTAAAACACCTTCAGAGCCAACCCTGAAATAGCAACTTGCAACCTGAAGGTTTCACTAATAAATCAAAATAGCAAAACCCAAAGAGGAAAAATTTGAATACCTAATTTCAGGTAAAATGACAAGGTTAAATGCCTTGCTGGCATTTAGATACTGTGCTGAGTGCATTTGAAATGCAGATTTATTGCTGGGAGTTTGAGAAGACAGCAATCCTAGGACAAAATTTATAGCCTGTCGTGGTAGAAATTACTTAAAGAAAAATGGATCATCTCTGGAAATCTCAAGAAAATATAGGGAAAAAAAATCAAGAGCTAAGAAAACAGTAAAGAGATTGAAGATGTGTGAAGGGGGAGATTTTAAAGTAAAAATTCGGATTTCATTTAAAAACAAATGAAGAGATTCTGAAGAGAGTTTGGGTGGCTTGTAAAACATAAAGAAGTTACAAACACAGAGACAGTCCTGGAAGTGTGTTATTCCATGAGAAGCCAAAAAAATGGTGTGCAGAGGAATAAAGACACCAGAGCAGTAGAAATATGAGTGTTCTTCAGAGCAACACTGACTAATTACACCAAAAAAGTGGGGAAAAGAACGTATCAAAAGTTCTGGATAAGCAGAAAAAGATCCCCCAGGACCTGTCCTCTTGACAAGAATGGAGATGGGCATTTATGGCCACAAAGGTCACACTCACAGGACTTACATTCAATTTCTTGCCCACCTGGACCTTCAGGGCCTATTTTGGAGAACAACTCCTAGTGTACATCAGGGATAATTGTCTTTTTAAGTACAATCAGTAAAAAGTGTATGTGCAACTGCAGAGCCCACACTGGAAAAGTGGAATGAACCTCCAGAGCTCCCAAGAATTTTTGAAGAAATTTGGCTATGCCATAAGAATAGTTCTGCAGGGCAAAAAAACAATGGCAAAATGCATTCTAATAATTGCATTTATGCAGTTTGATCTGCATAAATGAATATGCTGTGGCTTCCCATTCCCTTCTCCAGAGCCTCTGGCAAAATATAACAACAAAACCCTTCTCTGGCAAGAGTAAATTTTGTTTCTTTGTAACAGACTGTGAATCTTGAAGTTCAAGATCAGAGAAAATGTTATTGAAAAAGAAACTCCAAGCAACTCAAAACTCAAGGTCATTATGACTGACAGGCTGCTGGAGAGCCACTGACACTAAAGGATTTGACAGCCTTGCAAACGCATCTGACGATAGTTTTCTTTCTAAATTAGAAATTTGCTGGTAGGAATCCAACAGGGTCAGGAGATATTGCATTTCAAAGTTTAGATGCTTCTCACTTCTCATCAGGTTATCTTTGACATCGTGATTTGGTGCAGAACGTCCTCTTTGCTCCAGTTGAATCTCAATCAGGTGTCTCAGCTCCTACTCCTCAATATCCACCCCACCTCCGCCAGTGGCTGTGGTTCTCTTCTGACCCCACAAATCAGAGAACAGGATGGGAACAGTCTCCACGAGCCATTTTGAAATCCAGAACCCTTCATCTGCAGCCAGCAGTTGAGCATTCTTTCAAATTGAAAAAAAAACCAAAACAAAACCCAAAATAGAAAAATAAGGACTTGCAAAGGCACTGCTGAAATGGTGGTGATTTTCTGCTTAGTGCAGGGGCTGATCCTGGTTAGGGTAAATGTGAGGAATTCTCTCCCCAGCATTCAGGGGCACCACTGAACCACAAAATGCTGCAATTGGCTGGGAAAGTGGTCAGGGACAGCCCCAGCAGAGCTCTGCAGCAGCAGGTTTAAGAAGCAAGTTCCATGTGGGAAACAATAAATATTTTTAGTTATTTTGACAAATGAGGAGAAAACAGATTGTTGTTGTTTTTATTTTTTCCTGTGTGATCCCAAACATGATTTAGCTCATGTGATTTCCGTTCATTTTCTGTTTTCTGAATAATTTTCTGTTTCTCTACCAGACCTCACCATCGAAAGAGAGTTTGCCACTGTGAGTTTGCAGAGATATGAAGTAAAAGTGTGTTGGTTCTGCCCTGAGTACACTTAAAGTGATTCCTAGATTTTAACATGCCTTAGTTCCTGCGCTTTCAGTCCAGCAGTGAAATTTTCCTGTACAGAACATGAATATCTGAGCAAATGTTTCGTTTCAGTAGAATCTTCCCCAAAAAACCTCCATTGAATGCTTGGCTTGCATTCCTGTCACTTTTCTTTTCTTCATTGTAGGATTTCTTATGTGAATAGAAAACATTATGTAAAAACTGCACTAAACAGAGAATGGTCAAGCATTTACAAGGATTTTAGGGTTTATTGAGGCAGTGGTGAGTTGTGTGTTGGCTATACACTTGAACTGATCACAGGTGGGATGTACTAAGAAATCCTCTTAGAGAGACAAAAAGCATGGGTTCATGTTGGACCTGGAGTGAGAAAGGAGGATGTGTCAAGAACTGAACGTGCTGAATTAATAGTTTGACTCACATTGAATATTTTGCTCTATTTCAAGCAGGTCAGTCTCAGGAAAAATAAAAAAAAAACCCTACATAATTTGTGGAGGTGTCAATGTGCATGACATTTTAATAGCAGAAACAGCTATGGCCCCTTTTCATCTTAGACATCTGAACTCTTCCCACATCAAGTACTAAAGGGAAAATACTGAGGTTTTCAAAAGCCAGCAAGGTCTGTGCTGATCATAGTGATCCTGGGTGACGTTTTGCCTTCCACAACATGGCAGAGTGTGTGCTCCTTTCAAAGGAAATACTAAATGGAGAGCTGGGATGAATGTTAAAAGTCCAAAATGCTGTGTTCCTGGAAAAGCTGACTCTAGAATAACAGAGACGTTGGATGTTTTCAGCTCGATGGATTCATGCTTGTGCGCAGCTATCTGATAACATCACACCAATAAGTAGAGGCAGGACAGGGACATCCAGTATGTGTGATTCACTGCTACCTTGTCTCTATTTTCCCAAACACACATAAGGTTTGGAGGAGCATCGAGTGGTCTCCTAGGCCTCATGTCACCTCTGACACAGGAAGAAGGAGGGTTGAATCTGCTTCCAATGTGTTGGACAATACCTCGTCTATCAACCCCCTGAAACTCTCCTCTCAATCCCCTCTTTTCTAGACTAAAAAAAATCAGTTTTTCTAAACCTTTCTCTCAAAGTCATGCTTTTAAACCTCTTCTCATTTCAGTACATTTCTCTGAAAACCCACTCAAGTATAGCCAGAATTGTAATTGCAGTGCCCAAACCTGAAGGCAGAATTCCAGCTGAGGACATTGCTGTACAAATAGAGAAGAACAGTGACCCTATACCAATATAGTCCAGACTGGAATTCAACTTTTTTGACAAGGATCCATGCTTGTCTGTGTTCAGCCCCAAAGTGTGGGGAGGGGACCCCTCTAAAGGCCTTTTTTTTTTTTTTTTTTTTTTTTTTTTCCCCAGAGTTCCCCTTGATTCATTCTTAAACTACTTGGTATTTTCTTCGGTGGAATGATTCCACAAGGATTTCAGAATTTCTGTCAAAGTTACCAAGCTAAAATTCCAGTACTGTTGCCCGGAGTATTTTGAGGATTTTTTCCTAGCCCATTAGCTAGAAATGCTATCAGATTACGTTCTATCCCCATTGTCAAATCACCAATGAAAATATTAAAGCAGAGCAGATTCCACAGGACTTCAACCTGAAACATACTCCCATTTACAGATAACCAAAAGCATGTCCTTTTCTTCTGCCATAAGTATTTAGGGAACAATTTTCTGATTTATGAGTAAAAGTAGGCCATATTCCATAATTTCTGTGGAAAATGTTGTACCAGAGTATTATGAAACTTTTAAGATCTGTTTCCCCTTCTTCCTCTCCATTCACATAGGCTAAATTATCAGTCAGAGAGGGAAATTAGGATACTTTAACAGAATTTCTTCTTGACAGTTCCTCAGTGACCATATTTTTATCACCTCTCTATGACGTGCTTGTGAAATGTTTAATAATTTAATTCCACCATTTCCAGAAACAGAAACTCAGGGAGTTTGAGAGAGGTATTTCTGATTCTCTTTTTAAAGCACAGCCTTGCCATTCTCTTGAATCCCTTCCCCTCCCACCAACCAGGAGTTTTTTAAGAATAGCTTTTTACTGATTCTTTAAGTATCTGTACAAAACGGTGTCTTAAAGGCAGGATGAGAAAAGACTCTGAAATCCCAGTGTGTCCAAAACCAGAGATGAGATAAGCTTTGGGAGATTGGTTTCTATGTAAGTCTTATTTCGCATGGAGGCAAAATTAGGCTGTTAGTGTCAGGAAAGGTATAAATCTCTGAAGCAGCTGCAGAAATGGCTCAGGTTTCTGAAGATACGCGTGAGATGTTTCAGATGAAATTAAAAAAACGTAATGGAAGTATAAATAATAATAGAATGGCGTGATTCTATCGTAGTTATCTCAGAGCACTTCTGGAACAATTGAAAGGCAGCTGATGAGAAATGTTATTCTTTTCTCAAAGGAAAAAAGTCCTAAAAATGATTAATCACCTCACATGACCTTTTGAAAGTAAGTTTTGTGAACTGGGAAACTAGACATTTTTTTACAATTAATATCTGATTTTTTTGACATTTTTAATATTGCAGCTGGTTTAACATACACTGTTTGAAATTGACAAGTACCCTGAACTCCCCATAGACATCTTCTTGAGCATGTTACACACCAGAGCCGTACCTCCTTTTTATAATTCATTGTTTTGATTGGAATATAAATGAAACTTGAATTAAATGAAGGCACAAAACTTCATCTTTACCTCATTTCTTCATCCATTTGCCTGTCCAAGGCCAATGATAGCCTGTGGGCAGTGGCTGTTGCTCTGCTTTGGAGTCATGTTTCACTGAAGTTAGTATTTCCTGTATGATTTCCTTTTTTCTTGGACAAGCTCTACAACACACCACTTAAACCCATGGAGGAACAAAGCCTGGATAAAGGAAATTTTTACCTGAAAGCCAGTTCATGTATTGCTCATGTCCCCTACATCCATAGCTGATGCTGGAAGTGTGCAGGGATGGATTATCAAAGAGTTTAAGCATAATTAAATTATGAATTTTCCAACTATGAATAACGAGGTTAAATAATACTATAGAGCAAATGTATTTTGGAACCTTTTCTATTTAACTTCTGGGCTGCTTCTTTTAAAACCCCCTATTAGATATGATAGGTGGGTTCATTTAGTCAGTAACACTGCTCACCATCACTACAGTCTTTAACCTAAAATCTGAAGCACTTGAACTGAAATCGAAGCCTGTTCCAAAACTGAAGAATTACTTGTTTTCCAGCCTATGTGTTTATTTTATATAGAAGTGACTTATTAAAGTTAATAGTGCAATAAAAACCCCATTAAAGCATTTAGTGCACAAAGCCAGTCAGCACAGTATCCTTTTTAGGAGAGTTATGAATCAACATGTCAAGGAGCCCAGACAAATCTAGGAATTCTTTTCTTATAGCCTGCAGCCATGTGCTTTTTTGCTCTTTATTATAAATAACATTAAAGCGTGTGTTTGAGAAGACCCACCAAATATGTTTGAATGGCCTCTATAGCCCTGAGCAAGGAAAAGATCACATAGTCAAGAACTGAATATTCTGAGGATGATACACTTGGAATATTTTTTCTGCTCTATGAACTATTCCTTCCTAAAAATTCCAACAAAACCAACAAAGGAAAAAAGCCCCAAAATACACAAACCAGAAAGAGAAGGAAAGAAAAGACCTTGGTGCTTAGATCCTAAACGTTCTTTTTTTCCCCCCACAAGTGAGGGATGACGTTTATAAAAAGCATTTCCTGAAGTGAGTTGTCATTTCTCTTCCTTTTCCACAAAACCAGGCAAGCATTGCTGAAAAGGGAATACTTGCAGCTATTTTTTCTCCTCCTATGACAGGAGAAAAGTTTGTCAAGAACCAATACTGGAATATTCATCCTAGTCCATTTCTAAGTTAGAAAGTTAAGATTTGGCAAAGAATTTTCCTTGGGGTTTAGGGATCCCCCCCTCAATGTCAAATAGTGAAAAATATGCTTTTGCTAAAAAATTCCACTTTTCTAACCAAAATTTCCAAGCTCTAAAATGAATACAGAACCCATTCATTTCAGGTCCATATGATTGACACTGATATATTTCAGTTTGAAATGATCAGCTGACTTTTGTTGCAAGGCAGATGAAGATTCGTCAATAATCTTATGGGGATTGCTGCTCTCAGGAGCTGTTTTCCAGGATAACTTTATTATTCTCCCTTAAAATGAGCTTTAAAATGTGTTTTCTCCTGCAATGAGGAAGATTTCTGCCTGCTCCAAGCCCAACACCAGTAATTTGAACGCAAAGTGTTGAGCAATGATTGGAAAAAACCTTGATGGGTTGTGACAGATGGCACATGTAAGGATTTCAAGAGGATTTTTAGGATTTCAAGACTAAATTCTCTTGCTGAAAATATTCAAATACAGAAAACTGGGCTCATTGTGCAAAAGTAAGTGCTCTTGGTTGTGTTTTTTAGCTCTTGCAAAGCCACCTAAACGTGACTCCTGGCCTTAACTTGTCCCTCCTCACTGGGGCAAGTTCTCCACAGCAGACACCAAACCTCTGCCTTGCACTGAACTGTGCCTTTGCCAGACTCAAATGCAAACTAGGATGAACTCTCCTCATTCATCTTCTTAAAGCTTTGAGCATATTTTTAGATTAGCAAAGATGCTTTTCAAGAAATGTTAAAAACAGATAAGGAAAAAATAGGGAAACGGACAATCCTGAGGACTTTAGTTTTGTTTTATTCTCTTTGAAAATCTTGACCTAAATCCTAAAAGTTTTGCCAAAAAAACACACAAAAAAGATATTTGATCCCTACTAGTACAAGAGTTCTGACCTCCCAGTGAAAGAGCTGTTCTCCCTTATATGTGGGTGGAATATAAAGTTTTAATAAACTCTACCATTCTGAGTCATTCTAATCCTATTATCTCTCAATCCTTTTGCTGTTCTCTATGCATATACATCTGCAGAGGTTGGGCTGGATTTTTCCTCTACTCAAATCACCTCTGCTACTCTCCCACTGGGCAGAGCAATGAACTAAAATCAAGAGCTCTGCCCTCCCTGAGGCCACCTGGGACACACATCCCTATGCTTTCCATAGGGGCACCTGGAGGCCACCACATCTCCTCCCAGTTCTGCCTTTGTTTGGGGTAAAGAGTGGTGTCTGGAGAAGGTGCAAGAGGAAATTGTTCCCTGTGAGAGTGGGGAGGCCCTCAGGCACAGGGTGTCCAGAGAAGTTGTGGCTGCCCCTGGACCCCTGGAAGTGTCCAAGACCAGGCTGGACAGGGCTTGGAGAAACCAGGGCTAGTGGAAATTGTACCTGCCCATGGCAGGGGGTAGCACTGGATGAGCTTTAATGTCCCCTCCAACCCCAAACCATTCTGTGGAGATATGACATCATCTGCACATGAGGTGATCTCATCCTGTTCAATTTTACTTTAGTTGGGGTTTTTTTGTTTTCTTGGTTTGCGTTCTTCCCAGTTGTGAACGACTGGGAGGGGTCTGTTAATCTCACCCGGAATGCTGAAATCTTCCCAGAGAGAGATGTCTCGCTAGAGACAATCTTCCAGGTGTCTGGACAGTCCTCCAGCCACCAGGCAACCTCAGCAAGGCACAGCCAGGGGCTGCAAGTGATCAGCTCTTAGCAGTGATTTCAGCCTTGCCTTGTGAGGTTCTCCCAGGCTGACACAGAGACAGGGAGACAGGAGAGTCGTGTGGTGATTCCACAGGAGTAGCCTTTATTATCCAGCACCCTGCAAAGGGGGCCAGGGACACCAGCTCCCTTCTGAGCTGGGCAGAGGCTGGCGGATTTATGGTGGAAAGAGAGGGTGGTACCAAAGGGGAAAAACCAATGGGTTAGAAAGAATCTACATGGGTATATCAGAGCATGATGGGAACTTGCCATGACCAGAGAGAGAGCAGCCTCATTTAAGGGTTATCTCTCCTGGGAAGGCTTAAGATGAGCTTATCACATTCCATTCAAGGGATATCCCTCTAGGGCAGAGGCTTGGCAGGCTCATCTGCCTCCACACCCAGTGATCTGCTTCCCTGGCAAAAAACCATGAAACAGCAGAAGTAGAAAGTTTTGCATATTCACACTTGCAAGATGAAAAATAGCACTACCTGCTGTTGTATTCCTAACTTCAAATTTGCTCATATTATCAGAGATTAATTAACCTCCAGACTTTCACATTGTCATATGTTAGAAACAGTTCTGTTTGTTTTTTTTTTTTTTTTTTTTTTTTTCAGTCAGGCTATTTCAGTGCCCAATTCCCTTCCTAACTGTCTCATATCCCTTCAGATAAGTTGATGTCCTCATACAGTTGAGCACCACGATAATGAGCAACGCTGAAATGTCCATATGGAAAAGCTGAGTGAGACTTCACACCAGAAATCAATATTTAGAACACCCTCAAGTGGCAGGTTTGCAATTAGCACAGCAGCTTAAAAGATCAATTGCACATGTTTTGCCTTGTGGTAATTAGTCACCATGCTGTGGAAATTCTTAAGTGCATGACATGATATTATTAATTAGAAATGACAGAAAAATCTAGATAACTGATTTTGACTGTGTAGAATTATCTGTAAAAGCTGCAGGGCTGCTTCTATTTGTAGACCAGCCTGGGAAAAAGGGAAATATTTTATTTTTGTTTTGTTGCATAATAAATACCAACACATAATTTCATTAATGATGATTTTTAGCTTCTGGGAATCTATTAGATGTTGCTTTTATGGTATTTTTGACATGTATTAAGTTTCATACATTACTCCAGATTTGACTCTCTTGGTGTGTCTTGCTTCTAAGAAATATGTCCATCAGATTTATAACTTGCTTAAGAAACACTGCAACTTTGTTTTGAGTATTTCTAAAATATTTGCTGGGCACAAAACCCAAATAAATTAAATTAGGCAGAATGTATGAAAAGAATAAGAGGAAAAAATACTTTTTATTTTTTCCTCTAAACCTTCATTAACTTAATTTATTTGAAGCAATGCGGTTTTCCCTGAAATCAAACCTCACTGGGTCCCTGTAGATACTCATTTAGAAGCTCTCCTTTCCCAAAATTCTCACCATTCTTTTTGTCTTTTTTTAGGCTTTGAAGTGCCCATGCATTTCTGCAGCTCGAGTTTTGGGAGAGGTGGCTGGGATATTCCCAGTGCTTGAGAAAAGCAGGATGTGTTTCTTTTCACACCCTTCACTAGCAGCAGTGGTGGAGACACCTTGGTAAGAAGTATTTAAACCTGGCAAGAAGAATTAAAAACATCACTAAGTGAAAGAAGGGACAACTTCAGAGCAAAACTCCAACAGCTCTGAACTACTTTTCCTTTTGTGGATATTGATCTAAACAAGTTCCCTTCGCATTGTCTGTGGTCAAAATAACAGAGAATGAATACCAACAATTTCAAGGCTCATTTGAACAGCCATCCAGTCTCAGTGCTGGGATTTATTGACCTTTCCTTGATGGTTCAGGTAAAGCCACATCAGGGCTTCCAGGTGAAACAAGGAAGCTGGCTGATGGATCTCCTATGGAGATATATGGCTTTATTTCCATGCCTGCTTTCTTCTCTTGTGTCATAGAATGTATTAAAAGGAAATTGAAGGATTCCCTTCACTTCTCTGCTGTTCTCTTTTCTTTTTTTTGCTGCAAATGAGAGAAAATAAAGCAATTTAGAGGAAGTAAAGTTGTAAAATCCATTCTCAAAATGTGCCTGTTGTAAATCAATATTAAGGAAAATTGTGAAAAAGGCCTAAAAGCTCTGGGCCTTCCTTTCTGGTAAAAGTGTTGAGTGATAAAAGAGCCACTTCATGAACAGAAACTCTGTATGAAAATTGGAAAGATAAAACAGATTGATGCAAAGCCCCCCTTGAGTGTCTTCTCCAGGCTGACTCTTGATTTCTTTTTCCCATTCTTTGTTCCCTGTGTGTTTTCTACAGAACTTTGTAGCAAGGAATTTTTCATCTTGTTTCCATGCAGTTGATTATTCCCATTTAGGAACAGTATCTTTTCATTTCCTACATTGAACAACATCCTATTTAATTCAGACCATATCTTTAATTTCTCCAGATCATTCTGAATGTTATGCCTATCTTCCAAAATTCTCATGGGATCTGTGAGACCTCCTAGTTTATTACCTTTCACAAGCTAATTGCTTTTTCAAGTCCTAAAGGGATGCTGCTCCAGAGCTGCATTGCTCTGAAATGGAAAACCCTTTCTAATTTCCAACCTAAATATATTACTGGTCATGTTTGTTCTTGTCCCTTCCCTGTCTTAATTTCACTGGTGATTTCAGTTCTACCCCAATGCATTCATGGATGGCAATCAGATCTTCCATTCAGCTCATCACTTAATACACAAAATCCTCTTTGTTCTTCTCATGTTGAGATTTCCATTCCAGCTCCCTCCTCCCAGGCCTTCTGAAAGGCCCCTCCAGTTTGACTTATCTTGATCTGGAGTGAACAACTGCTAAAATTCAGAAGCTTTGTTCCTGTATTTCAGGTGCAATCAGCACTTTAATGTAGCCTTACATACACGCCCCTTTCTGAAATATCTGTGTCTATTTTTTAAAAATAAAACCAATTATTCTATATCTCACGGAGCTGATTATGAAAGTGAGTTTTCCCTGAGTTCACTTTTCAGTTAAATAGATCACTGCCTAAAATACTCCGAAATCCACGTAGATTCTGTTGGCTCAGGAGTGTAGTTTTTTGCATGAAAGCACAGACCAGGCTGGAAACTTGTAAAAGTCTTCCATACCTGTTCTGCTCGCATTGGCAAACACAAAATAAATTCCTCCTCATAGTGAGGCCCTGGCACAGGGTGCCCAGGGAAGCTGTGGCTGTCCCTGGATCCCTGCAAATGTCCAAGGCCGGGTTGGACAGGGCTTGGAGCCACCTGGGATGGTGGAAGGAACTCCTGCCTGTGGATGATCTTTAGGTCCTTTAAAACCCCTCCTGTGCTTCTGTAATTCTCTCATCCTACAACCCACTTCCAGTGGTTCAACCATAACTCCCCTGAGGCTGTTTTTGTCAAATTGTATTGCTTTTCTCCACTCAGACCTGCTCAATCCTCCTGTGTGTGGGAATAAAAACATCAGTAAGTGAAAGAAGAGACAACCTTTAAGAATCCAACAGCTCAAAGCTACTTTTCCTTTTATGGATATTGATCTAAACAAGTTCCCTCTGCATTGTCTGCGGTCAAAATAACAGAGAATGAATAGCAACAATTTCAAGGCTCATTTGAGCAGCCATCCAGTCTCAGTGCTGGGATTTATTGACCTTTCCTTGATGGTTCAGGTAAAGCCACATCAGGGTTTCCAGGTGAGACAGAAACAAGGAAGCTGGCTGATGAATCTCCTATGGAGATATATGGCTTTATTTTCATCCCTGCTTTCTTCTCTTGTGTCATAGAAAGTATTAAAAGAAAATTGAAGGATTCCCTTCTCCTCTCTGCTGTTGTGAGTTATCTTTTCTTTTTTTGCTGCAAAAGAGAGAAAATAAAGCAATTTTAAAGTTGTAAAATCCATTCAAAAATGTGCCTTTTTTTAGATTCATATTAAGGAAAATCTTTGAAAAAATCCTAAAACCCCTGAGCCCTTTTGTTGCTTGAGGGGGAAAAGAGCTACTTCACATACAGGAAATTTGCAAAAACATTGGAAAGGTGGAATAGATTGATGCAAAGCTCTCTTGACTAAGAGGGAAACATCAGCTACAGAAGTAAATTTTTAGTCAATCTGCTTTCTTGTTTGGCTCTGTACTGTTGATTTTTAAAAAGTAAAGAAACTCATTTCTACCAAAAATGAGTCACCAATATCTTGACCCATCTTGACCTTGCCTTCAGCTGTGACAAGATTTCTGCGACTGTTTCCCCCTAGTTGTGTTGTAGCTGTGTTGGGCATCAATAACTTTGTCTAATGATCTAATCTTTTTTGATTGAAGCCTAAAATAAGATTAACTCACCAAATGTCATTAATTCTCAGACAAAAAAAATGTGATAGCACTAAAGCTGAAAGTATAAGAAACAATTAGAAAAGCAGTAAAAAGTTAATAAGGATGTGTAATTCCAAAACTAAGCAAAATAAAACCAGAAAAGCGCACCTAGAAATACAAGGTATTAAGATGTAAAAAACAGATTTAAAAAACTCTTAAGTGTGACTCACAGTGGAATCAGGAAATAATTACGTAACTAAATGTATTAAAATTGGTGGTTTAAAGGGAAATAAACTTTAGCTTATTTTAACAAATATAGTTCCTCTACATGACATTGTATTTCCTATCTATAATGAGCATCCCAAACTTCTCTCAAGGGAGACAGCAAAGTCCAACCCTAGGTCAGTTTTTCCTTTGCAAATACCAAGCCAAGTTGAGTTCTATCTGTTCATCCTTGATCTGAAAGTTTTGATTGTCTGCCCACACAGATTTTTTAGTTTCTTGGTGAACAGTTGGTTGTTGTTTTGATAAAGGCACCCTTCACAACTTGGCAGGTGCCTAAAATATGCCAGGTGTGAAATTTGCTGTCAATGAATCACTCTAGAATTGCTCCAATTCCACAGATCCTGGTGGAATGCCCATTACCTAAATTTAAAGGACTATCAGCAGTTGCCTCTCAAGTGGCACAATTAGTAATCAAGTCAATGTTAACTGGGCAATTTTCAAAATGTCCCATTTTGCAGCCTTGCCTTCATAGTTTAATTTATTTTTTGAACTATTTCTTTGTTTACAGGCCTTGGGAAAACTAGTTTAAGTCAAAAGAACTGTTAGCATACACTGGTGATCTAGAAGTTTCTAGTAGTGTTCGAGAAAATAGAAATAACACATTTCTCCAGCAGTTGTAAGCAGCTTCTCCATATTTTGTGTGGAATTTCCTCTCTCCCCTAAGAAGTGTGGTGGATCACAGTTTCACCAGAGTGGGCTGGCACACCCACATGAAGAGTAAACTTCAGAGATTTCATCACCCACACCTCTCCATCTCAAGGACTGGCACATGGAAATGGGTTTGTGTTCAAGTACGGAAGTGGTATGTTCACTACTTTTTAATTTCTGGTGATGAGGGTGGAGGGGAATTGCCCTTTGATGTGAATGATCAGCTGTGACCGCATGAGCCAGCAAGAACTTCCCCAGAAATTTCATGAGTCTCTCTCTTCCAAGGGATTTTTTTCAAGCACATCTCATCTTTTTTTCCAAGTCTTCTTGTTTCAACTCAGGATCAGCCAAAGTTCCAGGTGTTCTCCAGACTTTCCTGGAGCATTCATTCCCAAGCCTTCAGTTCCTGCTTTCTGGAAGTTGCAGTTTTAAGTGAATTCATGGAAAAACTGCAGCTCCTTGAACACTTAAAGGTCTTAAGGCCAGTCAACCAGCAAAAGAAACAACAGTTGCCATGATGAAATTCAAGCCTTCAAATGTCAAGCTCAGTAAATCTCGAACAGTCTGAGATTTCCACAGCAGTGCTCTTCCTTACTGACAACCGCTGCCACCATTTCCTGTCAAAAATTGTAGATACTGCCAGATCAAAAAATGATGGTCTGGGTCATCCTTTGAGATGACTTTACACCCCCTCCTTTCCTTTCACCATTCTAGATCAATTCTGCCATTTTGATGGGCATTTTTAATGGCAGTGATTATCTGTTGACCAAAACCTTTCCCTTCCAACAGCTCGGAGACACTTTCATATATTACTAAGTCAAAACCCACACAACCCAAAGCTCTTGTTTCTTTCTTGGCATGTTGCAGAGTTAGCTGTAAGAGCTTTCTTATCTCAGTAGCTGAAGAGCACCAGAATCCCTCTGTGTCAGAAGTTAATGGGGCTTGTCTTTGTCAACCTTGTAGAAAGGATCCACACTACTATTTGAGCACTGCTTGTTTAGTGGGGATTTGCCTCTTGTTATTAATATATTTTATTTCTTCAGCACCATTTTTTCCAGGGTATTAGTACCCTTTAAAGTCATGACTGTGGTCAGAATATATTGAATGAACATGCTAAGACTGCTTTAAGTGTCCTCTTAAAATATTTTTTTTAAGATGTTTGTGTCCTGAATTTTTACCCATTTCTCCCATAACTGGCTGTAATTATACATTTGATTCCTGAGTTATCAATTACGTTGCTGCTTGAAAATAACCTTGGGCCTTGAAATGTTATTGCTTTCTCTGAATTTTAATTCTAGCTCATAACTTTCTTCATCTGATAATGAAGAAATTCTTTTCAGAGGCAATGGCATTGATTGTATACTGTTTTTTTAACATTTTAATCTCAAAATGTAAAATCTTTTTTGAACCATCTTCAGAATAAAAT
Organism: Chamaea fasciata; assembly: GCF_029207755.1. Taxonomy (NCBI): domain Eukaryota; kingdom Metazoa; phylum Chordata; class Aves; order Passeriformes; family Sylviidae; genus Chamaea; species Chamaea fasciata. The sequence goes on along the minus strand of NW_027094091.1, from coordinate 10,199,810 downwards.
TTTGGAGAAAGAATATATGACCATATGTTTTTGGTATGAATAAGCTATTTTCTCTAGCAATGGAGGCCACAATTTCTGTGCAAACATTTTCACTTCTTAAAAAACCTTGTTAAACTAGATGTGGGTTTTTGTCCAAGTAATTTACCTGATCCTTCAGTTGAAAGGATCTTCACCCCTACAAAAAGTCTCTGTTTAAGAAGGTACCGGCAAACAATCTCAATTTTAAATTTAGCTTGAAATTTAGGGAGAAACAGCCTTGTTTGAAGACACTGTGAAAAGGCTTATTTGCCTCAGTGGCTCAGCTGTCTCTGGCCCAATCTCCCAACCTGCCTGGCCACTGCTGACAACACTGGCAAATCCTTTCCTGGGGTGTGTGCAGATGGTTCTGGAACCAGTTATGCCCTTTTGAGCCACGGTTTCAATTCAGAATCCTTTGATCAGTTCCAAGCAGCTGCTAAGGCCATTATCAGGGGAAGAAGAGTTATTCTTCATTTGGTGCAAGGTTTGATTCAGCCCCTGTACATAATCCAGATTTAATTATAGTCTATAAGCCTCACATATGCTCACAATTTAGTGGTGTCACACTAATGCACTGCCTTGCCTGGTGCTATTCATGTCTAAAGATGAGCTTTAGGTGCTGTTTTGCTGGGCAATATATAAAATGTCAGTGTAAGTGACTGTCCTTGTCTTAGAAATCTTCCTTAAATCAAAACAGAACATGTTGGAAAATAATCAACAGGAACAGCACAAGAAAATTCATATTAATAAAATTGTAATGCTGCAATGGACTCTCCCCGCTGAGTTTGTTTCCTTCTTCTCTGGGCACTTTGAGAGTTTGATTTAGAGGACAACAAGGTGATTGTGTGTATATTTACAGAGTTCTTCCTGCTCTTGAGGGCAGCGTGGGAGAAAGCATGACAACTCCTGGGAATTTTGAAGGGCAGGTCTGCGAGGGGGCAGCCAACCCTTCAGGAGTCAATCCCACCTATGAGTAACCAGCTGTGACTCATCAGAGGCTTTGGCTTCTTTTATTAAGGCTTTTCAAAGTCTCCACATCCTAAAAAACCATGTGGGCAACACACGAGTGTGATTAAGTCAGAGCAACACTCAGGCTCATGGGCTATTACAGGAAATAACAGCATTAATTCTCTTAAGTGCTTGTACACAGAAATAGTAAAGGAAGATGAACAACTTCAAGAGCTCGACAACCCCAGGTATAATGGCATTATAGCAACAACAACAAAACCCTGGTATCCCAGCACCAAACACCCTTTCTGTGTTTTCTGTGACTCTCAGAGTGCACAATGCTCCTTGCTGGCCTCACTATCCATCAACCAGATCCAAAGGCCGGCACTAAAGAAGCCACACCGACTTGAGCAGTGGCTGCATTTATTCTGTCTCCTTTCCACAAAATTGCTTTTTGGAGTCCCGGCATTAATTTTTAGTTTTGCCTGATTCCCAAAGCTTTAGGCTATCTTGTGCTGTAATTCCAGGCTTCTGTATCTTTGACATACAGAATTTGTTTGATCAGACAGTAACAACTACTCATCCCTGTACACTCACATCTCTCCTCAGAAAAATTCACCAATTCCTTCACATTTCAGCCCAGCGTTGGTTCAAAATAAATGTTCAAAATGCAAAAAGCACTCTGACAGGCACTCTGCTGTTTAGATGTGTGACACTTGCCAAAGTTTATAGCTTCGTACTATCTGCCATCCCCAGCACCCGTTCCTGGTTACAGCTCTCTCTGTTCCCTCACAAAAGATCATCTTCAGCATTTTCAGCTAATTTTGAATCACATAATAATAGAATCACAGAATGGTTTGGGTTATTCTTTTGACAAATCAATTATGATCACAGGATGTGTAAATCTCTGCTTTATTTCTGCCTAGAAATTAACAGGGGTGTTTTAGGGACCGGACTCAGTCTTCAAGACCAGGTTGGAAGGAGCTCTGAGCAGCCTGGTCTAGTGGAAAATGTCCCTGCCCATGGCAGGGGGTGGAATGAGATGAGCTTTAAGTGTCCCTTCCAACACAAGCCATTCTGTGATTCTGTGATGGGATATCATACGATTTTGGAAAACATAGGTGTTTTTAGAACTGAGGTTAAAAGATGACACGATTATATGATGTTTTTTTAAGTGTGGAGAAGTTGGAATTGAGAAGCCCAGCAGTAAATGTGTGAATATGCTGCTATCACACCAAATCTGTGGTCACAGATGCCAAGAACTTGAAACAACTCTCAGATTTGTTCTGGCATCTGGGACATCAGTATGTCTAATCAGTATTTTGATAGAAATATCTGTTTTCCTGTCATTTGTTAAAGAAGCTTCTGGAAAATGGGGAGTGCCACCATCTTACATGGTTGCAGTGCAGAAAAATTCTACAATGTCAGACCTGATGATTGAAGAAATGACATTAAAAGAATGGTTAAAGCTGTGTTCATGATACCATTAAAAGATTAAAAGATTTTGTTAAAACTGTGTTCATGATACCATTTCACTACTGAGTTAAAGTAGATTAGTACTTCTGAGACACTCTTGCCCATTTTCTCCCTGCCCTTATTATCTGAACTGCACATCTAACATGAGAACCATCTCCCTTTTTTCCTAGTGTGTTCTAGTTTTCCCTCTGTGAAGGTGGAATTCAATCCACCAGCAAAGCTGAGAAAATGTCTAAGAGCACTGAAACACCCACAACTTCAGTTCCATGCCTTCTAAACTAACACCTGAATTTCAGAACTGAGAATCTGCTGGAAAAATTTGGATCAAATTTGACTTGATTTGCTGAAAATCCTCTGGAAGCCCTGTCATATTTTTCAGAAAACGCGTGCTGTGCAGAGTAGACAGAGCCTGCAGACTCTCCTGAACCTCCTGCTTCAAGTTTTATCCCAGAAATAGCAAGATGTCCCTTATCCTTTCTCTACATTTACTTAGTCTCCAAAACAGACTTTGTTCACTTTGCTATTGGTTTCCAATAATAAGATTTGAATGGATAATGTGGGAGAAGTTCAGTATAAATTCTCAAGAGAGCTAGTTGATCATTTTGGAGTAAATTTAATTGGTGGAGAGTAGTTGCCACTGGTCTTTTCTAGCGTTTAAAGCTAATGCAACACAGACTGAAGATTCCAATAACAACTACTTCTTCCCTTCTGAGGAGTTTTGTCTACCCAAACTGACCACTAAGAACAACAGTTCAATTATTTGCCATTGAAAATGTTTATAAACTGGATTGGTTCCACAAGAGGGAATGTTTTTACGGAAGAACTTTCACTTAATTTCTGGAAGAAAGAGGTTTTATTTACAAGTGACCAGAAGAGTCAATATAAATAGGCAATATCAAAGTATTTTAAAAAAAACCCAAACATTTTCTCGTCTTAGTCTCTCAGCTGTCTTCTTCTCAGCCTTTTCCACAAAACATGAAAATCTGGATAGTTGGAATTTCAGCTTTGAAATCAGTCTCCTGCTGAAGGAAGGACACAGACTGTGTGTGAACATGAGCAGTGCAAACATCTACACCAGAGCTAATCACTCCAGGATTCCTGGCCATCTGCTGGGAATCAAGTAAGTCTCCCCAAATGAGCCTGCAAGATGAGTCAGCTCCTGATGCAGGTGTGTAAAGGAGGTCTGATGAGTCATGATTTAAAATTGTACATTTCTCTTTGAATACTTAGGAGAGCCTTGGATGTCTAGCTCACACTGGAAAGAAAAAACAAAAATAAAGGTTAGACTAAATTAATTCCATCTGGAGACTACTTTTTTTTTTTTTTTTTTTTTTTTTTTTTTTTTTATTCCCCTCATTTTTTTTAGCAGAGGTCTGTGGTACTGAGCTGCTTTTTGCCTTCAGTAACTTCCCAGTGGTCCATGTGTGATGAGAACATGTTACACAAGCTCATTGTTTCCTTACGTGTTTAAAGCACCATTCAGCCAGCCGAGACAAAAATAAAATTTGAAAAGGAAGAACAAATATAAGTTTGTAACCTAAAACCATCATAATTTAGGACATTTTTAGTAGACTATAATAATTTCTCTTATGAAAGAATCCTTTTTAATTATTTTAGTCCATTTATGTTGCTGGACAAGAAGAGGGGTCAACTGTCTCACTGCAGACATTCTAGACTTAAACAAAACCTATTTTTCCATGGTACCATCCCATGTCCCTTACAATGAAGAAGAAACACTGTAATCTGCAGATGTTCATTATGGCATTGAAAAAATAGACTTTTCTATTAATGTAATTATAGGATGATGGCACTGGGCAAATCAGGGAGATGTTTAGGATTCTCAGATCTTGAAAGCCACCAATTATGACCACAGGGATCTCTGTTAGGAAGAGTTACAAACTGGTAATTGCCTGTGAGCACAGAGGAGCCCGTGAAAGCTTTTCTGAAATGTTTGCCATGCTTTAAACTACTCTGTTACACAGCATTTACTGGAGTTTATTGCAAATTTCAGCATTGAAAAACAATTTTTCCCAGAGATGGCTTAGAGTTCGTTATGCTGAGCAATGGTGGGTTGTCAGAAATCCTAGGAACAGTCTTTTTTCCTGTTGAGGTTTTTTTGCAAGATGTAGAAGCTCTAAGCTTGTAATTTGTGTGTCTACCTGTATTGGTGAGTGAGTAATCCCAAAACTATCCCTAGCAAAGGACTCAGTTCCAGAGAGAGACTTTGAATTCAGGCTTCTTGAAGAAATGTGCAATATTCTACAGAAGACTCCTGACACTTCCACAGCAGCTGAGTTCCTGCCATTTTCAGGATGTGGCACTGCCTCCTCTAAACCCTGCTCTCTCAGATAACACTCATTTCACAAGATTTCACTGCTGCACTCTGGAGCAACCAAGCTGGAGTTCAAACAGAAGGGATCAATTGTCCATGAATGACACCACAGTGAGGGTTGGCATTGAAGAAGGGAACATAATGGGCAGGGATGATTGGAACTGACATTAAACCAATTGAATATGAGGTCCCTGAGCTAAAACCCTACCTTGGAAGTGTAAATTGCTCTGAGGGCTGACAAAGCAGCTCTGATCTTGCAGCTCAGAGCAGGGTAAGCACAGCTTTGGACAGCTGCTGCCATCTCAAGTCAGATACACCCCTGGCTTCTGTCAAGGCCCTGATTGTCTCAGTGTGAGATATCCTTCAGCTCTGAAAACTAAGCATTTGATTGGAAAATTGGCACAGGCAGTGCTGAGATCACAGAGCTGTGCTCTCTCTGAGCACATCCTTGCTCTCAGTGTCCTCTCACTCCCTAAATGGACCAATGTGACACCTGCTGCCATTGCATTGCTTATTCTATTTACAATGTTGATCCTTTCTTTTCTCTGTGTATCATCTTTCTGTAGAAATCACCTCTTTGCATTAAGGATTGTGCCTCCCACAGCATAACTTTAAATCTATTTAGTCCTTAGTATCATACTGAACAGGATCGGTAGAGCTCTGACCCTCAGGAAATCCATAACCCACTCCCTGATGAGATGGTTTCCTCCCTATGCTTGTGGAAGGAACCCTGAAGCTACAGGGGGAAAAAAAGAATTCATCAATCTTATTCACTGTAGGGAAAGACTAATTTTTATTCAGGACGTCTGTATATTATATTTGGAATGCATCAAGAAATTAAGACTCAGGCTAGGGAGGCCCTGGCACAGGTTATCCAGAGAAGCTGTGGCTGCCCCTGGATCTCTGGAAGTGTTCAAGGCCAGGCTGGATGGAGCTTGGAACAACCTGGGACAGTGGAAGTTGTCCCTGGCCATGGCAAGGGAGTGGAACTGGATGCTCTTTAAGGTCCCTTCCAATTCAACCCATTCTGTGCAGGATTTTGATCAGTAGTTCCCAAATACGTCACTTCGAGGTGATTCAACCCACACTGGCCTTCTGTGTGCAGCACAGGTGTTAATAAAGGCTGGAATGTCAACTCTGTCCATGAAAGCCAGGAGGGACAGGACAGCATCAGCTCAGTCAGCATCCACCTACCTTTAAAAACCCCATATGGGTTCCCTGGCAGGGAAGTTACAATGGAGGAAGGACCCAAAGTGCTCCTGTTTGCACCCAAGGAGCAGCTGTTCCCACTCCAATATCCCTCAGAAGTGAGAGGCTCAGCTGACAGAGCAGTTGCTTCACTAATTCAGGAACAACTGAAATAAAGAAGCCTTTATTCTTTTCTGCAGTTCACAAGGCAAATTGGCGTGCAAATTACTCCTCCTCCACTTGCTCGTTAGTAGAAGTTGTGAAAACCTTCACAGTTTAATTAGCAGTGCTCCTGAGTGCCTGGAAAAGAGACACCCAAACCCAAAAGGAAATATTTATCTCCCTGAGCTGTGCTTTGAGGTGCAAATGAGAAGAAAAACCATGTTTGACATTTTGAACAATTGAAGTACCACCAGCTCCAGGCATGATAATATTCCATACCTCAAAGAGGTATTTTCGTAAGTACTTATGGCTTGATATTACTTGGGTGAGATAAAATCCATTAAATATTTCATTTTGGTACTTCAGGCTGTGCTTTCTCTTCAGCCAAAAAAAAAAAAAAAAAAAAAAGAAAGAAAAAAAAGACCAACTGTCTAGAGTGATAGCTAAAAGACTTTATCATCTTTCAGTGGTTGTAGTATGAGTATTAAAATCATCACCCTGTGCAAGACTGAGAACTGCTGAAAAGCAGGACACTTATGAAATTAGTGGGCAGCATACTCTGAGCTCCAAAATGGATTTACCTGTTAATGCTTAGAATAATGAATAAATAAAACTGGAGGAAAGCTTGACATTGCATCTGAAAACAGCAGGGCAAGGACTAAAGATGTTGCTCCTCGAGTAAGGAATATTCTAAATATTTGAAGTGAAATGAAATTCCTCTTATTTTTCTCAAAGTGTTTGAGACTACATAAAGATAATTTTGCAGTTTCTCGATTACTTAAGGTATGAAGAAATAATGATACAGAGAGAGGTTTTGTAATTTGCCAGCTTAGAGAGCTACAGCTGCCATCTGCAGGGAATCAATAAGTTTTATTGAACCAATGAATAGAAGTATTTGGTGTTTTATCACGTGGTCTGCGACTAGAAATATTTTACATTTCTCATGTTTTACAAAAGGAGTCTTGGTGTCTCACAACTGTTCTCCCTTTTTCCAAGCATCAGGCTCACTAAATACATTATAAAAAAAAAAAAAGTATTTTTCTTGAAGTCCCTCTTTTACTGATTTTAACTGAGATAGACTCTGATCCATCTCAGAAACAGAAAATTTCTTCACCTTGATTTCAAAGGGATTTTCATCAAGGCTTCTGAATTGTTTTAACAGTAATTTCCCTGGCAAAATGTTATCAAAAAGATATTGAGTTTTCATTTTTTTCCCCCCACACACTGGCCTACTTGCAAATCAAATTCCTTTAACCTTGTTCCTCCTAGATCTCTTTTTTGTTAGCCATATCCAGTTTTTACAGATCAAGTTCATGGAAAATATAATGAAAAAGCATTATTGATAATGAATTTCAAACTGTACTTAGTTTAGGATTTAACAGATTTCCTTTAATTATTGCTTATTAGGGTTATCACAAAAATATACATATGCATACATATATGTATGTGTGATGATCTTTTTTCTTTAGAAAAACAGCTTTTCTCATCAATAAGCAATAATCCTACCAAATTCTGATTGTGTACCATGGGACACTTTTGATTTTTTGTAATTTTTTTTCTTGGAGTCTGACTTATATTTGCAGTAACAGCTGACTATAGCACTTCTTTGTTTCACATGCTCTAGACTTGGATTTCCATGTTTTTTAAGGCCAAAAAATGAACCTGCAGAAACCAATCAGATGCCAAAAGGCCTGAAGCTGGACAATGGCAAAACAACTCAAACTGACATTTTCTCTCCTGCTGAAATGATCACTGGAAGACAATGGACTGAAACCAGGAGATTTTCACTCTAAATCTGTTTCTGCCAAGTACTTGTTTGAAGGCTGTATAAATCTCCTTCAGCACTGAAAACCTTAACCAGAAACCTAATTTGAGGTCACTTTGATGGGAGATTTTGAAATTAATACCCCTTTCTTGAATAAAAATCTTTGGATGAAAGTAACTAATTATGATAATTAGTTACAATTATCTGATAATAATATAATGATATAGTTAACTGATAAATAATAATTAGAAAAGACTTAAATATACGAAACAAGTGATGCACAGCTCAGTTTCTCACCGTCCACTGACTGATGCCCCGACGTCCAGAGCAGCGTCTCTGCTTTGTTCTTTGAGGTGAATATCACCCTTTCTTGCCCCCTCATCACTTCTTAGACATGAAACCTGCACTTAGGATCTTCATAGGGCTCAATGACTCAATTTAGTTTTTGGTCCTGGTGCACTAGAAAAAACACACCTGGGATTGCATGGGATCCTCTTGGGTGCAGAATTTGGTCCTTCTTCATCATCAAGTTGCAGCTGGTTGGAAGTGAGGACTTTCAAACCAGGGCTGAAGAACAGAACTGCAGGTGCTTGGAAAAGTGTCTGCCTCACAAAGTGCACTTGTCACCACAAAATGACACTGAGTTGTAATATGTAGATGAGGAATCCTGATGGAATTGCTGCCTTTGATCACATTATCCCCAGCACAGACTGAAAATCAAGCTACAAGTCCTCCTGTACCATTAGCCAAGCTGTGTTCTGCTCTCTTAGAGACTTCAATGGGTGAAGGAATTAAGCTATCACCTGGGGTGTCCAAACATTTGGAGATCTCAAGAACAACAAAGCATTTAAAGCGTGTTACATTCTGTACTTCAGATCTTCAGAACAACACAATTATAGCTAATGCTGTGCCCTGCAATCTGTCAAGCCAAAGCCTTTCGTTCTGACGTATTGTTTGCACATTGTAATTTATTTTAGTGCTCTGTAGAGGTAAGAAATGAGGGAAGAAATCTAAAATATTCCTGCTGTCCTTCTCCTCCTCCTCTGAGAAACTCAGAGTAACTTGTCAAAAAGTGAAGGCTGGGAGGTTTTCTTAATTTAAATAAGTCGGTTTTCAAATGTTCCTAATTAGGGGATGTGCCTATTTTGTCAGCTGTGGCTGGTGCAGCCTGGATAACAGTGGGCAGTTTTGACACGATCTGTACAGTTTTTGCTATAATTAGACAGATGTGCAGAACATCCTTCAGAGTAGAAAATGACTAGTAAAATGCAGAATTCGCTGGCAGATCCTGGAGATCTTGCGCTGTCATCTGCAGACATCTCTTCTGTCCCTCAGGTAAGCTCACAGCTAAGTCTACAAGAGCAACACACCCCAAAAGTGACACATCCCTTCATGAGAGGAGAGACCATGGGCAATTCCACAGCCTTTGGTGGGTATGGAAAGTCTCAGAGCAAAAGAGAGACCTGGAGCTCCTGGAGCACGGCCAGTGGAGTCTGCAAAGGTGATGAAGGGACTGAAGCATCTCCGTGCCCAGGAAAGGCTGGGGGAGCTGGGGCTGCTCAGCCTCGAGAGGAGCCCCAGCTGAGAGGGGCTCTCAGCCCTGAGTGTCCCTGCGTGTCCCTGGGTGTCCCTGGGTGTCCCTGGGTGTCCCTGTGTGCATGGAGGGTCAGAGCAGGGCTCAGGCTCTGCTCCGCTGTGGAAACCCTTGAACCACACATGGAAACCTCCAGGGCTTTGCCCTGGAAGAACCTACCATAGAGTTTCCCCGCCTAGGCTGAAAGTGGTGCTCTGCAACACTATGTATGTGACCTACCTCAGTTTTGCTTTCCCCATTGGTCTGTGGGCTTTGCCCACCTCTGTTGTTCACATACGTCCCTAATTCTCATGGTTTCTCCCTTCTCTGTTTCCCCATTGGCTGTGGTATCCCTGGTGGCCTGCCCCATGTCCCCTGTAGGTCATTGCCCTTTGCCCTGCCCTCTGTACCACCCCTGTGCCCCCAGACCATTGGTTCCTGATCCCATACTTAACCCTGTGCACACTTTTGATCCTGCTCTTTTGTCCCTAATCCCTTTGGCATGGTAATAAACCCTCACTGGAATTCTTCCTACAGGAGGCCCTTCCTGTCTCTCCTTCGCCGAGCTGTCCGTGGGGTGTGTGTGTGCACGGACTGGAAATGGCTGTTCCTGTGGCCTACTCCGAGTGGCTTCTGAAGGAGACGCTTCGAGAACATAGAGGCATTTCACCACCCTGCCTCACTGCTACACTCCGGGGCCCAGCAATGGCACCAGAGCCACGGGCAGGGACTGAGCCCAGGGAGTTCCACCTGAACATGGGGAAGAACTTCACTGTGCAGTGACCAAGCACTGAACAGACTGTCCAGAGAGGCTGTGGAGTCTCCTCCCTGGGGATATTCCAGAGCGGCCTGGACACAATCCTGTGCCCTGTGCTCTGGGATGGCCCAGCCTGAGCAGGGAGGTGGCACCAGGTGACCCCACTGTGGGCCCTTCCAGCCTCACCCATCTAGGATTCTGTGAGATTTAGGCAGAGTCATGGATCAACTTGGACAAGATCTCGTTTCCCATTTGGGATTGACACCAAGTGGGATTGGGGATTAACTGGAATTTATGATATCTTGAACAGATTTGAAGGCTTGCAGCAAACCTATCATTTTAATTGCTCTGGTATTGAATTCATGGCAGCAGCCTGGAATTCCTGTGTGTGGTAGCAAAGACGTGCATGTTCTCTCTGATAGCTGGGCCAGGAGCTATTACCTAACTATCCACTAGGAAAATCATCAGTAGAAAAGAAAATTTCCCATCAGCAGCTTCACAAGTTTATAAAAAAACACAAGTTTATAAAAAAAAAAATTAGCTCTTGAGTTTATCTTCCACTTTGCATTAACTCTTATTAGATCTCCATCTTAGAATAAGAACATCACATTCTGCAGCACTCACCAGTTGCCTTAATTGTCTTTTCACTCAGGGAAGCTTTGGGATGAGCATAAGGGCACATGGCAGCTGTGGAAATCTGCTCATTAAGTGGGAGAGAGCAGAAACAAACAAAGCTCCCCTTTGGCATTTTGTGTTTGGGATCACTCACGCTGTTTCCATCTTCACTGGAGTGTATCTTGCTGAAAGGTTTTGCTCAAGACCATGAAGACACAAGACTAAAGTCATACTGATTGTGCACACAAGTAACTTAGAAATCTACCCTCATCTGTTCCATATGCTTCTTGCAAATGTGATTTATGTTCATTTTTTTTCTTGAGAGTAAAGATTTTCACTATTATGCAAAGATCTGTTCTTGTCTTTTATAGTCTGTGCAGCCTTTTCTGCATGAGTTCCTCACATGGTTAGAAAATCCACAATTTACAACTTGTAAAATAAACTGAGATACAAAATATGGTTTAAGAAAATGAGTGAACCAGAGTATAAAACTGCCACAGGCTACACTCCTACTCCAAAAGTAAGACTAAGTTTAAAAACAAGTCTAGGATCATTTTAACTTGCTCTAGCTGCTGCTAAGTCAGCACTACTGTGTGTAGTCAGAGGTCTCCTTAGCACGGCACAGCATACATTTGGTATTATCACATCATTAATTCTGTTTCCTATGTAAAATACTGCCCTTAGGAAGGGGCATTTGAAGCAGGCTGCAGGGTCAATACATTGCTTGAAAACTCAAGGAATTTTTCCAGTACACAAACCTGAACCATCAAAAAGTGACTGTATTTCCTACTTTTCATGTGTTGTGGATTGCATCCAGGTTGAAAAGGCTTGTTGTTGGTCTGAAAGCTTCCTTTTCCTAAATTCAGTTTTCTGAGCAGAAGTGTGAAACATTAATACGTTCATTGCAATAATGCTGGGTATGGATTGGAAGGAAGAAAATGAGGTGTTAGTGATGGCAAATCCAAAGGCTCTGAGGCACAGGTCTGAGTGTGACTGTGTAGGCAACACTGGTTCTCTTGAAGTCTGTCCAGAAATTTTAAAATAAATACGCTTTACATACCTACTCACAAATCTGTGAGACTTTGAGATTGCTACTGGAGTCAGAGAGGAATTTAACTCAAAAATTAATAAAGAGGACTTTAAAAACTACTGGTCAATCCACTTACACTAGATTACTTTTGTACAAGCCCTGTTTTATTCCTTATCTACTGTCTCTGTTTTATTACTTATCCAATTTTCCAGGGGTTTAACTTCAGGCCTGCTCTTAGACTTCACCTGACTCTGCAACTTCACCTTAACTGCAACTCTGTGTGCTGGAAAACAACTGCTGGAACAGGAGGTCACATACATCATCCACACGTTGCCTTTAAAAGCTTTCTTTGACTCCTTCTGTTCACATTTGAGGGAAAATCAGAGAAAATCAGGCCAACTAGAAGGTTAGTGTGAATTAAGGACATTCCTATTACTTTCTTGAGTTGTACTTGTCAATTTAAAGGCAGTTAAGACCTGAATATCTTCATTCATGCTCTGCTTTCAGTACTTTGTTCTGTTTTCTCCCAATGCCCAGGCTTTTCTTCTTCATCCAGCTGCCCTCACCTTTAACTACCTGAATGCTCTGCAGGGAGCCATGAAATTCATTGCAGAGTGATAAGTCACTCTGGGAAACCAACAAGGAAAATGATCTGGCTTTCACCTTCCAGGTCCAAAATTAGATGTATAAATTTGGAAGCTGATCTCCTTTTATTTTTTTGTTTGTTTATTTTTATTCCTACTGAAAACCCCTCTGGCAGGTAATTTATTTGGCCCTTCTAAGAGCAAAGTCTCTGGAGATGCCTGACTTCCTCCAGCAATTTTACAAGGAAGACTAACGTAAATAAATTCAAGGACCTCTCAGCTCAGTCCATAAATCTAGGCTGCAGTTGGACTCTTACTCCTTTTGTAAAAGACTTCTTCCATAAAGAAAATCTGTCTTGACAAAATGATGTAACATTGGAGCAAATAACAAAAAAAGGACATTCCAACATTCATTTAATTCCACTTTGTCAAGCCAAAGTAAGTTTGTGCTTCATCGAAAGTCTTTCAAATTGCTTTTATTAAAGTTGCTTTTATTCCAACTAACTTCATGGCTTTATGGCCATGAATATTCCAATTCCAATGGTTCACTTGTCATCATCTGGGCCACAGCATGTCCTTGTGCCCATGTCCTTCACCCCATTGCTGTGGGAAGAACAAGTTGGCTAAAACTGCCCTCAGACTCTGGAATCACGAAATCTCAGGTTGTGTGAGCATGCTGCAGGAATCGCTGTGCTGTCCAGGGGCAAGGCATGATGATGCTGTTTACACTGATTAATTATGCAGTGTGACTGAAGTCAATCAATACCACTCCCTGTGATTTATGCTCATTCAGACACTCTGACTCATGGCAGGGTCAGCAGTCTGACACTTTTCCACTGTGGAGAAATGCTGCTAATTTGGGATCTTTTCGTTGTGAAGATCCCCTGTTTTTGGAAAGGACACTTATACTAATCTCTTTTTTTTTTTTTTTCCCATCACAGATTTTACAGAGATTACAAAACCAGGTTCAGAAATCATTTGCCTTCTATAATCTAATAAATAGATAAATCAATAAACACTTTTATCTTCAGGTAAAAGTTTAATGAGGGAAGAAATAACAAGCAGGCTGAGAAGTGGGCAGCTGGAGAAGAGCCGATGAAGTTGTAGCTGATGATGTTTCCTTCCTTAAGTGAGTGCAAAGAACACACGTACAAAAGAGAGGCTAATTAGTCTCTCTTCAGTTGGAAAAATAACAGTGGAAAATCAAGCATAACTACACAGTAGCAAGCAGTGCTGTTGCCATTCTGGGATCTTTTTTCTCTATTTCAGACTGAGGAGTCTTGTGGAGCCAAGGAACCCCTCCTGAAATCAAGTCCAGAGGAGCCACGCCAGGATCACCAAAACAGCACTCAGTATTCAGCAAGTTATGTGCAAAGATGGCAAATTTCAGACCTCTAGAGCTGTGAAGGTTAAATAGGGAGATCATACACTGTGCTTTAAGAGGTGGAAACTCTTCATAAAAACCTGCGTTGACCAGAACTCTTCCTTTCCTCCTCCAGTCACTTCCAGACAAACTCCCTTCAGTTTCAAGGCTTAATTTGGTGCCTTTTCAGTGGTCTCAGAGAACAGAGCTGAGCTTGGTCTCATGAGGACACATTATTCGGCAGGAAATTTTCTTTCTTCTTGTGGCTTTCTGGGATTATCAGTCCATAGCAATCATAAGTGATTTTTCCTCAGATGGATGTCTGGCTTAGGAAGGTCTCTGGTGAGCCACTAATTAGATAGAACCGTTTCTGAAAGGAAGTCAGCATTAAGAGGTTGTGCTCTGTGGTGCTATTTAGGCGTCTACAGGGAAAACAACACATTCAGAAGCTCTTATCTTGGAGAAAATTACTTTTTTAAGAGACAGAGTAGTTCCTAAAAAAACATGCCCAATGAGGAAAGCCTGAAAGGACTGAAGCATTTTATCCCAAGCAAGAGAATATTGAAATACAAAGTCTGTAGTAGTCAGATACAGAAGAAAGTGTGTATCCAAGGGGGAGAGAGGAGAATGGGGAGATGTTTGGAGTCTGAGATTAAAAGATGGGAAGAGGAAGGCTGGAAAAGGTCAGGAAGAAGCTTTGCAATTTTCCCAGGATTCTGTCCTACCACAGAGATTGTCTGCATGAATGAGGTAGATCGAGCTCAAAGCAGAAATATTTCTTCTTATTTTTTTTTCTCTTTTAAAGGAAGAAATAAAAATAATAGCTCCATTCTGTCCATTGAACATATTTCCCATCGTCCTAGGTACAGACACAGTTCAGGGAAGGGCACTGGAGTCCTCCCCTGAGTGCATCAATAATGTGTCTATCAGTGAGAGGTGTCTCTGAGTAGCTTTGGGAACTTTAATGCACTGCTGACCTTTCAGCAAGCACAGGTTTTCCTTTAATGTGGTGTTAGTGTGGCCTCCTCTCTGATCTTCCCTCTGAAACTTCCAGGAAAACTCCCAGAGCACCCAGAAGCTCAGACAGATGTGTCCTGGCTGCACATCTGCCCACCCATAAGCCCAAAGGCTCTGTGACCTTCAGCTCTCACAGTGCTGCAGCAATCACAGGTCAAAGAGAAGAGTCAGAGCTGTGAAGCTGCCCCGTTTCCTCACATGACAATGCAGCTTTCAGGAATGGCTGAACATTGCACTGCAGGCTCTACGTCTCTGTAGATCACAGCAGCAAACTCTGAACCCCTAGCTGTAGCTGGGGCGGATTGCAAAAGGTGTCTCTGGTCAAGGGCAATGACTTGGGGACACAGAGCTGGTGTCCCCATGGCTGTGAGTGGGGTTCTTCTTTTAGTTGCAGCAGGTCCAAAGAAGTGCCACAGATATTATTAGAGGGATGAAACATGTGTCCTATTAGAAAAGACTGGAAGACCTGGGTGTGTTCACCTGGAGAAAAGAAGGCTCCAGGAACACCTTAGAGCTCCTGCCAGTGCCTGAAGAGGCTCCAGGAGAGCTGGCAAGGGACTTTGTACAAGGGTTGGAGGGTCAGGACAAAGAGGAATGGCTTTGCACTGGAAAGGAGTACATTTGGAATGGATATTAGGAAGGAATTGTTCCCTGTGAGGGTGGGGAGACCCTGGCACAGGTTTCCCAGAGAAGACGTGGCTGCCTCTGTATCCCTGGAAGTGTCCAAGGCCAGGTTGGACAGGGCTTGGAGCAACCTGGGCTAGTTGAAAATGTCCCTGGCCATGGCAGGAGGTGGAACAAGATGATCTTTAAGGTTCCTACCAACCCATCCAATTCTGTGGTTTTATGATTCTAAAACAGTGCAGACTTTCATGGCAGTGTGCCTAAATTGGGAGCAGAAGGCAGAGCTTCCAGTCTATCCATAACTTTTGCTTTTAATAATTGGGATAGGATAAAGCCTAGGAATCCTTTAAGGTCTCCAGGGAATTTTCCTGGAAGTAATGAAGTCCCTGCTCTGTGGCTGGTTCACTTTGATCTGTTGTCCAGTGTCCTTCCTTCCATCCTCACCCATCTTTGAAACCCTGACACCACTGTAAGATGCCATTTTGTTATTATTTCCTCCAGTGCTGAAAAGTGACTTTTACCCTCACTAGGAAAAGGTTTCTTTTCTTCAGGGACACCTTTCCTCAGTGTCAAGTCTTGCCAGTTGAACTGGTTTTGGAAGAGGAAGGTTCCTGTTTCTGTGAATTCAATCCAGCATGCTGGATTTGGAGATTAAGCACTGTAAATACCCAGTTTCCAGGCCTAAAGTCCAAGTTCAAATTCCTTCAAACATAAAGTTCCTGAAATACAAATAGGAAAAAAGGCCAAAATCCAAAAAGGAATCTTATGTTTGTCTGAAAACATGTTCCTTTGAAACTAGGAGGTTTCAAGTTTGACATTCCGGAATCAACAAATTTGAGTTGTTTTCACATATATTTTTTAAAATCTGAAAATGCATCAGATTTCTTCTGGCCCACAAGGACGATTCTTACTGACCAATGCCAAGCTCTGTGCTGAGTGGGAAGTATTTTTGTCAGGGATATTGCAGACGTGTCCCAGCTGATATGAGACTTTGTATATCTGTTGGATTAACTTGATCTGCTCCAAGGGGTGGCACTCTGGAAATCCATGTTCCAGGACTGCCAAGTTAAGGAGATCTTTCAAGTGCAGAAAACATCCATGTGCTCCTCATTTACTCCAGGTGGGGTCATCATCAATGCCTCCCTTGGGTAACACAATTGATAAAATGCAAAGCTGAAGGGGGTTGGAATATTTTTATTATTACTTCTTGAAGGCAAAGCTAAAAGGAGATAGAACTGATGAAATTTATATGCTGTTTGCTGCAGAGGAGAAAGGGAAAATAAGTGGATTTGCATGCTTTGACCTTGGCTAGAAGGGGTTTGGATATTTTAAGACAGCAAAGTTCAAAAAGTTCCTGTGAGCTGTGCCCATGAAGACAACCCCTCCTCCAGGAACCTCTTCCTGTCCTCCAGGACACCAGTGGATTAAAAGGAATATTTTGTGATAGAAGATTAATTCTTACTGTTTATTTTCTTTAGTCTTTTTATGAACTTCTAAAAAATTGTATTTTATCTCTTCTCCACATGAGAGCTCTGGACACTTGGAAGGTATTGGAGACTGGAGATAATCATAATAAAC
This sequence comes from Chamaea fasciata, assembly GCF_029207755.1. Taxonomy (NCBI): domain Eukaryota; kingdom Metazoa; phylum Chordata; class Aves; order Passeriformes; family Sylviidae; genus Chamaea; species Chamaea fasciata. Next base: position 10,182,780 of record NW_027094091.1, on the reverse strand, counting down.
TAGCTTTGACCTTGGATCAAAAACTTGCCAAGGTGACAGAGAAGCACATCAATCAATTACAACTCATACACAAGATGCAAAGGGTAAAGTTGGTTAATATTGTAAGAATCCAGGACCAAAGAAGCTTACCAGTAATCACAGCCAGATCCACAGCTCTGTGTCAGCTGCGCTGTTCAGTACACTTTGATTTTTTAAAAAAACAACTAAAGGTGTGCAAACTCAGAATCACTGAAAACTCCTCCTGCAGGTATCCTGAATTTTCAGGCATCCAAGGACACTTGAGAAGCCTCCACCTGTAGGAATCAAAGCAAGGCACCAGGGATGAGAGGGAATTTGGGGCAAGGTAAGGTCCTGCTTTGTCAGAAGAATATTTCTGGGGTGTTTTTTGAGAGCTATTAATTTCTTTAGAGCAATTGTCATTGCCATTTGGCAGAGCAGCACCCCACTCAGCACCTGTAGGAGGAGAAAGAATAAAATATGTGGGATCTTTGTTTCTCATAGAGAGAGAACAAAGCGCAGAGACAGACAAGTTGGTGCCATCACTGTGGTGACAATGACAAAACAATGTCTTTTTCTGAGCTGATTTTACAAGATAATGTAAAGCTTTCAAAACAAAGCACTATAAGTGCTCCTGAAATACAAATAGAAGTGGTTTTCAACCTCTCCAGCCCTGCAAATTAATTCTTGCTATTTAAAATATGGCTGTGCTTAATGTTGCATATTTTCAGATCATGAGTTATGATTTGCTTTAAGTGGCTGCTGCATTTGCTCCCCTTTTGCTCCACAGAAGACAATTTTGGAATTCATTAACTTTTCATTCAGGGTCTGATAGGAACATTTGTACAGCATTCCAAAGGGTGCTTGGTTAGCTCTGAAGAGACCTAACCCAGGCCCTGAAGGGGTCTGTTTTTAATGGGATTTTAGAGGTGACATTAACAACAGGCTTGGAGCAATGAAGCACAGACATGACGAGGTGCTGCGATAAAATGTGCTTTCTTCAGGTTTCATTAATGTGTTTTGGCTCCACGGGTCCCTCCACAGCAGAAACTCTTCCCAACACACTCCTCTGCCTGAAGGAAAACTGTGACAGTGAGAAAAACCATCCTGCCCCACAGCATTTGGGGAAATTCGGACAACCATTTCTGACCCTTGGGCTGTGCATTTCTGTCACACTCTGCTTTCTGCTATGCTGCCACTACAAAGAGCCACTCACCAGCACCTCAGGAGATTTGGGATTCTTCTCAAAGGGCACTTGGCACAAGGCTGGTCTTGAAGGCCAGGTGTGCCCAAATTCCTACTGAATTACTGCTGGATTTGGGGTGGGAAGGAAGCCTGGAGCTCTCTAATCCAGCCTGCTCAAAGAAGGAAGAACTTGAAATTTGCATGCTTGGTAGCTCATGGCCAGAACCAGTTAAATTTTGAGCATCTTCAAGGTTCTCCCAGTATGGGTTGTAGTGTTCGGTCACTGCCATGGTGATGTCAAAACCCCCTCGTGCAACATTTACTCAGAATTTCAGTCCTCTGAATAGGAAATGGGACTTGCTTGGGCATTTTCCTTCATTTTGAGCAGCCTGTAGAAACATCAAACAGTCTGCACAGCAGAGAAAACATCAACCACTTTTATTATTAAGGCTCTTCTGAAAATAATAAATAAAGAAATTAGGTAAAACAGACTACAACAGAAGGACTTAAATGCAAATCTTGCCTTGCTACTCTTGCCTTTCAGAAGAGCAAGAAATTGATTCCTGGTTAGGATTTAGCCAATTCACCCATCACATTGATGCTTATTTTTTGGGGTTACTGAAAAAATCCCAAGAGACTTTGCCTTGGAAATCAACACAGTCAGAAAAACTTCCCCATCAATAAAAGTATTTGAAGAGCATTTAAGAGAATGTATTAATTTTATAAGAGAACTGAAAACCTGGTGTTGAAAAAAATCTATATCTCTTAATTTTTAATGTTCTGACTGTGTTTGCATTGGAACATCACTGAAAACAAAAAGATGAGAATAAATTCATGCTACCTCTGACCATTTAGTTCTGTATTTAGAAAGAAACCACCTTTTTGTACTCACATATTTTGTCTGCCTGCAGAACTATATGAATGTTTTCCATCTTGATAAATTTCAGGGGTGAGTTTTATGATGACTTCTGTGTTTAGAGCAGAATTTTAAAAGATATTTCTGGATGAACAGGTGTATTTATTATGAATAGTTCTCCTGCAGTTGCTCATCTACCTTCATCTTTAGCAGATTTGTCTGAAGTCACTGCAGGGAATATCTATTACAAAACTTCCTGTAATTTTAAAAACATTTATCATGGCAACAGCTCTTGAAGACAGGAGGGAGTTTTTCTCTCTGTTGGTTTCAAGAGAGTAATGAAGATGGGGCTTAGTAACCTACCAGGTGCTTTATTGGGATTGAGAAGGATTAAAAGCAGGATTCCCCTGTCCCGGCTTAACATCCTGATGACAAGAACAGTTTCCTCTGTGTACCAGAGAGGAGAAGTCTCTGCCCTCTGGCATGTCCATGTGTGCTGAGGATGAACAAGGATTAAAGGTTTCTGCTTTGGATCACAGTGATATCACAGTCATATACAGCAGGAAATCAAAGTATCTTTCTTGTGCTCATTGAAGAGCTGGTGGTGTATTTTGGTTGTTTTTTACAGGAGAATTCTTCCCTTCAATCTGCAAATTCACATTTTGGTGTCTGTGCCTTAAGTAGCATATACATATTCATCCTCACACCCTGTCTGCATCTTCTGCTGTGCCATATGTATTTAACTTACATGGCAGCTATGCATCAACTTTTTTTTTTTTTTTGTTCAGTTAAATAACAGCAAAATTCTCATTAGCGCAGGGGTTATAAGGTTTTAAAATGTCAAAAAACCAAGATGGAGTTGGTAATTGATTAGCCTGAGGTGGTGCAAAGCTTCACCCTCAACCACTCAATGTTTAGTGGATTTAAAGATGTATTGAGTTGTCTAGTGACCAAGGATAGAATTAATTCCGAAATTTCTTTTGGAGTTAATTGTCACTTACTCAGAAGTTTTTCTGTGAGAGAAGAATACTATTTGAAAATTAACTAAAAATACACTAAATATGGTGTCTGTAGAACTATTGCAGCTAATCTGACATAGATGTTTTAAATAAGCAAAGTTTTTTTGCTCATCAGTTCACCTACCTAAGCAATAAGTATCAAACCTGTAGCCTAGAAAGAGGTATTTTATGTAAAAATCAACTGCATTGCAGGTATGCATAAATAAATGAAAGGAACAGTAAAATGAAAGGAACATAAATGAAAGGAACAGTAAAACATGTTTTTAGCAACCCACTTGCAGTTTAGTAACATATGTCAGGCAGGGAATATGGACATATGTCAGGCAAGCAGAGAGTTTTGGAGGGAAACCAAAATCCTTGGTGATAATGGTTCTACTCCCTGTCCTGTGCTGAATTCCTGAAGGAAAGGGTGGGAAGAGCACCAGAACCACTGCCTGAGGCCTCCTGTGGTGTCTCAGAGATTGGGCAAAATGACAAGGAGACCATCTGAAAACACCAATTCATCACTAGGCTGAAATGTTTAGATCTGCTCAAAGGGATGGACTGTGGGGTTTTCTTTCCTATTGGAGAATTGCCAAAATGAACAGAAATTTATCATGAATAACGTGAGGTCTATTGGGTAATCTTTTACATAGATGCAAAACATCATGGCAACACTGCTGGTGTTGATCTAATTAAATGTTGGTGTTCCTCTGATGGTCTTTAATAAATTCTGTTATATGTATTTCATTCAGATAAACTCTGATTTTGTCATTTATGACCAGGAACACTCGACCAAGGCACTTCTGGACATGTACAGGAAAGAGATGCAGGAGAAGACCTGAAAATCACAACAGATGTGAAAATTATTCTAGAAGTACCAGTAATGCTCACATTAAAGGAATGGGAACAAACCGAGTCAAGCAAGAATTGTGTTTTTATAAAAGCACATGAACACAGCATCCTTCTTTTCTTTTCAAAGAACACATTGTAGGTGCAATTTTGCAACTAGGGAAAGGCAAAGGGAGGATTCCCTGGTTACCTAATCCTGGCATTTCTTATGTGCCTGTTTGTTGGAATTAGAGAATCACATCTTGCTTTTCTTCTTGCAGGAGCTCTGTGTCATTTCTGGCCTTGGTTGCACAGCACTCCCTAAAAGAGTTCATTCTTCACCTTCCTCCCTCTGCCTTTAGTGGTGCTCCTGCCTTCAGCACATGTGGTTCAAAATAATCAGCTTTTTAATGGATTTAATTGCCAGTCTCATTAATGCAGTGCTCTTTCTGTGAAACATAAATGTAGTTAATTTTTGCAACACCTTTTTGAGGTGAGCACAGGCTCCCTTAATTACTGGGCTTATTTTGATGAGAAACTGAAACACACCAATAGGAATCTACTAAATGTATCTACTGACTTGCATCCTCATTTTAGGACTTGTAATAAAAAGGAGATCAGAATAAAAGTCATGGTCTTGCCTAACCTTAAACTTTATAGAATTATAGAAACATTAAAGTTGTAATCAGACCATCAAGGCAAATCATCAACCCAGCACCACCGCCAGGTTTACCCCTAAAATATGTCCTCAACTGCTACATCCACACATTTTTTGAACACTTCCAGGGATGGTGACTCCACCACTGCCCTGGGAAGCCTGTTCCAATGCTTGACAACCCTTTCTTTGAAGAAATTTTTCGCTGATATCAAATCTAAGCCTCCCCTGGCACAACTTCAGGGCATTTCCTCTCCTCCTGCCACTTGTTTCCTGGGAGCAGAGACTGAAACCCAGCTGTCTAGAACCTTCTTGCAGGTAGTTGTGGAGGGTGAGCGTGTCCTCCTCAAGCCTCCTTTTCCCCAGGCTGAGCCCCCCACAGCTGCTCCTGGTGCTCCAGACTCTTTCCCAGCTCTGTTGCCCTAAATGTCTTTCTTGTAGCGAGGGACAAAGACTGGGGCTGCTCATTAAATCCTCCCTGGATATCTTTATATGGAAAATAGATTTCAGACAGATGCAAAAACTGTTTTTGAGGTAGCATGATACGGGCCAGTTCCACTCTGTATTTTGTAGGGGAGCAAGATGAGGGTCAGCTTCTTTGCCCAGGAACAAGTGAGAGGACAAGAGGGAATGACCTCAAGCTGTGCCAGGAGAGGTTCAGAGTGGGCATCACGAGGAATTTCTTCATGGAAATTGTAGTCACAGGGATTAGAAGGGGCTGCCCAAGGAGATGGTGGAGTCCCCGCCCCTGGAGGTGTCCAAGGAATGCCTGCACATGACGCTCAGTGCTCTGGGCTAGTGACAAGGTGGGGATCAGCCACAGGCTGGACTCGATGGCCTTGGAGGGCTTTTCCAACCTCAATAATTCTGTAATTCTGTGAAGAAAGAAACAAGTTTGCAGCTACCTGCCATGCCCCATGATTTCGACAACCCTCTTGGTCTGGTAGCTGCAGAATGAGATGTTTCTCATTTCATTCCCCATAAGGGGCTGTGGGTATGAAAGAATACTGGGCCTGCAGCTTTAAAGAAGCAGGTGGGGCCTGAGCAGACAAAAAAGGCTCAAAGAGTGGATGGCAGGGATTCCTGAGATGTACTCCTGACCCCCAGCCTGATGGATGCTGTGAACACAGATGTAAGTGGAGTCTGAGCAGGAGTTGTTCCCTGTCTGCCTCGCTGCACGCTGACCTGTGCTGCTTCTGCCCTGCCTCCAGCTGAGGGAGTAAAACCCAGCCAAAGCAAATCACACACACACATGCCAGCGTTATTTCTAGCCAGGTCTGGACAGAAGACTCTAGGCACGTTGCGTTCGTGTTCGGATTTGGTTGTTTATTATTTCTTATCTAAGTTACCGTCTCACAAGGTGTGAGCTCTGTCTAACAGGGCAGAAAAAATGGCCCCTTCTAACTCATTTCAAGGACTTTTAAACAATAAGCAAACCAATTAAAACCCAACACGTAAGTTATTTTTATTTATAACCTAATTAAAGATCACTCAATGTCCGCAATTAGAAAAGATCACCTGAACCCAAGAAGAAGGAGGAAGATGACAGTCAAGAAGAAGGACTCAGGCAACGCCCAAATCCCTCCATATTGTCCCTTATATATATATTACTATATTTTATATCCCAAAACCCCAAACTTTAAGTATTTCACCCTGTGACATTACACACTTCTGTACAAACTATACACCCACACTCCCAGTGCTATCACTCAGCTTTGGAAGCCATTCCCATGGCCTCAAGTCAAAGGCAGTACCCTCCTGAGGGTCAATGCCTGTCAGAATAGAAAACCTGATATTTTCAGCATCCAGGGTTCCAACACACACACATGGATGTGTCCCAGGTTGTACCGAGAGAAATTCAAATCCTGCTCAACTCACCCAGGAGACACAGAACTCTGAAGCATGAATATTCAATATTATCTTTATCTTAATGCTCAGCAGAAAAGACCCTGAACATTCTGAGGACAATGCAGGTGTATTTTGTCCCATTTCTAGTCCAAAGACCTCAGCTGATTGCTGAGGTTAATTTAAAAATGTGGATTGAAGTAATTATTCAGTCTTTGATTCAATAGTGATTAGGCAATGCTAGGCTTAAACTGAGATGTGTTCTGGAAGTGTCACAAACACAGCATAAAACAATTCTTAGAGTAACTTTTTCTTCTAATTCAATCTCAGCTTGAAGATCCCAAATGAATGGGGTGAAGACTTTAAATGGTGCATCCAGTTTGTGTGGCAAGGTTTTGGCAGAGGAGAGGCAGCAACTATGCCAACTGTCTCAGCGTAGGGCATGCTTTCCTCCCCTTGAATAATTTGTGTGACTTTCCTGAATGTTAAAATATGAATTCCTGACTGGATGTAGCATTCCAATCATGGCAATGTGTTTCTCAAAGGTAATAGGTACTTTTTGGTGTTAGTCAGTATTGGTTGTTAAAAGTGTATCCTTATATCTGTGCTTTCTGCTGTACTTATGCCTCCACCTTAATCACAAGGGAGGCCAAAAACCAGAAATCTGTGGGTAGCACAGGTTGTTTATCAGTTTTTTGCTGACAGACAGACCTGTTAATTATCTGTTCCTATTGAAGTTGGTGTGTGGAGAGCAACTGGCTTTCCATTTTTTTCCCAGTGAAAAATGGGGTTGTCTTTAACATCTACTGTATAATCTTGCTCCAGAATTACACCTTGCTGAGTAGGAATGCTACTGGCTTGATGTGGAGTGTGGGCTGCACTGAGGAGAGACAGGCGTGGACGTGGGATGAGGGCAGAGGCACTCACTGCTGGGACTCCTGCAGAGGGATAAAGGTAGGGCTCAGGGACTCTGTGGAGATGCTCCTCCAGTTGTTGGACAGCTGAAGGAGGAAAGCAGGAAGGATTAGATTCAAGGCCGGGCTGAATGGGGCTTGGAGCAACATGGTCTAGTAGAAGGTGTCCGTGCCCACGGCAGGAGGTGGAATGAGATGACCTTTAAAGTCCTTTTGAAAGCAAACCAGTCAAGGATCCTGTGATTCCTCTGTTGAGGTCTGGCGAGGGTGAAGAGATGATTTATGAAGCTGGAAGTGGAGAGAGTGCCAGCCTGTGGCTGTCCTGCATTGTCACACCTGCCCTGGGGGTGTGTTGTCCACCTGAACATCCAGCTGGCTAGTTCCAGACTTAAGACAAAGAATAAATCTGTAGGAATGCACCCCACACCCAAGGAGGTGTTTCCATATAGGGAAACACTAAAGACTCACCCCTTGCTGTTTCTCTATATGGTAAAGGACCCAGAAACTTCCTTGCTGTGGTGACAGCAATTGGCTCAATGCCAAGATAAAAACACTGATAGGTCTCTTTAGCTGTTCCTCAGAAATGTGGCTAGATTCTATTGGCAGCAAGCCAAATTGTCTGTCCTAAAGCATTACATACTTAAGAAGGAGCATAAAAGTGCTCAGGCCTTTTTGGGGGGTGTCTTATTCAGGTATCAGATGCCTCTCTGGCACCTGTGCATGGTTTTGTTCTTTTGTTTCTGTATCATTTGTTATTTTACCATTTATTAAAATCTTTGCTTTACAAAACACACCTAAGGAGCCGTCTGGCAATATTATTAAACCACTCTGGGAGGTTGCAAGTCAACCCTCAGACTTGATACATCTTCAGGGGCTCATTACACTCTGGCCAGTGTAAGACTCTGTCATGAATCAACACGTAAACACTGCAAAGGACTGGCAGCTCAGCCTTAGCTCTGCGAATTCAAACCCTCACCTGGCAGTGAAGGTGTAACTTCATCTCTATTGATGTGGTAATGGACACCCCTACTCACAGCAGCCTCCACTGTAGTATTTGGAGATCTAGAGGCACTGCGTGCAGAGCACCCAGCAGCTTTCTCAAAGCTACAGAAGTTCAACCTAAACCCAATGAAATGCCTTGAGAGCCCTGTGAAAGAAAGCATCACCTCCACAGCTGGAATGATGGTGGTGCCCAGGCTACACAGGATTCCTTGCAGGATCAGAAATGCTCCTGTAGTAACCTTAAATCCACTGAGAGGTGAGGTGGGAATTCTGTACGTCCTCCAAGAGAGCTATGATAAAAATCGACCAGCAAAATGTCTTTCTCAAATTGTCTTGCCACCTTGTAACAGAGCTCAGAGGTCTGGAGGACACCCTGGAGCCCAGGTTCCTCCTTTACAAGGGGCCACCCTGCTTCTAAGCCTGGATCATGTTCTTCCACCAGCAAAACAAACGACAATTTATTTGTACAAACCTTGTACAGTCATCCAAGTTTCCCCATTTCATAGCAGAGTTTACTGGGAAAAATCTATTTTATAGTTTTAGAAGCCTTAATTTAGGATCAGTGAGGAAACTCTTACCTAAACACAGAGTTTTAAGAACATATCTGCCATGTTATATTTGTGTCTCTGTTCCTATAATTAAAAAAAAGTATAATGAGCCACTAAACAAATTATTCTTGATGCTGACTGAAACAATTAACAATTATTATTTATAACATAAATAAGCTAGAGTGAATTATGTTTAGTTTTCTCTTCAGCTCTGTCCCCAACATTTGCATTTCACTTCTCTACCGGTATGTTTTGGCGCCTGCTTTATTTTTGTCAGCAAAATCAGTTATTTCTGACATTATTTCAGTGCCTTCAGGGCAGAATGCTGGAACTGAACAACTGTTGCTGTTCCCTCCACAACATTTTCCAAGCCCATATCAAGTTTCTCTGCTGTTACCCAGAGAAGTTATGGAAGCAGGGCCAGTGGAAGGAACGCACTGGTAGGGTTCACTTTGAGCTGAAAGCTATTTCATGCTGTGTATTCACAATTACCTCCATATTTATAGATTTCTGTGTGTCCAAAAATGGAGATCTGAATGTGTACTCTTGCTTCTTTCAAGAGTGAACAGTTTTTATGTTAACCAGAGAAGCCATGGCCAAGATTCTTTCCAGCAGTCTCTAAACACAGAAAAGTGATCTCTTCAGCCAGGTGTCCTGGGTCTGCACCACAGACCTTTATCCACTGCCTGTAGGCCTTCAAGGTTTTTTATGGTGGAGAAAATCAATTAATCTCTGTAGTCATTCACAGCATGGTGAAGGGACAGACACATAAAGCAAAGCTCTGACAGAACCACAGCTTGTGGTATGAATTTGTCATCTTACATCTCCAGTGCATGGCCTTGATTCCTGTCAATGTCTCTGTTAATTGAAACCTTCCTCAGAAAATGCTCTGCAGCCTGAGATTTCCAAGACTGTCCCAGTTCAAGGTTTCATTTCTGCTTGACACTCCCATCTTTGCTTTTCCTCTGCAGAAGTAATCCAAACCTGTTAATTCCTTTTGGATACAGAAAAGGAACAATCCCTAATAATATTATTTTCCTGTCGTTGATAGGGCAGACACAACACACAGAGTGACATGGTAAAATTTTCAGAAGGCTCAGAAGGCCCTTTATTATGGCCACATGCTGTCTTTTATACAGTTTTTACAAACCTTGAGGGCAACTTCTAATTGGTTAATAGCTTTCTTGTTAATTATTCTATTGGTTAGTAAAAGGTGTTTTACTTGTCCATCAAATCTATCTATTCTCAGATTGTTTAGATAGTTTATTGATTCTCATGGGACAAATCCCTTGTTATTACAGCTGAACTTATTTTTCAGCCTCAGAATAGATTGTTACATTAAAGGAACTTCTCATTCTCAAAATATCTTCATATGTGTACTTACAGATTGCTTGTTAGCAGCCCTTAGAAGAAATTATAAGCTAGCTTTTACCCTATTCCTACATTTTCCAGGATAAGGCTCAACTTACCTTGAAAATCCCAAGTATCAACAACCTCATTACACCTTGGAAGCATCAGGTGAACTGCAGATTTTTCTTTATATAGCCCTGTTTGTTTACTTTCTGCCCATCCTTGAGATGAGTCATTCTTAATGGTAAATATAAATACAATGGCAATCTTAAAGCTGCTTTTCCTTTGTCTGCAGTTCCCCCATTCATGCCCTTAATTGCAGCAATAACTTGAGCAAATCAGGAAAATGGGACTGAAAATAGGCACAGCATCAGCGCTGGCTGGAAAGAGAGGTCTTTATCCCTCACTTGAAGGTGTTGATTCCAAGAAATATTGAACTCCCTCAACTTTCCTTAACCCCACGGAGAATCAATGGATCTTTGCTCCCACCCAAGCAGGCAGCAGTGATTCCGTCTCATTGACACTTGGGTGTTCCTGGGAGGACTGGGAAGAGTCAGGGTGGAAGGGCTGGGGAGGTTTGATCTCTCCTCTGAACTCCAGAGCATTTATCACTCCAGATGAATTTGCCAATTACCCTTGGATATCTTGTAATGCTTCGTCTTTGCTCAGGGCAATCAGTGGACAGAACAGGCAGAGCTACCCTGAGCAGAGCATTTATCTTTATAACACTCAGTGTGGCAGCATTTAATTTATGAAAATGTCTTTCCAATTACTTTAATCTGTTTTAACTTGTTTCAACAGAGCGAGGAGAGTTGAAGTTTATAATATTGCAGATGGCTGTGTACAATACACATTTCTGATTCTTGAGTATTTTGTATATATTCAGAGAATCTTGAACACTGGAACTGAGGATGTTTGACCATCATAGCACCTTGTAGATCAGTATATAACATTTTATCTGCATGAGTTTCTCTCATATTCTGGTGACAGTTGAACTATTTTAATAATTTATTTTAAATTGTCCTCATGCTGGTTGATGTTCACTTAACAGAGCTCTTCATCTCACATCGTTAGTTGTATTTTCCAAATGCTATTTCTCTGAGCAATTTGAGATGAAGTAAGATGTTCTTTTCCCTTTATCTCTGTGAAGTTTATGCATCCTGGCTTTCCTATCTGGAATGATGGATCTGAGCACTGTTGAACACACTGCAATCTTGATATCATTATCCCTCAGTCCAATGTGTTGGGCCTTTTACCAAAGTTGTGGCTTTTGCTGTGGATAGCCCTGATTTGGAAAATTAATCTGTGATTTCAGGATATTGTAAAATGGATAGTAATGAATTTCCCTGGAATATGACTTTTTAGGAGTTAAGAAACTTACAAAGATGAAGGATCTGTTCCCACAAAAAAAATTTTGTATAATTTACGTAGTAAATCCTTCTTAAGTCAAAAAATATTAATAATTAGCATTACAAATTGCAGCAAAAATATGTCACTAATAATACAATACTTTTATTTCTAAAATATTACTGATATATTGACATTAAAATATAGTATATAATTAGTAATTGGATTAGCAAACAAATGTTGATTTATCAATACAGAGATAAGTTAGGTGAGGGTTGCTGTAGTAACTCATCTTTCTGATCTGTGGGCTGTGATCCATCTCATCAAACTCTTCATGTCTGTGATGTGTTTGGATGTGTCTGAGCTTGGATGGTCATTGCACAGCGGAGAGAAATGGACACTTCCAGGACATAATTCATTTCTGCCCGAGGAAGGAGTTATCAGTATAAGATTAAGTCTTTCCCAGTGGTCAGAATGTCCAGATCTAAGACTCAAATCCTGACATTTTCAGCGAGGACTAATCAATGACAGTCTCTTGGAAGACACAAACCAAATAAATTTCATATTGTCTGTCTGTACAATAACTCAGCAAAACACTTTCCATGTGGAAGCTTTTCCAAGCATTTCAATAGCTGATCTTTTTCCCTGTGATTGATGTTAGTTGTAAACTACATGAACATGCTCAGAATTGTTTAATGCAAATCAACTCCTAAACTGTTTTCACAGGATGATTTTGTCTGTTCCTTGCCGGAGAAGCTTGGAAAGTGCAGGGTTTAACTCCCTGTTGTCAAGCAGTAACTCTCCAAAATGCTGCAAAATAGTTGAAATCTGTCTTATTCACCACCAGGTTGTGGGTGATGGGATTGTGGGGCTTTGATACTGTGTTTGTGTTCATGTTTGGAAGAGGAAAGCAATTGATTATCCATTAATGAAATCATTAATCCCTCTTGGCAGGTTCTTATCAGCCAAATGCTGCCTCAGCTCATCTGGAAAGACAAGCCACACCATACTGAGGTCTTGCAAGTCCATTTGTAATAAACCCATGGTTTCCTGGAAATTACAGAAAATTATAGAAAATTAATCCAATGGGAAATGCAGCTAAACCACCCCTGCATAGTTTCTGATTTCCCCTACATGCCAGTGTTACTCCTTGTGAGCTGAATATGCACATTGAGAAGAATTTGGCCTCTGAGGGTATTGAGAAGGAGGTATAGCACTGTCTCTCCATAAATCTGCCCTTATCGCTGTGGTTTGCTATAACACCTCACTTTCCAGGAATATGAAATTTAAAATGTTCCAAGAAGTACAAAAATTCCCCGAAGCATGAAGTCACATTATTTCATTTCCCACAGGACTCACCACAGGGAATATGGAATGGCTTCAGCTTGGAACTAAATGTGTGTCCTGCAAACAACAGACAAAAATGCATCAGGAGCCTCTGCACATCATGTGTGAAGATGAAACTGCATCCAAATTTCTCCATTTCATAAACACACAATTCTATTGTGAAGTAAGGAAAATCTTCCTTTATTTCTAGTCCAATCTCTTTGTCGGCTTGAAGGAAAAGTTATCTATTGTGTGGATTCTCTGCTGTCAGACACCAAAGTTCCTGTGTGGAGCAAAATAATAACTCCACGGCAGTCACTGCATCAACCTTGAATATACTTTTTTTTCTTAGTGTTATGCCTTTATCAGATGGAAATTTTACACCTTTCTGTTGCTTGTTTTTTGTGCTCTGCTTAACATAAAAAGAAGAAAAGGACACATTCTTCCCTGTGAGGGTGGTGAGGCATTGGCACAGGTTGCCCAGAGAAATTGTGGATGCCACAATTGTGGATCCTTAGGAAGTGTCCAAGGCCAGGTTGGGTGGGGTTAGGAGCAACCTGGTATAGTAGAAGTTGTCCCTGCCTGTGGCATGTTTTTAGAACTGGATGGTCTTTGAGAACCCTCCCAACCAAAATTATTCTGTGATTCTATGAAAAAAGGAAAAATAAATCACAATTACAATCACAAATACGAAAAAACACAATTGGGTTTCACCTTGAGAAACTCTGGCAAAAATGCCCCCATCCAACCCCTATGCTAAATTAATTTCTTTGGCACAGCAAAGGAGAAGTCTGACTGTTGTAGAAAAGGGAAAGGAGCTTACATCTACAAGGTTTGGTGATAATGTTTGCATAATGAAAATATGTATCAGAGGCCAAAGGTTTAAGACAAGACCATACTGGAAATAATTCAGCATTGACCTGGTGGCACTGCAGCTTTGTCTTCACAGTCATGCCTCTGAGCACTATTGGAGGAAAAGGTTGCCACGGGCAATGAGACCTGACCATTCATTAAGTATTCTGATTTTCTATCTCTCCTTTAAACCTACAGCAGATCCACATTGTTAAATACTTGCTGCAGACCTGGCTTTACAAACATTTAGGATTCATTTTCAAGATTCTTAAAACGCTGTAAGTGTCTGATAGCCCATTAAACCAGATGTGTTGGGTTTTCTGCCTTGAACAGAATGTATATGGGATAACTTTTTCTTACTTGTTAAAAGAAAGAAACAATAAAAACAAATGAAGCAGTTTGAATAAGTAGTTTCAAATTCTTCTCTGAATTATTTTCTCCTGATGCGCATTACTTGATAACCTCCTACACCCTAAATTGTAATTGGATTTGGAATGAGGAGGAAAAAAACACTGCCTCCCCTCCAGGGCTGCTGTCCCCATTCCTCTGGGTGCCGTGGTAGGGATGGCGTTGAGTCCACATTATCAAGCTGAGTGAATTTTGGGCTGAAAACCAACATATTCAGCACCTGGGGTGTCTCTGTGCTGGGTGCATCCCCTTCTCTGGGACCTCAGACCTGTGAGGGCCAGAGGCTTTGATATGTTTTCCCTACACATATCTTTCATATATTTTCTCTTCCTTCCTGCTCTTCCAATACAAGTATTTCTGTGCACCACAGAGCTGGGGCTTCTCCCTCCATTTATTTCGTAGATTCTTTGGATCATTAGGGTAGGAAAGGTCACTGAGTCCGACCATCCCCTCATCAGCACCATGTTCACCACAAAACCACGTTCCCAAGTGCTACAGCCACATGCCTTGAACCCTTCCAGGGATGGTGATTTTTCCACTCCCCTGAACAGCCTGTTTCCAGAGGCTTCTGTACCTTCCAGAGAAGAATTCTTTCCTAAATTTCATCTAAGCCTCTCCAACCTGAGACCACTTCCTCTGGTCCTTGTCTGCTCCTGTGGTTTTTTTTCCTAAATATACTTAAGTCTGGTTTTGAAACTTCTCATTTTGGCTCCTGACTTTGTGAAAACAAGTTATGTTTTTGTATTTGTCCCTTGTGAAGGGTGATTAATAGCAGAAGGGTCATATTTATTACTTCATTGCTACTTTCCATAAATCTTACAGGTGATATTAATGTAATAATGCATAAACAGGCAATGAATTGACTTTGACTGGGAAAGGAATAATTCTGAGATCATAACCAAAAATAGCTATGTTTTTAGAGTAAGCTCATAACACCCATGTTTCTCTTTAGCATGATGCATAATCTCATTATATTAAACAAATTACAAAAAAAATCATAAAAATAGAAGGTAGAAGACATAATTATTGACTCCGTTTGGCCTGAAGGAATAAAACTCTGTTTCAGCCAAACAAGATAGCATCAAATTTTTATTCCTTGCATTTCATTACTTATGACTCATCTCTGGCCAATCCAATTATCATTCTAAATACTGCAACTGTTTTCAAAACTTATTTCACATCACTTTAGAAAACTTCCCCGGTACTATTTACCAAAATCAAACAAATAGTAAATTAAAACAAGATGTGCTAGCAATACACTGAGAAACTTAGGATTGAGAACTGTCCAGAGGAAAAAAATAAATGGAAACGCTATAATAAAGGAGAAAGTCCTATAGTCCTACTTAAAAACCAGGTGACAGCAACAGAATGTACTCTTCCTGCACAGAAGGCTTTGTTCTTTTTTAGGAAGAGGAAAATGAAAACATAATAGATTGAAAATGAGTTCAGTAGGAAGTCATTTGATGTTTTGGACAATTGTTGAAAACTGACTATTTTAGCTTGGTTTGAGGTATTTGGTAGCAGCTGCAAAGCTACAGCTCTAAAGTTGTCTTAACAATTTTGGGAGATTTTCCCTCAGTGAAGGTGAAGGTGAAGGTGGTGGCACATGGAAGCAGGAGCTTTGGCAGCAGCACTCCCGATCTTTTCATCACAGTCAATGTCCTAATCTTCCACTTCTTGAAGATCCTTAGGACGCATGCAATCCTTTTCTAGTTGTTTGGGTAGGAAGAGAAGGACATTTGGGCTCCCAATAACCAAATCTCAGCTTCTCCATCTTCTCTGTGCCAGAATTCTGAGAGAGAAACCTGCAACTCATGTCAGGGCTACTCTGCTTTCTGCTGCTCAAAGTTCTTTTCTAAAGAAACCTGTGAGCTAGTCCTTTGAAGATGAATATACCATCTGTATGATTATAATTTAGTTATTTCTGTCTTGTCTATTTGGGTTTTCTTTGCTTTCCTCCCTCCTATTTGTTTTTTACTGAACTCAGAGTTCAGTGTACAAAATATTTTCTTTTTGCATGAAGAATTAGTAGGTTTTATTTCAGCTTTTTCCCCAAGGTAGAAAATTCTCAGCTGCTGTTTCCCACAGGAAGAGCCCAGAGCATTAGACACAATTAATATATGTAAAAAAGGTACAAATTGGTTGATTGCACAGGAAACAAGGTTCTGGTTCAATGATGTGCATCCTACAAATCCAGTGAAGAGCTGAAGCGCTCAGAAGGAGCAGCGTCTTCATGCAACAACAGCACAGAGCCTCTGGTGATAACATAATTCAAGCTGTGGTTTAGTCCCAAAATCTCCTAGGAATCCATGCAAATTGTGAATGGAAAGTTTTAATTTGGATGCAGTTTTGAAGCCTTTTGAGGGGGAATGCAGACGTGCTTGAGCCAGGTCCAGGCTTTCCCAGAACGCAGGCAGGATTACACCTGGACTTGTTTTTCCATCTTCTTTTATCCATCAGACGTTTTTCTTTCCACAAAATAAGCTCTGCAGGATGTGGATTTACAGCTCCTTAGATCGCTTTGCAGGTCCTTAGATCCCTTTGCAGCTGGTATAGTCCTGAGGAAAACCCAAAACCAAATTTCTCTGAGTCCTGCAGAGCCTGGTAACCAAATTATGGCCCACCTTTTTTGCATTAAAAACTATGCACAAGAACAGATATTGCAAGGTGAAAAATTCATACCTAACTGATTTATAGAAACTCATTCCTCGCTCCCATCTCATGACACCTGTTTGAAACAGTATTTTGTGCAGCCAGCGAGAATTGGAAGCTCTTCATGACTTTTGCACCCTTGCTGTGAAATGGAAAAGATTTCAGATGCTTTGTAAACAGGAGAGAAACCCTTAGAGCATCCCACTCTGACACACTGTGAGTTTTATAATAATTAATTAACTGGATGAGCTTATAAATGTAACAATAATTGTGCCAAATGGGATGATCGCTCCGATTTCCCCTGAGTGTATTACCTGATTAACATTGATTTACTGTCCTGGGCTCTGTTGGATTAAATAAAGTTCTCACAAACACATCATATTTTAAGTAACTGCATTCACCCCCCTATTCTAAAGAAAACAAAAAAAAAGAAGAAGAAAAAAACAGCCATGAGTCATGTCTTTTATGCATTACCCCGAAAAGCTACAATCCAGGATTCTCATAAAGCTAAATAACATTTTGAGAGAAAATGTAAAATCTCATCAAAATCTTTTTCTGGGAGCTCTTCTGATAGCTCTTCTGAATGCTACCCCACACTGACTTTTGTTCCACTTGGCACACAAAGAAATTAAGTGTATTATTTACCAGACTTGTACAAGACAGTACTCCTGCAGAAAGAGCTGCATAGGGATAAACAGCAGTTTTAGTAGCACAAAACTGGCAAAAAGTGAAATCTGATTCCTTATGCAAATAAATGGCCCTCCAAATGACACAAATCACCGTGGAAAGAACATTTCTGACTTGAAAGAAAACAAGAGCAGGTTTAAAGTTCTTGTTTCTTAAAAAGTATTACTTCCCCTACATTTCAAATGCTGTAGAAGCCAGAAGCTTCTTGGGAAGGTCCCTAAACATTAACAAATATCTTTTCAGTAGTAACAGCTCTAAGTGCTTTCATTTGGCAATGATCACAGATAATTAAATCCCTCTGAGAATGAAGTTTAAAAAAGATCAAAGAGTAAAACTCTTTTGGAGAGGGGTGTGACACAGCAAGGCTGGTGTTAGTCCTCAGCTCCTGGCGCTCCTCTTTGCATCTTAATTCTCGGAGTATTGGGACTGGCAAGGGGGTGGTTGTTAGGAGCAAACCTGGTGAAATTCTCCTCCACATTTACACCCCCCTGCTCAGAGTCTGTACTCAGAATAAATCCCTCACCCTTCTGCAGTGCTCATCCCTCCTGAAATACTCTGCTTTTCTCTTGAAAGCTGCTGGCTTTGGCTTCCTCTGTTTTTTAATTTTTTTTTTTTTTTTGGTGAGCTCTCAGAAGCCCCCTAAAGAACAGATCCCCAGTGAGAAACAAATAAGCTGTTGTTCTGGTAATTAATATCCAAACTTTAACGTCTGGTCTTCCTGACCAGGGCACTAACAGGTTATTGAATGCTCTTGCCTCTGAAATGAGAAATAAACATCTCCACTTCCAATATTTTGGTGGGTGTTTATTTAAGCCAAATTATTCACAAAGGCTTTATGAGGTGGTAGATAGCAGAGAGGCTATGGTCTACTGATTTTTTTAAAAATTTTAATAAGGAAAGATTAAATTCTGTCGGTCAGAAAAAAATGAGTAATATCCTTCCCTCTATGGCACTTTCCATTATCTGAATGCATTTTCTTTCTGGGAACATGCTAATCTACTTTTAATTAATTTTTCCCCCCAGAAACATGGGTATTTTGAAAGAAATGTGTACCCAAAGTCTTAGGCTGGGTGACTCATGTTAGCTATGAAAATATCTGTACTTTATGGCGGCTTTATGAACCAGTAACGCTTAGCATTACCAATACTCTGCTTAGCATTCAAGTTTATCTCATATATTTGCTAGGCTGAGGGCCTTTTTGACCGACACTAAGTTAAAAATCAAATCTCCATAATGCTTAAACACCTGTATTAAGAAGCTTAGCTGAAGTTTATATACCTTTAGATTGCTTCAGTGCCTTAAAAATCTGTTTAAAGGAAGCCTTTTGGATTATCTCTTGATTATAATGTGTTTAGGCTGGGGTTTTTTGCTCTTTTTTCCCTCTCTCTACATTTTAAAGCTGCAGATAAAAGCAGAGTATTACTTTATATCCTGCTTTAAAACAAGCAGAGGGCAGTTGGTAAATTCTCTAAAACTGTGTTGCAAAGAAGAATAGTGCAAAATGTTGTGGTCATTTTCCTTAAATACTAAGCAGGATCAAACACTACCTTCACATTTTCTGTGGATATTTATGGAACAAGTGGTAGAGCACTTAAATTTTTAGTGCTTTGGGCTTCAGTGATGACCAGCCAACTGCACTGGCAGCAGATAATAGTTAGGGAAAGGGTGATGGGCAGTTGATTGTCTTGATCAGTGCATGTAGAAAAGAGACTTGCACAAAAACTCTTCCTGCAATCACAGAAACAGCTGTGTAACACAATTCTTTCTACATATTTACTGTATTTAGGGATTGTGATTTGGGCACACTTTAAGATACTAACAATGAATGATGCGCGAGTGGGACTGGACACCCTGTTAGGAAGACCTGAGCAAAGATCCCAGAAAAATGCAAGTGACTTTTTAAGTGGATTTTAATTTTGAAGTGAATTTCATCCTGGTAAAATCCAGGTGGGTTTTTAGCAGACAGAGAATGTGACTGCCTGTGCAAAAAAACAGAATTATAGAATAATTTAGGTTGGAAAAGGCCTCCAACACCATCGGGTCCCATGACAGTGATTGGTCCTTTAACCAAACCCCACCCTGTCAACTAAACCAGAGCATTTGAGAAGAATGATGCTATTAACCTAATGATACATTCAATTAATCTGCTTTTAGGAAAGTGGAGTAAAGCTGAGGGGAAAAAAAAAAGTCTGTTTCTTAAATAATGGTCTAAAATACAAGTTACTGCACTTTTTCAGTTTTGCATTACTGCTTAGGAACTCCATATAAATTTCCTTCTGGGCAGCAAGGGAAACAAAGAATAAAGGCAATCGTATTTTTTTGGGATGAATTTGGGATAGGCAGTCCTAAGGCAGAGAAAGATTTTCCTGTGTGGAATAATGTTTACAATAATCAAAGCATCTGAAATTAGGGCAGCTATCAGGCTTAAATCAAACCAAGTCTTATGCTGTGTAAAATGACCCCCACATGGCATATATTCATTCTATATTTTTTGTGAAGATTTTATGCTATAACAAACCTTCTTTTTGTTGTCTTCCTTTTTTTTTTTTTTTTTAAATTATTTTATTTTTGACCCCTTACTTTGATTGGACATTTTTGGGGTTTTTTTCCCCTTTTTTTTTAAAAAAAATATGATTTTTATGTTACCAGTAATGTCAGACTGGCCCATTCTATCACATAGGTTTGACAGCATGTCTAAACCACACCAAAACCTACCCTTGGATAAAAATATCCATCAACATAATTTTGCGTTTTGGGATGTTCTGACTGAACTGACAGTTGAACTTTTTGTCCAGGTGTGTTTCTAAAGGAATGGAAATTATTTATCTCCCCAGGATTTTTTAATTCAGTGTAAATTGAGTCTGATGTTATTATCTGGGGATCAGGTGAGAAGAAATCCAGTTGTGAAGGCATGAAAACTTCTTCATTTAGCAGGTTTGTGTGAGTCATCACCTTGCAACTGCTTCATGCATTCCCTTCACTGTAGGATTTTAATTGGCAAGATCCTCCCGTGCCTAATGATTGCAAATACTGGGTGTTATTTCTGTTTCCTCAGCCTCCTGAGCTAAATCTATCATCAAGGTCTTAATTACTTCCCATCCAAGCAATAGCTGCCATTTATCAGCACGATTTAAAGCTTTTCTCCTTGCACCCACCTGCTAATTTTTGCTGTTAAATAAACCCCTGACAAGCAGGAGTATGTCAGCTTGTGGCAAGGAAAGGGAGGTGTTGGGGTTTTTTGACTGCTGTATTAAAACCCCTGGGATAAATGTAAAGCAGCCCTTGGCAGCAGCATCTCAGTGTCTCCTGAGAGTTGGGGTTTTCAGGGACTGCCATACACAGTCTCAGGTCTCTGAGTGGGTTCATCTCGGTTTCTTTTTGTTTATTTTGCACACCCAAGTTGGTGAATCCCTCTCCAGAGTCCAACCTGCAGGTTACAGATTTTTCAGGGATGAAGGTAGGTTTCCCATTTCCAAAGGACTCTACATCCTGGCATATTGCCTGAAAAGTGAGCCCAGCCCCTGTCCTGAAAAACCATAATGACCACCTAGGCTTGAGCAGATCATTGGAATTCCACTGAAGAGTTGGGATTTAACCACTGCTAGGACTAGATAAGATTGCTTTAAGTTTTATCCCTGTTTTTTTTGGACATGGGATCAGTCATCTAAGAAGCTGAACCTAATATTTCTCTTTGGGAATTAAAATCAATGTTTTAGTAACAATCCCAAGGAAGCACCATTGTAAGACAGGAATTCCATTGCTCCTGATTAAAACAAGAACAAAGAGGTGGCCCTGCCACCAGCAACACCAGGACTTTATCAACACCTTCTTCTGCCATAAGAAAAGAATGAAAAAAAAAAACCCAATCCCAACAGCCCTTGAGGAGTAGAGAACTATTTTGCTTTTACATATATACTTCCAAGATAGTTCCATAAGCAAATTGAAGGTTCTTCCAAACTATGAATAAAGCAGAGTGCTCTCATATTTTAGTAATATCTGATTGCTTCTCTTTCAAGCTGTGACATAATAGAGAAATTAATTAAACCAAATGTCACTGTAGTCATATCTATAATGAATTTCAGTGCCCTAAAACACTCCAAAATTGACACAAGAGCACAAGAAATTGTACTAAAAGGCTATGGCATTTAGTAGGCACTTGATAAAGGGTAATGATATAAATCAGACCAACAGCTTTAGGTACTTGAAATAACCATTTATTTGTACATTGGTTTATTGTCTGGAGACCCTGACTGGGACTGTGCCCTGCTGGATGTGCTCTACAGAGAATCCTCCTCTCCTCTCCTCTCCTCTCCTCTCCTCTCCTCTCCTCTCCTCTCCTCTCCTCTCCTCTCCTCTCCTCTCCTCTCCTCCCCTCCCCTCCCCTCCCCTCCCCTCCCCTCCCCTCCCCTCCCCTCCCCTCCCCTCCCCCATACAATTCCCATATCCAATGTTAATTAATAACCTTATCCTATCGTAATTGGAGAGCTAATAACAAAAGAAATCAAGCAACAGTTGTGATAGAACATTGATTTCCCTTGCAGCTGCAGATTTGGGTGTTTCCCGTGTTTTACTTCTTTTTCTGGGGGTACTTTAGGTGCCTGGTTAATTGCCCCTATTTGCCCTATTTAACATGTTAAATATGGGAAATAAACATCACCAGCCTTTCTCTCCCTTTCTGAAAGCACACATCTCTCTGCCAGCCCCTCCCTGATGGGTAATGGTGGAGAGAAACCCAGACACAGCCTGAGGCTGTGGGGAGGTGTTGCAGTGTATCCTCACACCCAAACAAGTGTTTCCACAAAAGGAAAAGGGGGTTCAGTTTCACTTTTAAGGAAATGCACCAGAAACTTCTGTTTCCTTCACCGTGGTTGGCCCAGTGCCAGCACAGGGGCACCGGTTGGATTTTTGGGATGTTTCTCAAAACCTGCAGCTGTTTCTATTGGGCAGCAAGCCAAACAACCCTCCTAAAACATTAAGTACTTAAGAAGGAGCACAGAGGTGCTCAGGGATTTTTGAGGCGCCTTAGCCTGGTGGAAGGGCTTCCCTGCACCTGAGCACGGCTTCTGTTTTGTTTTTGTGTCACCTGAGCACGGCTTCTGTTTTGTTTTTGTGTCGTTTGTTATTTTGTCATTTATTAAAACCTTTTGATTTTCAAAGCACACCTGATCAGCTGTCTTGCAATTATTCTAAGCTATTCTGAGAAGTGCACCCTCAGAACTTGATACACCTTCATGAGGCTCCTTACATGCTGGCCTCATGTAAGATTGCAAAAAATGAGGTTCACTTTCTTGGTAAAATTTCAAAAGTTTAATAAAAAGGCAATTGGGAGACAGAAATAAAGCAAAATATTAATTATATGGCCGGGTGACTTGGCATTCAGCCAAGAGCACACCTGCTAATGAAAAGGCTCGCTCCTTAAAAGTACCAGCCTGTTGCATATTTATAAATTCACATGCATGATTCAAATGTTCCTCCTGAGTGTGAATTTCTCTGTTCAGCTGCAACTCCCCCCCAACCATTTTACTAATTTAGCGTTTGATTACTCCTTGTCCTTGGTGGCGGTTCTTGGTCATCTCATGTCCCATTTTCTGATTACAGAAGATCAGTAAATTCCTTCTTGGAGCTTTGGTTCACCACTATTTTCATCTGGATAATTCGGGAATGCGGGAGGACCCCCTCTATCTTCCAGTTTGGTGGTTCAGATGTTACAAAAACACTTTTTTACTTTTAACACTATGTTATAACCCAAAAAATATACATATTCATCATATCACCATTTCTAAACTCTGTTAAAAAGAATCTAGAAAAACCTTCCCACATTATACATATAGCATTCATTTCAATATTTGTGAAAAGTCAACTTTATAATATGCATTTATAACAAGATTGTTTCAGTGAGGAGTCTCAGTGTCCTCTTCCCATTTCTCATCTAAGAAAGGTCCTTTTGGACAATCTCTTTTTTCCAGCATCTCCAGCCGGCATCTACTTTTTGCTCTCTTGATGAAACAAAGAAAAGTAAATTGGTCATGTTCAATATCTTCCCTCTGAGCACATTGAAAATGTTAACAGAATCTGTGAGTTTGGCTAATCCAGCAAATTTACCAGGGGCTCCTTGCTTTCCTTGCCTGTCTAATTCTTCGTTCACTCCTTTGTGTTTATCCTCTCTGCAAAGCAGCTTTTGGAGAGCAGGGGCTCCTCCTGTGTCTGTGAGGGTTGTTTGGTACAGTGAACCTCAGGTTGTGTTCCTTCTTGCACTGCTCAGCAATTCCTGATGCCAGTATAACTTTAAGAGATTTGATGTTTTCTTGCTATTAAACAAATAACATGGAGCAACCCTAGCACAGTCTTTCACACCCCTCCTGGTTTATACCCACTTGTTTACAGCTCAACAAACTTCAGCTGAACTCCATCTGCCTGTTTTAAAAGGCATAAAAATGATGTATAAAAATACCTAAGCACCCTACACAAATTATCATAAACTGAAGCCCATATGGCAATTGTAAAAACAGAAATGTAAAAAGTTCAAGGCAGACAACTCAAGAAAAAACTACAAAAATATTTAGAGTCTTTTTGGGAAAAGTTCTTAAAAATGTAGCTGGTCTCCTTGACATAAAGTATAATGAAAATTCAGTTTCCAACTTAGTGAATGATAAAAAAGTCCCTTAACCTTATAACCCATCCTGATTAAAATAACCTTCGATTATATCTCATTGGTTAGTACAGAACAACACATACCACATAGAATGAGTAGAAATTCTCTTTTCCAAAAGCCTAAACTTATCCAGGTTGGTTTATATTCAATTGTTTCATTGTCCTTGAATTTTGAAGTACAAGGCTTTCAGAGCTGGGACATCGCAGTTGCACTCAGGGCTGTGAAAGACATTTTGAGTCAAGATAAGAGTGGAAGTCAGAGAACAAGCTGGAATGGAAATGCCAAGTGAGAAAAAGTGGATCTAATTTTCTTTTCAAATTGCTCAACTCGGAGAGTGACGGGAAAAGTTTCATGCTTAAACTCCTTTTGTTTTCTGAAAGTTTTCAGCATCTAACAGTCCTGGGTTACAGTGGAAATTCTCTTGCTTCTTTTAGCTGTGCTGTAATTTCCATGAGCGGCAGACAGCTTAGCAATGATACTTACCATGTCATGCAATGCTTCAAAGCCTTGCACAAAAACTGAGGAACAGTCTCGAAGATTAGGAAAAAAAAAATCACAGTTAAACACAGCTGCATTTTAGTTAATATTTTTAACTACATTTATTTACAAGAGGCATGTAATTAAAACTGGGAGGAGAGGATTCTGCTCTCACTGCAGGGTGCAGTTGTCAGTCAAACCATTTTTAGACCTTGGTCTGAGGCTGTGTCTACAAACACTTCAGATTGACAGGCGGGATGTAACAACCTATTTTTGAATAATAATGTGGGATTTGATTGGCAACTCAACAATGGCAGAATGCAGCCATTCATGCACCCTTTTTATACCTTTTTATACCTTTTTATTATCTGCTGCTGTACCACTCCCCTGTCGTGCACATCCCTGCTGTCAATAAAAATGGGCCTGGCGCTCAACTCTAAACAGCCAGCACAGTCCACGGGATCAGAACATGAAAATAAGAACATTAAAACCCAATAAAAAGTAAAATGCTGTAAAATGTAGTACTCTGACTGCATCCTGAGCAGTGTGACTGGTGTTTCCAGGTCCTTTACAAATACATCATTGGCAGTTTAACCCTGGCATTGAGTATAATTTCCAGGATGGCGCAAAAGAAGTCCATGGAGAGATGGGAGGGAAGGAATTTGAAATGTTCAGTAGTGGCCCAGTTCAAAGTATCTTGCTGGTCACATCACCTTGGTACATTGGATGCAGCATTTTGGATGACTCCAAACCCAAACGGTCCTGAGTTCCACACTGTAATGTTGGGATGCAAATCCCTCTGGGGCCCATTCACACATGCTCAGAAGTACTCAGAAATGTGAGGGCTGGATTAAAACCTTCAGAGAAACTAAAATACATAAATCCACACAGACATAAGGTAGAAATATAAGTTTAGTTTTTAATAAGTAGAGAATGTTTTAAGTGCCTTAAGCAAATAAAGAGCCTGTATTAGTTAGTAGGAAAAGCATTAAAGTCTAATTTAAAGTTCAGTAGCAGAGTTAACTAATCTCTAGACATAATAAAAACATAATGTAGCATTGGTAGCATTCCTAGATAGAAGAGATAGAACTATGTACATAGAATATGTGTAAGAAATTGCAACCACTTTCACACATCAATATTAGGCCTGGATAGGTCCAAGAGGACAGTAGCAGAATTTTGTTTGTAGCTGATTTGGTAAAAAAAGAATAAAAATGCACTGCTTTGAGACTGCTGGTTATCACGGATGGATGCTGCTGCTGCTGCTGCTGGGGCTGCTGCTGCTGATGCTGATGGAGGGGCTGCTGCTTCTGCTTGGGACATGGGGAATTTATGCCAAACAGCTTTGCATTATAGCACGAACTGTTATCCGTTGAACTCTTCACCTTTGAGAATGATCTTCTAGCAATGCAATAAATCACTTTTACAACATCCCAGTCTCTCTAGTCTTCTGTGAAGACCCTAGTAATCTCGACACTGTGACCTTGAATTCTTCATTTCCTCACAACAAAATGTTGCTTTGATTTACCAGGCAGCTTCTTCTCAGGTTTTATAAAGTTTAGAGAAGTCAAGCTTGTGGTGTATGTCTGTTCTACCATGGACAGAACATCTTCTTTCTTCATTCAACAGGTCTTTGCCTATATTGTAGTGATAGAGGTGTTTTCATGCATTTTGAAAAGCACTTCGTCAAACATCAGGCTTTACATCTTTGTCAGGTATCAGTGCTACAATTCACTTACCCGTGGCTTTTAATGGTAGTAGAGATCTCCTGGCTTGAAGTTTGGTTGTCTGGTACAAGTTATCCTTATAAACTTCACTCAGTTTCAACAGAGAGAGAGGCAGAATTGGAAACTAATTCATCCCATCCATCTCAGCTGGTTTCCTTGGAGGGATTAATTGGTCCTGTGTCTCTGGATATTGAGCAACAGCATCCTGCATGTGCACTCTGGGCATTTTTCTTCTTCAGTATCATCAGCTGATGATGACAAGAGGAAATTTTTAAACCAAGAACTTTTTGATCTCAACCCTGCTTTAAAATGTTGCTGTGTGGGCTTGTAGGAGCAATTGAATATGAACAAAAATGTCTGTAATGACATTTGGAGGCAAATGTATTTTAGCTTATTCAGCTCCCCATCTAAATCAGAATTTCTCAGATAAACAAAAATAATAAGTTCTCAAAAATAATAAATTTTCAGATAAATGAAACCAATAAATTCTTAACAACAGTAAGTTCCCAGATAAACAGTTCCCTGACAGCTGCCAGTAAAAGAACTTTCAAGAGATTTCTCAGGTGCTACCTCCTGACCTTTTCCATTCTCTTTTAGCCTCAAAAAGCAGTTTGATTTTTCTGCACAGTAACTATCTTTGTGACACTAATTTAAGGCAACTTTTGTCTCCAAGGACACTGAAAAGCCATTCCAGCTTCAGGTTACTTGAGAACTTGGACAATTCTTTTATCCAAGACCAACCCTGACTTCATTCACAGTCAATCTCAGTGTCCAGTTTGACTCAGTCCTTGATCTACAGACACCCCACGAGTTTCTGGTGGTGGAAAGAGGCTGACAGACTGTCAGGAACAGCAGTAAATAATGGGATGGGCAACTGCTTCATCTCTGCTGTTTCTGGGAGTGCTTTAGGAAGCCAAAAGAAGAAATGCACAGACAACAAATCCCAGAATTACATTTTTCAGGTTAGGTGTATGAAGAGAAGGAACAAGACCAATGTCTTTGGCTTTGTTTTTGTCTCTGCTCTGTTTTCAAGTGCAGAGAACTTGAACTTCTGTGCTGAAAATTCTCAGATTTTTACCTTTTCAGATAATGCCTATTAAAATTGTTTTGTTTTGTATTTCAATTTTATTGCCTTGCAGACAAGATGATGTAGTGGCCAAGGAGGGTAAGTAATTTTTCTTAAAACATGTTCAAAAACATCCCAGAGAGAATATTCCTGTCCTATCCCACTGCTATTAAATCACAGGTTATCTTAGAAACCTGAGTTCTGCCACGGGTGATGGAAAACATCAACTTTCTTTTCTACAAAGTGTTCAGTTTGTAAGAGCATTCACTTTTTTCTTCAATTCATCACTTGAATTCTTCTTCTACAGTAAATGTTGAGTTATATTTTCTAGGAAGACTGTAAAGCTCTGTTTAAAATGCAGGAAAAAAAGGTGATTAATGAACACTAACCACAGGCATAAAAAAAATGATCTCATTAGAATAAAGCGCCTAGATGTTTATCTTCAAAATTTTAGTCAGTTAAAAGAGGTTTGCTTTTATTCTTTTTAATTAATATATTCAGTACAAATGACTGATTTTTTTATCTCGGTAATAAAATTTTAGGCCAAAGGAAGATAATTCAGGCAAAATAATTAAATTTGATAAGTGTCAAGCAACTTAAAACTTCACTGGAATGTATCTATATTTGGTAACTTTCCCTCAGGAAATTCAGAATTTAGCATGGGAAATGGTGTTTTTCTAAATTCTTCAAGAGTTTAAATATAAGAAATAGCATTCCAGCAAACTGATCTCAGAAAATTCTGTGACTGTGTTATATACTTACACAAATCTGCTTACCCTTTTCATTTCCTGGCAATGCTCAGATTAGGAAGTGAAGACAAAACATTTTAATCACATCAACTTTAATTTCTGATAGACACACAGGTTTATAGTACAAGAGTGCTTTCACTTGTCTACTAAAATGAACTAACTGTGGCTTAAAGGGGATGGAGGGATTAAGAATTTTCACTAAAACTAATAAAGCCGACTGTGTTTACATGAAAAATATTACTGAAAAAATAATATGAACATGGTCTGGCAATTGTTATACATGCAGACTAAGAGCTTAATATTTCTGACATTAAAAAAAAAAAAAAATTCTTTAGCCCAAATAGTAGAAATCTCTGTTTTAATTTCAAGGCCTTCCGCTTCTGTAAAATCCATGAAGCAAAAAGACTTTTTGTCCACAAAGTGCTGCTTGAATTGAATTGTTTACCTAAAAAATCTGAAAGAGTGAATTATTCCTTTAAAGGTGTTCTGGTTCCTGTCAATGTGATGAGGTTTCATGCATAAATTATTTGGTGATCACTTTATCCTGGAGGCCTCAGCGTAGATGATTATGAAACTTCCTTTGCCTGTGCAGTTTTTTGGTTTTATTGCTTTCCTTCTCCTTATAAACCCAAACACTTTTTATCATAAGACCACATCCACTGTGATTTACATAGTGGGGTTTTATTTATGACCTCTAACATCATCGAGCCCAACCATTCCAAGGCCATCACTAACCCATGTCCCCAAGTGCGACATCTACAGGTCTATTAAATAAAAACGAAACAACTATCAAATAATGTTTACCCTAAAGTCTGTGAGTCTAAAATCATTGAGAAGGAAACAAATGATGCTCAGTTTTCATGGAAGCTTTTGTTGACCAGTGGATCAATGGCACAAGCATTTCTGATCAAAGGTATTTGAAAAAAAAAATCAGCTGAGATCACTGTTCTGGAGTCTGCTGTTTGACTTTACAGTTGATAAATAATTCCAGAAAGGTCTTTGTGCTGGGGTAGGGAGCTTGCAAATGAGCACTGACAAAACCTGGCGGTTTTGTTCCTGGCTGGGAGATTCGTTGCTTTTCATATGCACATCCTGGTGAAGCTGTGAAGTAACCAGCAGGTAGATACTAACCCTATTATTGTTCTGTTTTTCTGGTTATTCACTTCATCCCCCATCTGTCCTTATTTGTTCTTCTGCTGGAAAAACAACGTTCCTCTGGACTGTGTCGGAACTCGCTGTGCTCAGATGAGGAAGGCAAGCGAGCAGAGGCAGTAGGTGGTTTGTCCCCTCAGGCTGCCACTTTGATATTTTTCATATTATTCTTTTTCTGGTAGAAGAAACCAGGGAAGTTTTTGTGTGGATCCCCTGCCAGCCTGCCACAGGGCTTGCTTCTGTTTCAAGGAAGGAAATGGGTAATAAGTAGGACTGAAGTGTTGTAATGCTGCAGAATAACTTGCCTTGGTTGGAAGGATCATCCCCATTCTACCTTCAGAACTTCATGAGCTGTAATTTCTTGCAAGAGCAGGGTCCAGCACCTGGGCCAGGGCAATCCCAAGCACAAATACAGGTTTTGGGGAGAAGGGGCTTTTCCTGGGGAGAAGGATTTGGGGGTGTTGGTTGGTGAGAAGATCCCCCTGACCCAGCAGTGTGCATTCACAGCCCAGGAAACTCCCCACATCCTGGGGTCCACCCTCAGCAGCACAGGGAGCAGAGGGGGGAAGCAGGACTCAGAGAGAAAAGGTAGGGACATTAAACGTGGGACAAAGATTCCAGAACTGGTAAAATGGGAATGGGGTGAAATCACTATGGGAATATGCAAGGCTTTGTAAAGTACTGTGACTATAGAAAGTTTCTTGAGAGGATAGCAAAATATCTTATTTACCTGGCAATGAGGTCAAAGATACAATTTCTCTCTTTACACTTTTCAGGAAAACACCAGAGAATATAAAAGGAGCAATTGGTGGTAAAGAACATGTTTGCACTAGTGCAAAAGGCTATGGCATTTTCCATGACTTTAGGTAAAGTTGAAAAGAAATCAGAAGGCTCGTAGCTCCCAAATTTCTGGGGTTCTGAAACAACCTCTCTCTAACAGGGTCATAAAAACCCCTATGCTTTAATACAGGTTATTGGGGAAAGGGTTGGAATTTAAGAACCAAGATCAAGAGGGCAAAAGTATTTTCAGGAATTTTTTGAACAGCTCTGGATGGCACAGGAATCCCACAGGCTGTGCACATCTGCCTGCTCCATGCAGATGTCCAGCATGCTCTAAAACATCTTGAGTGCTACCAAACCCCGCTTAGACAGCTGAATCCCTCCTGTCCAAGGTAGACACCTCCATGGAAGCAACACCCTGTGGCTCTGTGTGTCATCAACAGAGAATTACAGAGCTGTGTGTCTGTCTGAGAGCTCCAGAGCGGTGTATCTGTCTGAGAGTTCCAGAGCTGTCTGTCTGAGCTCCAGAGCTGTGTATCTGTCTGAGAGTTCCAGAGTTGTGTATCTAAGAGCTCCAGAGCTGTGTCTGTCTGAGCTCCAGAGCTGTGTGTGTGTCTGTCTCCCTTGACTACCAGCAGGGCTGAGAGAGATGAGCTGAAATATGCAGATGTTACTGTGAATGAGATGAGCTACGTTTGGGCTGTACCTCTTGAGCATTTTAAAAATCAATGCAAATGTCTACAAAGTCACCCTAAAGCTCTGATTATTAAAGGAAGTGGAGAGGAGATGTGACAAGTGTCTGCCACTGAGTTAAAGGTAGCAGAGATAGAAACATGCTCTCTGTGTTCACTACATGTGGGGAAAGAGAAATGGTTTAAATTACAGCAAGAGGGATTTGTTCTATCCACCCAGGAGGCTTTTCTTAGATGGAGAGTTGGCCCCTAGAAAAAGCTGTGTGTTGCAAAAGTGCTCTACTGCCCACTAAAAGCAGTCAGGGAAACACTGTAAGAGTGTTTCTCTCTCTAAATACCAGTTTTAAGGTGGTGGCGATGGGATCATCTCTGGAGCCCCTGCCTGCACTGTATTCTACTGCATGCTACTGTTTATCTGGTTAAAATGGTACCAGACTTTAAATTCATTGTTTAACATATTACTCCATTTTTTTCCTCTCTTTTTTGAAAAGATACGTTGCTTATTCCTTCAGAATCTTCTGCATTTTCAAGTCCCTGAGCACATAAAATGAGATCAAAACTGACTGAACAATGAAGGCAGCATCTGTCAATTATTTCTACTTTGCATCTGCATCCAAATTTTTCTTTCCTTTTCCCTTCCCTAACACCTTTGATTTTGTTCAGACAACAAAAACTTTCCTTTTCATTAATCCCAAAATTTCCACTTTGATTATTCAAGCTACTTCCTGTAATATCTCCCTCTCCTCCCCTCTTTCCATAGTTAAATCACCTGTTGCGACTAAACTCAGCTGCCTTCAGCATTGCTGATTAAGAAAACAGCCTTCTTTTCACTGAGATGTTCAGCATTTTTAACAAGAAACCATGAATGCCAAAGAGATTTCTGCTCAGAGGGAAGTTTTCATGTGTTTGCAAGCAGAATTATGGTTACAGAGGAGCCTGTGGTTTTTACTTGCTATGTTTAGGGAAAACTCTGCACTGCATCATCCTCACCTTGTTTGAATTTTACATCAAGTTGTTTAACTCAGGAACTTGAGTAAAGATTGGTTTATTTTCTATGGTAAAGATGAAATACAGGGGGCTAAAATATTCATGTTTGCTTTCTTTAAAACTCTTCTCTTGGTCTTTGTGTTGATAAAGGCAACAGTGCTTCCAAAAGAGTTTTCTGCTCAAGGTTGAATCCTCCATCAGCCAGAGGTGTGGGAAAATGTTCATTCAACCTTTTAACCAGACTTGCAGCCTCAAAAAACTGTTCTGGCAGTTCAGATAAAGGAATGAATCAAGGTCTGGTACCCTGCTCCTCTAGGGTAAAACACCAAAATCAGAGTCCAAAGAGGGGCAGCCAATTGTTCTTTGAACTGGTTTGTTCAGTTCTGGACCTCGAGGATTTCTCATCTTCCCCCTGTGGGCTGCAAAGCACAGGGCAATCCTTTCATTGCATCCATCTACATCACTCATCTATGAGGGTTTGGGAGTGGATCCAGAGGTGGGGATGGGGATTTCTGGCCATAGATTTACAATAAATGAGTAACTGTTGTTTGTAAGCTGTGCTGGTACTTGTAGGCTTCTTCCTGAGTACCACCATGTGCTGCGTGTTTGACTTCTCATCTGGGGCTTTTTCCAGCTTTGGGAAGGATTCTGTGTCTCTGGGCCTGTTTGTACCTGAGCACAGGAAGCTCCTGGCACTGCCTGAAGCCTCCGTGTGGCCCTGGGTCACATATCCTGGGTTTTGAAGAGCACTCATTTATTTTCCCCCTCTCTGTATTCCTGGCTTTTGAAGCCTGTTGCTCTCTCCCAGGCTGGACTCCTCAGTGCAGTGACAAACAGCTGTCAGGTGACACCCAGAGTTAAGGCATTTTCTGTGGCAGTGGCTGTGTGCACTCACAGACCGTGAGGGAAGAAGAGGCAATACAACACATTGGTGAGATCTGGTGTATTTCCAATGCTTTCCAAAAGCTTCTGTCTCTCACACTGAATTATCACAATCAGCCCTCCATGCTCCCTGTTCTTTCTTTACGCTCTCTTTGAAAGGGCTGTAAACCTCCCATGAACATCATGATACTTTTTATTTAAATGTCACCAGATCTGGCTGTAATGACCCCATGAACTCACAGCTCAAAGTGCAATTATGGCAATTCTCTGCACCTGGAAAAGGTGTCTAAAGTTTCTGTACCTAGAGACCAGGCAGGACAGGACAAGAACACTGTGCTGCCTTACTAGCTTTTCAGTCCCCCTGGGATGGTGAAAGCTGGAGCTGTACAGGAGAACAAGCTGATCTTTCTTGCACAGAAACTGGTAAACTCTTTCTGAGGTAAGGCGATTTAGAAGGGGAAGACAGATGTAGCTGTTCCTAATTTTGGAGAATGATTTATCTAACCTTTAAGGGCTCCTCTTAGACCTTTTCCCCCCACACGTTGCAGTAGTTTTCCTGCTTGCAGTGTCTGTAGGAATTTCTAATCCTTCTTGGAATTTGCAAAAATGTAGGAGCTCCAGATACTCTGAGTTGTTCTAAGGGAATGTTTCCACTTATCTGTTGTCTTCCAAATGCTTTGCTTTCCTTCCTTCTCCTTGGTGTATGGAAGGGGCCGTACAGGAGTATGGTGTGACTTCATTTGCTAAATAATTTATTAGTTTGTGCACCTCTTCTTTATGCTCCACCTCCTCAAAATGAAATATCGTCCACATTACCAAATATAATGACAGCATTTAAGGGTTGGCAGATTCCTCTCATTTCACTTGCCCTTCAAGATTAGCCTAATCACTTTCTAATCCATTCCCTTTTGGCCCTCTATGGTTCAGTTGTCCAGATCCAATTGCATTTATTTCCACCTAATCAGTTATTTTATGGTCCTATCCAAGACTGTCACTTCTGATGGCTGGGTTTCCAAAGTGTTTAAAATCATTGTAATTAATTTCCATCTAATCTCTCCAGGAACTTTCGGGATGTTGCTTTCTACACCAATTAGCCTCTCAAATTACTGGCATGTGCTTGTTAAGAAGTTTCCTCTTATCTCCAAGTTCCTTTGCTGTAGCTGTATGGCCCTTGTGATACCAGAGAGGCTGAAATTCCCTTCTCTCCGTTTCTGTTAATGGGCTCGGCTCTGAATGTTGTTTGCAGAACAAAGAGGACCTCAAAGACCTACCTGGACCTAATGACTTGGTATGTTAGGTCATTATAAATGAATGCATCACCCTCACTTTTAGTCATGCATGGGGTTGGTGCAGGTAACATACCCTGAAACACATCCTCAGTCTCAACAGGTTTCTTTTTCTTTGGATCCTATTTGGGTACTTTGCACGTTAATGTATAATATATTAAAAAAAAAACAACCCAGACTTAGAAATATAATTACATAAAGTATATCTAAATGTATATTCTCATCTTTCCTTAATATTTGCAAAACTATTACTTGCCAACTGTAACTATAAAGTTAAAAAGTTTCCATCTGTTTATGAGGCCTTGATTTAGAGACTTATTTGGATTATCAGCTAACCTGATGGATTCAGCAGAACTTGAGCTTCTTGTCACAGCTATTTAAGGGGAGGAGTTCAGCAGAGCACAGAAGAGTGAGAATGGAGCAGGTTGCAATCCTACCTGGGGATGGAAAACAGGGAAGGAGAGAAGCACTCCCTGGCTGTGGGAGCAGCCAGCAGAGCAGAGGTCACAGTGTCAAGCCAGTGTGGTGACCCAATGCTGTGTTTATGCACCTCCAGTGATTCTCTGTGATTAAATATCAACTGCATTTAACTGCCTGCTTGAAGGAAATTATTTCACTTTAGTCTTCCGAGAAGTCTTTGGAAGAAAAAGGACAGACACTCCCTCTAGTGTCCTGCTATTTAAAGCAAACTAAAGTTCAGTTTCTTGATTTTGTGGCCATTGCCTGTCACCTTCCTTGATTTCTCACATACATGCTGATTCCAACCTGGCTTTTAAAATTCCTTCCAGCACAATTGCTCCCAACCGATTGCACTGAGATGAAAGAAGAACTTCTCTGTGAATGTCCCTTTGAATCAGGGATGGGAGTAGTGGGAACAATCACCTTGCAGTGCTGTAGACCTTGGGCAGCCTACTCAGAAACCAGGGGTGCCCAGCATCCTGGTGAAAACCAGGATCAAAAATACCAACCCTGCTGGAAGAAACTTGTATTTTATACATGAAGATGAAGGGCAGTTTCCCAGAGTCCAAGAGAAGCAATGTTTGACTACAGGCTCATATCAGTCTCTGAAATAAAAACACATTTACAGGATTCAGTGGGCTTAAGAGGTCCCTTATTGTTGGTCCAGTGGGCAGCATGTGTCGGTGCTGTACCTTGCTCAATGCCCTGGCTCAGGAAAAAAATTACTTTGTCCTGTGTCTTGGAGCTCCAGAGTTGATTTTGGATTGCTTTTTACACTGCCTGCTTCTGCGGAAAAGCTAAGAAAATCCTTGGGCCATAAATCCAACCCCTGTGTCACTGGAAATGCCTTTGAAGCTCCCAGTAAAGCCTGCTTGTGTTTCTCTTTGACACAAAATCTGGGACAAATAAGAGAGTTTTGCAGGCCTTGATTGCAAATATCCAAAAGAACATTTTTTCCTAACAGGTGCTCAGGTCAAACTTGCTTGTTTTTGGTATTCTGCTGTTTCACTTCTTTGTGCAGATGATTGTTTTGTTGAGTCAAGGGGTTAAGAAACAATTGTTCTTCATACAAACACTCCTGTTCAGATGTGGATGGACTGATTTAGCTGGAAACAAGGAAAGTCTTTGTCCATTACTATTCACTGTGTCTCCATGTAGAAGTCCAGGGAATTGAAACAAAACTTCAGGCGACTAATACTGAATTATCCAGGACAGGTGTGTGAAATGCTGCTGCTGAACAATTTATGGAATTGGACACTTCTGCCTTAGTTTGTCTCTGAGCGGGTGAGAACATAGGTGGAGGTTGGAAAGCAGAAAGTCCCTGAACAAATAGATTATTGACACAAATCTACAACTTCAAAAATTATAGCATAACTCTCAGAGAAATAAAAGAGAAGTACAGGCACTGTCATGCAAGTGACAACAAACCAGCCCTTTTCTGTAAGATGTGTTCACAACTCGACTGAAAAATGATAAAAAAACATGAAATGATGAAAGTTTAACTGTCTCCAAAGTGCTGCAAAAATCAGCAAGTTTAACTTTCTGATCATCTTTGTGTCAGGGTCTTTTTCTTGCTTTCCTGAGGACATTGACACATTCCTTCTTCCAGTAACACTTCGCTTGTGTGACCTGTCACCTGTGTACAGTCACATCGGGGTGGGGGTTTGTTAAATGATCTTTAGGGTCCCTTCCAACCCAAACCATTCCATGATTCTAAATTGATTCCATCTCCTGCCTGCTCTGGAATTTGGATGAGTTTTCTGTTCCCTCTCATCCTTTGCTCACCTGATTGGCCCAGCAGGAGAGAGGGAGAGTGGTGATTTCCAGAGCAGCTTTGACATTGCTGGGCACCAGCAGAGATGGAGTTGATAGTCTTCAGAAGAGGATCTCAAGTGGCAGCAGCTCTCCAGCCCTTTTCAAAAACCTGCTCCTGTTTCCACTGGCACAGGACCGGGAGCTGGTCCCCCTGCAGGTGCTGTGGTGGTGTTGAGGACACCCAATTCATGGAGACAGGGAATGATTTGGGTTGGAAGGGACCTCAAAAATCATCCAGTTCCATGCCCTGCCATGGGCAGGGACACCTTCCACTAGCCCAGGGTTGCTCCAAGCCCTGTCCAGCCTGGCCTTGGACACTTCCAGGGATCCAGGGACAGCCACAACTTCTCTGGGCACACTTACCCCAATGCATGGGATGTGGTAATTTCTTGTGGCCCCTATACAGCACTGAGCCATGTAGGGATCAAGTAAGTCCCCAGACTGGAGACCAGGATGAGGGGAGGAATACCTGGAGCAGCTGAGGGGCTTTGTTTCTCAAGAATTTCTGTTCATCAAGTCAGTGTGTGCTGGAAAACATTGCATACTCCTGGGTGATGGATAAAAGAGGGAAGAAAGCAGCAGCAGAATGACTAAGAAGGAAAAAATAGTACAAACCAGGGGCTGCAGGGAGAGCAACCACCTGAGGGGGTGTAGGAAGAAGCAAAATGAGCCCATTGAAATGGAGGAGTAAAGAAATGGAATAGAGCAGAGAAGAGGTGGGTGTTGAGATGGATTAAATATTTAGTTCTATTAAATATTTAAATTTATATCTCCCTGGCTAACTTTCCAGGACAGAGAGTACTGGAAGAGGGATTACGTTCTGCAGGAATGAGGAGCTTTGCTGCCAGGAGTCAATTGACCTCCCCGTGCTTTGGTTTCCCAGCCACAGAACAAAACAGAAACTGGTCTTGTGGGGGCACAGAGAGGTCCAGTGTGCTGAAACACTTCCAGTACCCCCAGGTGAGAACAGGCAGTCCTTGCCAGGAGAAGGGGGCTGAATGATCCTTTCCCTCCCATTTCCCTGGGGAGGAGCAGCAGAGCCCAGGGTGCTCAGTAGGTTCTGCTCCCAGGTTCATCTGCTTTCAGTTTGCTTTGAAGATGAGCTGGCTCAAAGAAGTAGGACAGTTGTGCTGCCATGAAGCTTTCATCTTCCCATTTCCCTGGCCTTCATTTGTTGCTGTTTTGCTCTCATCTGGCCGCAGCTAATTCTCAGTGCTTTGTTTGCATCCTCTCTGGATGAAATCCTACAGCAAGAGCACATTCTGGGTATTGGAGTCATAATAACAGTTTCATTTACTTACTCAAATTATTCAGCAATAATACTGCTTTTGTTTATCAGGCATCCACTGCTGCAAAACACTTGAAATCCATGTCATGCAGAGGCCCAATGATGTGTTATTTTAAAGTGGCAGAACCAACTTTTTGGATTTTTCAGTTTAAATTTGCAGTGTCCTTTCTTTCCTGTGCTTCCTCAGGAGGGGCTCATTGGGCACAGGGCCACTTAGGGGATTTTGTCTTATGGGTACAGCAAAGGGAATCCCATCATGCTACCCTTGTATAATGTGATTGAACTCTAGTTTAGAAGTATTTAAGGCTTTTGGGTTTGTAATTTGAAGTTGTATTTAAACAGCCACGCACTGACACCCATTTTTTCTCACAAGTCACTGATGTGCAAAATTCTAATTTCCATTTTGGATACTTGTTCTTCGTTTGGATCACCGCCTCAAACACTCCCAAATGTGAATGAGTGGCATCTCCCACGTCTTGTTCTTCATCCCAAATCCCCTTCATACATCCCTGCCCACCTGTGCTGTGATCTTTCCCCATCATTTACCATGTTTATCAAAGGCTTTGAAAAATACACTAAAAAGAGGCAATTTTCAGCCCAAATTTTTACTTTGCAACAAACACAGAGGTAAGAGATTTTCCTGATGGCTTTAAACTGGATGCGTTCAGGTTGGATGAGGCTTTGAGCAACTGGTCTGGTGGGTGGAAGCCCTGCCATGGTAGAAATTTATGCCTTAGGAAGGCTGACCTGGAACAGAGACTGGACAGAGCTAGAGAATAAAGTAGATACTTATTAAAAGGCCCTTAAGGATACACCCTGGACAGCACAAGAGCCTGACCAGGTCTACACCCAAGGTGCACCCTTGGGTCAAAAGGGTCACGAAATGGACAACTGGTCACGAGGTCTCACACTTTTATAAGTTTTGGTCCATTTGCATATTGGAGTTTAATTGTCCAATTACAGCTTCAGGTTGTGAGGTCCCATCCTTCTTGTTTTCTTCCTTCAGGCTTCTGTTGTTTATGCTGCTGGGCCTGAAAGTTGTCCTTGGTCTTCAGCAGGAAAAGGATTTATTTTGTCTACCTACTCTGTGAAGACAGCTGACTGACACTGAGTGTGAGGCTCAGAACTACATCCCTAGGCAGCACAGAATCTGAAAAACATGAAAGCTAAAACTTAAGGCATCAAACTGGATGGTCTTTAAGGTCCTTTCCAACTCAAACCATCCTGTGATTCCATGAAATTTTCTTGTACTCTGTATCTGAACGCTCTGCATAAGAACTCAGTAATGGGATCCTCTAGAAATTACTTTCTTTGCCCATGATTAGATAGGAAAATGGAGCAAAAACTACCTGTTGAAACCTCTCTAAGTTTCTTATTTTTTTTTCCCGAAGTACATTAATATTTTAGTTTAAGAACTCTCCATTTTAGTGCTTGGATGGACAGGAAGAGCCAAGTGTGCACATGGGACACTGCCTCTCGTGTCAAGAAATGAACATGGCCCTAGAGAGAATAATGCTGTGCACAAAACAAATCTGCAGGAAACAGTTTTTCTACTTTTCAGCTTTATGCCTCAGAGATCAGTGTGTGTGACCAAGCCACCTGTTGGCATTGAGTGTCTGCGTCTTTCTCACTTTATTGATTATCTCTCCTCACCTCTCAGAAACACATATTCATCTTCTCTGGATTGGGAAGAAAGTAAATTTTTTGCAAAGATGGTCTGAAATCCTGTCCCTCTGAGGGACATTGGGATCTTTAAATCATTACAAACTTTCCCTGCTGCCTCCCCATTGCTCAGTTTTGCAGCCCCTG
Organism: Chamaea fasciata; assembly: GCF_029207755.1. Taxonomy (NCBI): domain Eukaryota; kingdom Metazoa; phylum Chordata; class Aves; order Passeriformes; family Sylviidae; genus Chamaea; species Chamaea fasciata. Next base: position 10,143,506 of record NW_027094091.1, on the reverse strand, counting down.
GCTCAGATGGCCGCAGCATAGCTTAATGGCAACAATTCATTATTTTATGATTTTTTAATGATAATTATTGAGTTTCCCCCCCTTCTTTTCCCTTCAAATTATGATTTTTATGTCCTTTCCGTTTTCCTTTTTGGTGGTTGCATTTTGCTGTGAGGCTTCATTTAGTGTAAAGATAGTTTTGATAATGAGCATCTGTTCCTTGCTTCCATTATCCATTGCAGTAGGACTCTTTGAAAACTGGGAAAGGTTTCCACAGCACTGGAATGGGGACAATGATACCTTTATCTATGACATGGATTAGGGGACAAAATGTTATTTCTTATCAGCCGTGGAGAGAAGAGGGTTCACACAAATCATGTGTTCAGCTGAAAGTTTTGCCCTATTTTCTGTATTTCTGTGTTGTTTTATTTTTGTCCAGAAATTGGAACCATTAGGCCAAAAATTTAGGGAGTCTCTAGTTAATCTTCCCAGATTTACTGTGTCAGGATTTTTTTCTACATTTTTTGTCACAATCTGGAAAGATCATCATTTGTTAGCGTTTTAGATACAGCCATGGCACACGACCCAACTTTTTATCAGGAGAGTTACAATGGGTTTATTGCAGGATAATAGAAAACAGAGTTTGGGTCATTTATTTCTAAACAAAAAGAAAAAAAAAAAAGTTTATTCAAAATGCCTCAAGGCATTTTTTTTATAATCATAAGGCTCCTTCCAGGGGTACTCAGCAATCCCCAGAGAGACACTCATTTTGATTACTCTGAGTGTAAAGTCTTCAGGGCAGGTGGCAGATCTTAATCTGTGGCCTCTTGACATAAATCTACATTTTCCACTTTGAACTGCAGTTCAGGCTTCAGTTTGAAGACAACTTGCAACCTTAAGGTCCTTTATTTTTGCTTTACTTTTTCACTTTGGATTTTGATTCCATTAACTGTTGGGTAGATCTTCTGTAGTTTTTTATTTCTTTATATGTCTAACTTGGATATTTGTTTTAATTTTAAAGGTCAACCTTTCTTGCAGATTCAGGACAGCACAATTAGGGATTTTTTATTACTACTACTAACTTTTTTTTTTTTTTTTTTTTTTCTTTTCTCATCTGGAATCTCACCTCTCTCAGCAAAACCAACACCTTTTCCCAAAACTGAATGTTTTTTCACTAAAAGGACTTCTGTATTATGTTTACAGAATCTGTCTTGCAGATTCTCCTGCATTAAAACAACTTAGAACTTTCTTAATTTGGCTCTGAATACTGGATTGACTTTCTTACTGCTACTACCTTTGAGAGTTCTGTGACATGTAGCTTTTCTGCATCAGAAAGTTTTGGAGGGAGGGGCCAGGGAAGGCAGATGATTCAGAAAAGAGACACAAAAGTGATTTTAAAGGTCACACAGTGAGAAGGGGATAAAGATCAGAGTTTATCGGGGAGAAGATGGGGACTTGTTTTTTAAAGTGTCTAAGTTCCTACACTGAGATATAATGCAGGGGAGTAAAATACTTTTTTACTAACCAGAGAAAATCTGGACAGAGTAAACTAGCGACAAATTGAGAGGAGAAATAGAGCACCTATTGTAACAGCAACTGAAACCAGGAAAACAGGAGCGGTACCAATTTCAGATGGAGACTGGCTGTATTTTGGGAAGATTGATATCAGTCAAGAACAATACAGAGGGAAAGAGGAAAATCATGGGATCTGTTCATGCAGGTGTGTCCAAGTGTTATCTTGTGATGATTTCATGAGGCTTTTGAGCAGTTTGAAGCAGAGCACCTGCTCCAGGACTGTGGAGATGGATGTTGACAAGTGGCTTTTTGTTAATTGCTGAGAAAAGGAGATCCTTCAGATCCAGGCGGGGCTCCTGGGACAGTGGAAATCCAGACTCACTGATATACAAGTTTCATCTCTCGTGGTCACAGGAAAAATTCATCTGACTTAGATGATCAAATGGTCCTTTTGAAAAGAAAAACTCTCTGTGTAAATTTGTTAACGCCAAAAGAGTAGGAAGGATATCTAGACGAAAACAAGAAGGGAAAGAAGTCAGAAACAACCCCTCAAATGGAAGCAGAGATGGAAAATAATTTGTATTTAGAGTGCATCCAGAGGTACATAGTAGAAAAGTAGGGGAGGGCCATCAAAGCAGCTTTAGTGCTGGTGTTTCAGGATCTTCTTTTGCCTCACACGTACACAAACCCATCACCTAAAATCCTAATCTTCATCAAGTCTGATATCCTGGATTACTTTAAGCAGGTATAAAGCGGCAACATTATTTCAATTTTATTTAATCTTTCTGGTCTAGTCAGCTTTAAACCCTTGGAAATCATGACCAGCTGAACTGGATTAATGTGGTCATTCTGAGTTGTGCTAATATTTGCACAATCATGTTTTCAATTTTGCTTTCCAATTTCAAGACCTTCTGGAGTTGTTAATTTATATTTCTTGTAAAATGCCCTCTAACCCTTGAGGTATGAACAGTGTTCATTCACATATTTAGCCTGAATTTTCAAGGATCCTAATTAAGAAGTAGAAATATGTTTTGTGTATATACAGGTCCTATTGAAAGGCAGGAAGCCTCAAGGCTTTTTTTTGTAAGTATAAATATACTCTTCAAGCAGATACATTTTCTTTTCCTGAGCCATATATTGTAAGTGTGGGAAAGAAAGGTAAACCTTACTAGAAGTACTGAAAATCCATATACTCTCTTTTCCGTTTCCTACTCCAACTTGTTGAAATCCATGTCTAGAAATCCATGTTGTTGTAATGTTTGATAGAAAAATATAATCCCATTCCCATGCCTTAAGTTTGCAAGAATCACTGCACAACCATTTCCAAATCTGAAAGCCAAACTCTGTTATTTGGAAGAGAATAAGACATGAAAAAATGGACTCTACAGGTGAATAGTCTGAATTAACTCCTTGGACTGCAGGTGAAAATAAACACTGCAGTCTTAATATGGAAAAAGAGGAAGAGAAACTGAGGGGAAAAAATGGTGTTGGGAAAGATAGTGTGGAATATTATGCATTGACATTCAACCTCAAATTATTTGTTTGCTCAGGTAGTGGAAACTGGGATAGAAAAGCCCAGGATGAGGGAGATGGTGGATGAATTAACTGCAATGAAACCCAGCAGATGTTTGCCCAGATGTTTATGTGTTTTCATGCTGTTTTCCCTTATGATAAAAGCTCACCTGCAGCACGTCCTGGGCATTGAATTCTTAATCTGAGAACACATTTTCAAGGAGTCATCTTTTACTCCTCAAGGCAAATGGCAGCAGGTGTTAAGGAAAATAGACCTTCTGGGAAAACACACTTCCATGTCTTGTTCCTTGAAAATTGGCTATGGCAGCTCTGCTTCTATTGCACATTAAGTTTCCAGTCTTTAAAATGTATGCACAGGTGGTCCCCTTGCATTTGTCTGTAAAGTTTAAGCACATGTCTGTCTCCCCAGAACCAGAATTTGCACATCACTTAGTCAGTGTATCTACTGAAATATTCAAGGGGGGGAAAAAGCACCTTTAAATATTTTATAATTCATGTAATAAATAAGATAAGCAGATCTTTGGCTCTGTGCTATGTAATAAAGAAAAATAAATACTTCTTTGTCTGTACTCAGTGGAAATAGCTAGAAAATATCCAGGGAAATAAAGAGGCTTTAATAAAAATGAATATCTATGTAAATTAACATAATATTGCCTGAAAAATGATCTGAAGAAGGGAGAACTTGAGTCTCATTTTAGGATAAAAGCTGAAGAACCTCTCTAGAGAACTTGAATGGTCCAGACAGCATCATAACAGTGCAATCGTGAGTTACCTGGTCATGTACCAGCAACAAAATGTAGGGGACTTTCTGTTCTTTCTTTAGGTGACCTTTTCTTCAAAGTTTAGAATACAATCTGCACTATCCTAACTGGTGAAATATAAATAATTAGCAGATTTATAGTCCTAGGGCAAAATAATCACAAGAAGCAATGTCTTAATGTCCTGCTGTATGAAAGAAAATGTTTTAGATTTATTAGAACCCATAAAAACCATCAGTTAGCCAGAATTTTACTGCATTCGCTTTGGGCATACCAAACACCACAAATAAAGAATTTTGCTCCACAAGTCACTACTTTGTCAGTAAAGATGCTCAGCATTGCTCTACACCTGAGCTAATGAGGCTTTCTTTGAGTGCAACTTCTTTTAAATAAACCCGAGACTGCATTTTTCACTCCCAGTCAGCAGGATAACGTTTCAGTTTGGATGGGGTCATGTCAAGATTTCAGATGTAACTTTTTTCGACTAATTTGACTTACTTGGGCATTTATCAGTTTGAAAAAAAAAAAAAGTTTGAAAGGAAAAGCCATCACCAGTGACATTTAAGACAAGCTTCTGGGGCCATGTCCATCTTCAAGCAGGCTAGACATTAATTCATTGTTGTTAGATGTTAATTCATTAATGCTAATGTTGGGCATTAATGTTCTGTGAGCATTAATACAGCTGAGTGAATTGAGCAGAACCAAAGCAAATGTGCCTCCATGAAAAACATCAAAGATTAGCCCTATATATACCTAAACGTGTACGGGAGCTCTCCTGCTCTTGGTTATAGCAATGCAACATGGAAATAACTAAAGCTAGAAGTCCATCTTTGTATTTAGAATGTGTGCAACAGCATGTGCAGAATCGCAGGATCCCAGAGGGCTCAGGCTGGAAGGGCCCACAGCGGGGTCACCTGGTGCCACCTCCCTGCTCAGGCTGGGCCATCCCAGAGCACAGGGCACAGGATTGTGTCCAGGCTGCTCTGGAATATCCCCAGGGAGGAGACTCCACAGCCTCTCTGGACAGTCTGTTCAGTGCTTGGTCACTGCACAGTGAAGTTCTTCCCCATGTTCCGGTGGAACTCCCTGGGCTCAGTCCCTGCCCGTGGCTCTGGTGCCATTGCTGGGCCCCGGAGCAGAGCCTGGAACTGCTCTGGCCCTCCCTGCACACAGGGACACACAGGGACACTCAGGGACACACAGGGGCACACAGGGACACCCAGGGGCACACAGGGACACTCAGGGACAGCCAGGGGCACACAGGGACACACATGGACACCCAGGAGTACACAGGGACACAGAGGGACAGACAGGGACGCAGGAACAGACAGGGATGCACAGGGACAGACTGGGACACTCAGGGACAGACTGGGACACTCAGGGACACTCAGGGAGACTCAGGGCCCCTCTCAGCTGGGGCTCCTCTCGAGGCTGAACAGCCCCAGCTCCCTCAGCCTTTCCTGGGTGGGGAAATGCTTCAGTCCCTTCATCACCTTAGCAGCCTCCACTAGACCCAGTCCAGGAGCTCTGTGTCACACTCAAAGATTTGTGTTGACTTTTGGTGATACTTGTTTCATCTGCCAGACTTGAGCCCTCTGCCTGTGTTCCCTTGCTCTCTACAGCCAGTGTCTGTGGTGCTGATCTGTATTCCAACCTCTGAACCTGAGGATGAACCAATTCCCTGGCACAAATTCTGGAACAGCTGTGATAAAAAATCATTCTCTTCTCTCTCAGTACTACATACTGCCCAAGACCTGTCTGCTCTTGGCAGATGGCAAGTGATCTCCCTTTTTATCAGCAGTCATCTCAGGACATGTCCTTCTTCAAGGTTTCATAAATGAACAAAGACTTTCTAGGGTTAAATTTGCTCTGTCCTGGAACACCAGCTGACATATCTGCTGCAATTTGTGCTCCAGCTCTCTTTCTGTTGTTTTGGCTTTGTACTCTGTTCTCTCCTCTGCCCACTGAAAGGATAGAATCAGGTCTCATTATAATCTTTGCTGATTGGGAAGTATCTTTCACTAGCAAAAAGTCAAACCCCATGTTAGCTAAAGCCCTGAAGGCCAGCAGAGCTGTGGAGCCTATTCAAAGAGGATGAATTTAATAGTAATTATAGATGAAAGCTTTGTTATGCTTATGTAACCCATAATAGCACAATTTTCCCATGACTTGCTGCTTACAAGATAGCTGACCTTCTACCAGTTAGCCACTTTCTTACAAATCTGCACAATGTGCTTTTAATTAAAACTTGCCTTTGAAACTAGTTCCAAATGAGTTGTCCTTTAGAAAACCCCAGTGAAATAGGCCCCATCTCTCTGGTTTTACTCCAAGCAAATCCTGCATTTTTTTGCACCCACCATAAACAACATTCCTCTCAGTGTCATCCTGCTAAAACAAAGCTTTAAGAAAGTCTCACCTGGAATAACATTGACAAGGAATGGTTCTTGCTCTGCTGAAGTCAGTCAGAAATTATGCCAGGTCCTCCTCCAAAGATGGAGAGAAAGATGGAAACAGGATAATGTTTGCTGAGGATTTTTACTTTCTTATCCTGCCTCAAAGAATTCTGATTTTTCCCATGAGACGTGGGCACAAGAGCAGGGCTTTGAGACTGTTACATAAGGAAATAATGATGAGAAAGAGATGGCTTCAGAATGTCTGGTAAGGATACACTGCACTTTTCACAGGTGCTTGCAACACTAAGTGCTGTCTTAATAAAACAAGTAATGGAACTTGGTCAGGTCCAGGAAAATGAAGGCAGAGCAAAGGATGAAAAATAAATTTGATTGAGGCGTCAGGGCACATTATATCCACAATCTTCTTACCAGCTGAGAAGAAAAAGAGTCCAGATTAATTCTATGTTTCATTGCACATGTTTAAAAGTAGTAATAAGATAAAATCTACACAGAGCTTGTGAGAATCTCCAATATTTCTCCTAAATGATCACCCCCCCGCAGAGCACCAGGTTTTGTTCCTTGCCAGCAGTGAAGCTTCAAGGTCACATCCCATAGAACATTTCTGTGCTGCACACTGAAAGCTGCAGTGACAAGTTTCATTTAAACAGAGAAGAGGAAGAAGTTAAAGTTAGGACAAGCATCACTGTTAGGAGCAGTGTTTCTGGAAATTTAGGGCAATGAGCTTGAATGGAACTCTATTTCCTTTTTCAATTAATTTAATTTCAATCAAATGAACTGAATTGAAAAAAAGCCATAATTTTATGAAAAAACCCAGTTGCAATATTAGGCAACTCAGAGCTGAGCATAAGTGAAATAATACATAGGTGGGTTTTTTTCCAGTAGTTAAGATATCATATGCAACCACTACTATTTTTTTTTTTACAAGAAAGGGTCTGAAATGGCAAGATCCTAAAAGTGAGGCAGCACATTTCAGGTTTTTGTGATTCTCAGTGGTGTAAACATTTGAATTTGAGCAGTTTAGAGAGGAGTTCTCAACCGGAGGGCACCGATCATGATGTGTCACACAGGAACCCATCAGCATCTCCATCCATCTGATGCCTTAAGTTTCAGCTTTCATGTTTTCAGATTCTGTGCTGCCTAGGGGTGCAGTTCTGAGCCTCATATTAAGTGCAGGTAGGTTCTCTTCACAGAGTAGACAGACAAAATAAATCCTTTTCCTGCTGGAGACCAAGGACAACTGTTATAAATTTCAGGCCCAAAATCATAAACAACGGTGGGCTGAAGTGAGAAAACAAGAAGGATGGGACCTCACAACCTGAAGCTGTAATTGGAAAATTAAACCCCAATATGCAAATGGACCAAAACTTATAAAAGTGTGAGACCTCGTGACCAGTTGTCTATTTTGTGACCATTTTGGGTCCACCTTGGGTGTAGCCCTGGTCAGGCTCTTGTGCTGCCCAAGGTGTGTCCTTAAAGGCCTTTTAATAAATATCTACTTTATTCTGTAGCTCTGTCCAGTCTCTGTTCCAGGTCAGCCTTCCTAAGGCATCACATCTCCCAGGCCCAAGAGAGAGGAGTCTTTTCTCATCATGCTCTACTCTAAGAGAGTAAAATAAGATTTGCAAAGGTGCCATTATTTTTCCATGCTTTCATCTGCCAGAAAAGAAATCATCATTGCATTGCTCTGCAGATTCAGAGATGAGCACTTAGCCAGGAGATAATTTAGCCCAAAATAGAGAGTAGTACTTTCCTCAGAAAGAGCATCCTGTGTTCTTGTGAGAGATGGAAACTGAAGTTGAATCCCACGTGGCAGCTGTTACAAAACCACTTTTATTTCTCTCTCTTCTATTAAACATTATTCCAAGACTTCACCAGTCCTAAAGTGTGAAATCACAGAATCACAGAATATTCTGAGTTGGAAGGGACTCACAGTGATCACCAAGTCCAACTCTTAAGTGAATGGCCCATAAATCTTTTTGCTATCAGCTCCAAGGCCCTCACTGGCAGTTCAAATTGGATGCTCTTGTTCTAAGTTTTTTTGGGGTTTTTTGGTGTGGTGTTTTTTTGTTTTTTGTTTTTTTTTTTTTTTTTTTTTTTTAGCTTCAAAAGATCCTTTCAATCCCTGGAGTTTGTTCCACTGGGCTACTGACAGAGTACAGTCCCAGCTCTTCTTGACCTTTTCCTTGGCCTACCAAGGCTGCTTTTGCCTCATTCCATCCCAAAGAGGACTCTCATTCCCTGACCAAGACAGTCTCTCCTTACACTCCCTAAGGCTCAGTCTTTGTTGGCCATGAACAGAGAGATGTGAACACTTCATTTCAAACGAGATCTCTTCCATTGCTCATACCAGGCCAACCATTTTCCTTCAGTCTATTGGAAACAGTTTTTGGCTGTTGCATTCAGCTTCCTCCTTGCTGGCATCACCCCAGAATTTCCCCGTCATCCTGTTATCAGCTGTGCTGCACCACTGCTCCTCTTTCTCACTCATTTCCAGCTCCTGTGTCCCAACTCAGAACAGAAATGCCTGTGACCAGTCTCCAAATATGCAATCTTACTTTTTTCTCCCTATTAAATTCCTTTCAGCTTTCTTTTAATTCCAGTCTTCGAGGTCATGCAGCTTTTAGGATATAAAGCCCTTATTTTTCTGTTAATAGAAGATGCCCTCTAGCTTTTCATTGGGAAATTGAATTGCAGCGTCATTTTGTGCCAGTTCATAAAAGAAACTATGACATGAGCTGAGGCCTGAGGCCTGAGTCCTGTTTCCTGGGAAACTCTGAGTTCTTTACCTGCTGCTTGATGTCACCTCCTCTTTTCCAGGTGTCCCCTCAGAGGAGTTCTGGCTGTGTCCCCATGTCACTGAGCAGGTGCTGTGCCCTACCCACAATCACAGATTTAAATGTGTAACGTTATTCATGGAAAACCCCAATTTTTCAGAGAAAGCTATCAAGTTATTTCGTCATTATCTACCTACAACAAGAGAAGCCTGCATTTTATCTTCTCTTTCGTTTGTTTCTGACTCTTTACACATAGTGCTCCAAAGACTCCTCAAAAGTTTCTCATATTCTAAAAGCCAACTTTTCTCGTGATAAAACTTTCTGTTTAGGGAAAACTCAGTTTCAGATATATCATCAGACAAAAATTTAGCGAAACTCCTTTCTCACAGGCCTTTGGGTATTTTTCAGAAGATTGAAGTGGAGATTATTTGAATCTTCATCATTGTATGAGCTTTTTTGTACTCCTCAGGATGCTAATTTTCTCCTTTTGTCTGGATTTTTCTGTTTTCCAAGCTGACACTAAACACTTTGAACAGGTTAGTCACTTAGCTCATGACATAAAGTGGGCTGGAAAATGACAGCTCTCCACTGATTGTGAGGTACTTAAGAGACACAATAAAAAAAAGAGAAAGAGTTTTAGACATGGAAATTGTTCTGTTCCCTGATGAATCATGGTCTTTTGAAAGAGTTCTGGCTGAAGTGAGTGAGTGAGTGTTAGATGGATCTGCAGAATATCTGCTTTTAGATTTGCACCGTGCTCCATCTGTAATGATATGTGAAATAACTTCATATTGTTATGGTCCATACAGTAAGGGATTTAACAAAATCTTTAAAAACCCCATGTGGGGTTGTCCAAATTGTGTTTCTAAGTGAAAATAACAAATACATGCTCAGGAAAGTAAAAGAAACTCCATTATTCCTTTTGAATATCTGCCTCATTCCCACAACAAGACAGCACCGAGTGTTTTACAAGGTTATCAGCAGATCCCTCTTTTCAATCAGTGTGTGTTTCTCTCAAGAGTTAACAAATAAATATCTCATATCCAAGCACATGGCAGGATTCCTGCCTGTTCAGGGTCTGTACCTGCTGCTGTGGAATCTGCATTTTGCCATTACATTTGCATTTTGCCAAAGCTGAACTTTGCCATTAGAGCTTCCAGGGATTTCTTCTTTCTTTTTCCTTCTTTCTGGGAGACCCCAGTTCACTCTGGGAGGCCCTGAGGACCAGGTACACTGAGGCTTCATTAACTGCTGCAAAGATTAAATATCAAATACTTTATTTACTACTTGTTTATTCCTGCACCTGAGCTGCACCGAGTGACTCAACAACAACAGTGGATGTTAGTTGAGTCACAAAGTAGATTTCTGCCAAAGCTGTTTTCTACAGCAAAACCTGGTTTTTAGGTGGGATGGAGGTGAAGGGCTGCCCGTAGAATCTTTTATTATTGTACTTGCATGGACGGTTCTCTCCAGTTTTATGGCAGCTATTACCATCTTTGAAAGCTCAGTCATCACCCATAAGGAGTAAAAAATATCTTCTAATGTCTCTTAGTCCTGCAAGTGTCTTAAGGTGAAGTTAATTTCGCCCAAGCCTTTTGAAGACACTTAATGTACAAAAAACAGCTGAGTCTCTCCCTTTCTTATCCAAGGCTGGATCTTTCCTGTGTTTCATTGCTCCAATATAGAACAATACGATTTGATGGCAAAATTATTCTAGAAGTCTTCTCAGAGCATTTTGTCCCATATATTTAAAAAAAAATATTAAACTTCTTGTTTCAACAGAGTTTGATATATTTGAATTTCCTGTCTGATGTGAGAACTTGGCCAGGGCAGTGATTGCATGCCCCTGGTGAGGCCACACCTCGAGGGCTGTGTCCAGTTCTGGGCCCCTAAATTCAGGAAGGACATTGAGGAGCTGGAATGTGTCCAGGGAAGGGAACAGAGCTGGGGAAGGGTCTGGAGCGCCAGGAGCAGCTGAGGGAGCTGGGAAAGGGGCTCAGCCTGGAGAAAAGGAGGCTCAGGGGGGACCTTGTGGCTCTGCACAACTCCCTGACAGGAGGGGACAGCCGGGGGGTCGGGCTCTGCTCCCAGGGAACAGGGACAGGAGGAGAGGGAACGGCCTCAGGCTGGGCCAGGAGAGGGTCAGGTTGGACATCAGGAGGAATTACTCCATGGAAAGGGTGGTCAGGCATTGGAAGGGGCTGCCCAGGGAGATGGTGGGATCACCATCCCTGGAGATGTCCAAGAAATGCCTGGATGTGGCACTCAGTGCTCTGCCCTAACTGATGGTCTGTCACAGGTTGGACTCAAGGATCTTGGAGGTCTTTTCCATCATAAATTATTCTGTGTTTCTGTGACTCTGCAATTTGTTCTCCTCTGTTCACTGCTGAACATGGCCAAGGGACATCCATGCTTTTTACTGGCACAGCAGTGTATTCAAATCCCAGGAATTCTCTGAGCACAGGCCCAAAAGAGTTGGTGTCTCTGTTTGTGATCTCTCAGTGTACACAGCTCTTTCTTCTCAGTCACTTGCAAGCAAAAAGCTTCTACATCACATCAAAAACCACCACTATTGACCCTGCAAGTTCAAAGCCTTCATTTTTTCACTCTTAAGTTCAGTCCTCGTGAGCTTGGTACTATGAGGATAATTTCAGTTCCCTTCAGTCCAGAGAAGTGAGGTTGAAAAGACAGAATGCTGATCATTCAAGCCTTAGAGCAATGAATCTGTTTGAATGAGAATTTTTTCCTGACCACTCTTTCAAATAGTGTGATAAACACTGTGCTTTAATCAGGTGAGGATGGTTTTATTTTATTCCTGTAATTCCTTAATTTAAATTCCTGTTTAATCATACTCAGGTGATTTTTAATTCACAACGACAAAAAATTGTAAAAGATAAAAAATAAAAGTCTGAAATATATCAAAACCAAATGTGGTCTTCAAATGTGAAGATGAAATCTCAAAATCTGGAAACAGAGGATTGGTGTTGAACTACTTTGGTCTTCCCTTTTGTCTTACACAGCAAAGCAAAATTTCTTAAATCTGAAAGAATTAGAAAAGAAAAAAAGAATAAGAAGGCAGTCACCTGATTGTCATTCTGGAGTAAGACAAGACTCATTTAAAGCAGCTCTGAAACTGGAAGTTTTCTTGAAATATGCTGGTGAAAGCAGAGAGAGAAAAATTTATACTCACTTCAGAAGGGAAAAATCCAGCCAACCCAGACATCTGTAAATATTACATGTATTTTACCATCTTTCACCTAATACATTCAAGAAATGACCTAAATTCATGTGCTGCAAATACGCTTTATAATTCCCTGGCAAGGACTCTCTTTTTGACACTGTTCTCCACATCAGAGTTATCTGAATGCGCAAATTTTGCTAAATAAAGGCATGATCATCAGATCCTTCCTTTTCCTTCCTTCCTTCCTTCCTTCCTTCCTTCCTTCCTTCCTTCCTTCCTTCCTTCCTTCCTTCCTTCCTTCCTTCCTTCCTTCCTTCCTTCCTTCCTTCCTTCCTTCCTTCCTTCCTTCCTTCCTTCCTTCCTTCCTTCCTTCCTTCCTTCCTTCCTTCCTTCCTTCCTTCCTTCCTTCCTTCCTTCCTTCCTTCCTTCCTTCCCTCCCTCCCTCCCTCCCTCCCTCCCTCCCTCCCTCCCTCCCTCCCTCCCTCCCTCTCTCCCTGTGGGACACTCAGTGCCAACATACCAAGGAAGTCAACACAGTCTAAAATAAAATGGAAGACTGAAAAAGAAAAAGGAAATCCATCCATACTGTCGGGCACAGAGGGAAAACAGAATTTCAGCTGAAATCTGAAATCTACTGCATCCAAACATGCAAATAATGTCTCCTAAACATGTGAAAAAGTAATTGAAGCAGTTTTTACTGTGTTTTTTGTGCTTCTGCATAGAAAACTTGTCACTTTGCATAAGTAAGGTGGAAGCACTGAGTGTTGTCTGTGCTGAAGGAGCGGTGAAGGAACTCGCAGCATCCACCAATATACCACAAAATGTCAGGCAGCAACCTAGAATAAATCAAAGACAGGCAAAGTAAAAAAAAAGAAAAAAAAGTGACAAAGATCTTGGAAGTGCCACTGTGATTATTTAAAAGGACATAAAAGGCAGAGTTCAGTTCAAGAATGAAAGAATTTAGCTTTAAAATGATATTTGCTTTCTGAACTCATCTAGAAACAAAATAGAACAAACTTGTGGTAAGCTACTTAGAACTCCTGGTCGAACCGTGTGTGCAACAGGTTTAGAAGAGGAATTAAAAGGTGCTTTGAGTTTTAATGGCAAGGCTTTGGTACAGGGGTGGATTCTGTGGGAAGCTGCTGGAAGCTTCCTCCATGTCCATGGAGCCAATGCCAGCCAGATCCAAGACAGATCCACTGCTGGATGAGGCTGAGCTCAGCAGTGATGCCTCTGTGATAAAGTGTGTAAGAAGGGGAGAAAAACTGCACAACTGCAGTGAGAACGTGTGAGAGGAACAGCCCTGCAGCCCCCAGGGTGATGCCTTGGGAAGGCTGACCTGGAGCAGAGACTGGACAGAGCTAGACAATAAAGTAGATATTTACTAAAAGGCCTTTAAGGACACACCTTGGGCAGCACAAGAGCCTGACCAGGGCTACACCCAAGGTGGACCCAAAATGGTCACAAAATGGACAACCGGTCACGAGGTCTCACACTTTTATAAGTTTTGTTCGATTTGCATATTGGGGTTTAATTTTCCAATTACAGCTTCAGGTTGTGAGGTCCCATCCTTCTTGTTTTCTCTCTTCAGTCCACCATTGTTTGTGCTTTTGGGCCTGAAAACTTGTAACAGTTGTCCTTGGTCTCCAGTAGGAAAAGGATTTATTTTATCTACCTGCTCTGTGAAGAGAGCTGACTGACACTTCATATGAGGCTCAGAACTGCACCCCTAGGCAGCACAGAATCTGAAAAACACAAGAGCTAAAACTTAAGGCATCAAGGGCAGTGCAGGAGGGGCAAGGGGCTGCTCCAGGTGTCAGATCTGAGATTCCTCCAGACCCTGGTGCAGTCCAAGGAGAAGCGACTGTGCCCCTGCAGCCCAGGGAGCTCCATGGGGAGCAGGGATCCATATGCAGCTCATGGAGTCCACTCTGGAGCAGACTTGCTGGCAGGGTTTGTGACCCTGTGGGAGATCTATGCTGGAGCAGCCTGCAGGATGCAACCAGCAGGAAGGGACGCACCCTGGAGCAGTTCCTGGAGGTCTGGAATCCATGTGGAGGACTCATGTTAGAGGAGTTCATGAAGGGCTGTGGGATGAACCCCAGGCTGGAGCAGAAGAAGAGTGTGAGGAGTCCTCCCTTAAGGAGGCAAGAGCTGCGGAGACAACGTGTGATGGACTGACTGCAACCCTTGCAGGCTGGGAGAAGGAGGACAACACAAAAGGTCATTTTGCACCTAGAAAAATCACATTATTGGTGACTTTACTGTTCTTTATCCACTGGTATTGTTTTGGCTGTTGCTTTGTGGATATGGTGGCAGTGACTGAGCACGTAGGGATAGACACCTAAGCAGAATAATCCTCCAAAAATTGAGATGAAATTATCTCTACCATAATCAGAGCTTTTGTGTAAACCCTACCCTTCCCTGAACAAAAAGAGATTGGTTAAACATCAGCAAAGCCACTTGTAGTGAAGGAAAACATGAAGCTTGTAATTAAATCTGACAGGATGTGAAACTAAAAGCTTCCACAGTACAGTGGAATAGAACAGTTAATAAGGAGATGTTTAAATGAAGAGTTAGGTGTGGTGAGGAGCTGAGAAGAGATGCAACAAATGAGAAGAAGGTCTGCAGGGTGGGAGAGAAACTCAGTGCAGTTCTCAAGAACAAGGAAAAGACCTAAGGGATTTCCCCCACGTATTCCAGAAGAATCTGGATCGGACAGTGTAGCAGCTCAGAAAGTCCTCTTCTGCATTATTTTGAGATTTCAGAAATGCCATGGAAGCCAAGTAATGAACGTATTTTTGGCCAGTTGTCAGTTCAACTATCTGCACTGAATTAATTAAATAATGAATTAATTATATTGGATCACAAGCTGTGGGGCTGGAGGACAAGGAAGCCAAGAAGAGTCAATGACTTCCATTTTCACAGTGAGTATCTCTTTCCATCAGTATCCCACATTAAAACTATCTACCCCATGAAAATTTAGATTTTTATTTGCCTTTATTATCTAGGAAAAAAAAAAAAAAAAAGAAAGAAAAGATAGTTTATCCTGAAGTTAAGCTCTACTCCCCAGGCCTGGAGCTCCAAAATTTTTACCCTTGGGTCTAGAGTTGATCTTTGCTGCTTCTGTGAAGCTCAGCTCAAAGGCAGAAGAGAAGGTAACAGCAACTGAAAATGCCCAAACGCAGAAATACATTTCACAGTAGTAAAAAGGAATTTACCATGTGTTGAGTGATGGTGGGGAGTCACCCTGTTAATAACACCTATAAATGCTTCTGTTCCCTGAGTTTCACACATCGGCTGATTATTGTCAGTGTGGTGAGTAAGGGGGTCAGAGGACCTCTGCTGTTTGCATTTCGTCTCTGTGATTCAGCAATCTTTGCTCAAATGCTGAAGTGTTAAATGTGCATTTTCCTTCTCCCCACTCAAAATTAGTGTCAAATATAGTTTAATGTATCAAGTAACAATTTCACGTCTGTCACAGCAGATATTTAATCTAGTTTTTATACAGTTGCTGCAGCCCATCAAAGCTCAACGTGTTTGAATCTTGATGTGTGAGCCAGTGACCAGAAAAATCTTCCAAGATCTTGTCAGACTTGAATGCTATAATTAATTGTAGAAATATAATGCTGGAAAGGGAATATTTTATGGTACTGCCTATCTACCCAGTATTTCTTTACATGAAATGTGCCATCAAAATTAGAGCACTCTGCAACACTCAGTGTTCTTATTGTGAACAACTTTCCATGAGGCTGTAGGAATTTAGTGCTGTCCTTGATGGTGAGTTGAGATTGGTGAGTTTTGTTGACAAGAAAGACAGAAGGAGAGTTCAATAGAAAATATGTCTGTACTCCACACAAATTAAAAAACAAAGGGAAAAATTACAAGGAGGATGGTAAAGTTGCTATTATTGGCATATTAATAAATATTAAAAAAAGTAGTTAGGTCAAATTTAAAGATAGCAATAGTCTGTGATATGAGGAAAAGTTACTATGTGTCTATTGTAGAAGTCATCTTTTGTAGAGCTGTTGGTGATAAGCAGTTTTACTAAAATATCCGTTATTTAATTAATTTCTTTTTTAATTCTCTGAAATTGAGAATATGACTGTACTTTCTTCTCTACTCTCTCAAAATTCCCCTGAAGTTAACACTTTCTAAGAGTTTAGCTGACTAAATGTTCTAGTGCCTATCCTTTAAATTTAAGGGTAATTGGCCCTTGGAACAGCTCACACCAAAAAAAAAATTATGGCCTGAACTCAGTCTTGTTTTTCCATGCCTAATTTCAAATCCTGGGCACCCTGGAGCGCTGTGTGAGTCACCTGCTCCCTGTCTGAGGTGTCCTGGTGCATCCCTAATGGCTCTGCACGGCTGTGTTTGCACAGCAGCTGCTCCTAGGGTGGCTGTTCTGGAGCAAACTTCCTGGGGGGTGCACAGAGGAGCTGCTCAGGATGGATGTCCATGGAATGTCAGAGGTGTGTCAGCTTTGTGCAGACCCAAAAGTACCCTTTGCCCCTCAGTTTATGGGATGTATCTCTAGATCCTTGACTGGAGATCAACTGGTGACAGTTCTGACTTCTTTTTCTCTGTCAAGGTTGGGATATACATGGGAGTGAGTCACCGTTTTTGTTCGGACTTAGATGTTTATTATTTCTTATCTATTTACATGTTGTTATGTATTAGGGATGGTGAATAACGATACAATGCTCCAAGTCTTCTTGGAGGGCGTATAGCAACGTTTATTAGAAAGCAAACCTTTTTCAGACACTGTTTTAATACAACTGGATGTGATTGGTCATTCAAACCAACACTTCTTCATAAACATCTTTGCAAGTAAACAAGCTGGAAAAGCAGCAGGTGCAGAGATTAGAAATTGTTTGGAATGTCTTCTCCCAGCTCCTCCAGAGCAATGCCTGGGAAAGTCTATCTGAGTTGTTTCCCCACAGGCTTTGCTGCTGCCTGATGCCTAAACATTTCTTGTTGACCAGGCTGTCAGCATCCACATTTACAGACTCATGAGCTGTGAGCTCTAACTGGCAAGTCAGAGAAATGAGGTAAAATGGAGCACCTCTAACTCGTTCCAAGGTTATTTAAGCGCTAATCACCCAATAACAAGGTGACACCTATATTATTTATATTTCTGACCCAATAATGACCACCCAATGCGGACCTTTTCCACCCAGTTACAGAAAACCACTCAAGCCCATGAAGAAGGTGAAGAAGGACCTAGGCAACACCCAAAGTCCTTCATCTTGACTCACATGTATTGCTACATACTAAAATCTTAACTCTAAGTTTTCACCCTGTGAGATCACACAATACTACTCAAACTACATACTCACAACCCCAGTGCTATCACTCAATCTTGGGAGCCTGTTCCAAGGCCTTGAGTCAAATGTGGTGCTTGCTTGAGGGTCAGCAGCTTTTAGCACAGAAAGCCTGAAATTTTCAGCCTCCGGGGTTCCAACACTTGACGTTTCAAAGAAGATTTCTGAATATTAGTTGACTTAATTAAATTCATGTCTGTGTTCAGCCGAGGGAAGGCTTTTAAACAGCTCCATGAACTCATACTGATCATTGAATTATATAAATTGTATTGATTAGAACTGGCTCCAAATCTTTGTGGCTTCACTTTCACTGGCCTAATGCAGTGAAAAATTAATTGAGGCAAAAGATCCTTCAATGGGATAGAAGCAACAGGTTCTTCACTTGATTCAACTTAAATTTCATAAGCTTTCCTTAAGCAGTCAATGCAAATTCATTATGTGGAAGGTGAGGAAAAAACTGACTTAGTACTGTAGACAAGAGTTACTTTTTTTCCTCAGTCAAGCCTTGATATTTCCAATCCTTAGCTTCATGCAGGCAGAATTCAAAGAAAAAGGAATTCTTAGCAAAAGAGTCAAAGACCGGGGATAACAACAGTCACAACTGATTATTTTCCCTCCCCTCCCTAATTTTAGCTGTCATGATTTTTAAGACTATTCTGGGTTTTAAACCTTGTCTTCCCTCACTGTGTCCCTGTTCTCGTCTCACACAGAGAAACCACCACTTACAGCACTTAGCCTTGGCTCCAGGAGAAAGCTTTGAAATGCTGCAAGACTGGGAAGAAAGAATCTGAATTTTCATTGAAGATGATGTGATGGAGAAGGATTACACCATGACTCAACCTGCATATCTCTTATCACATCACAGGAAAGGATTTAATTCATAAAATTCCCCCAGCCCCATATCCTCTGGATTTCATACTAGTACATCTTTTTACAGCAACAAGAATAAAAAAGCCAAGGTGAATAGAGGCCTTAGCAAAGCACAGGAGTGTTCCCTGAACCCTGAGGGCTGCTTTGGCTGGTTGGAAAGTGTGTTTTAGCACTTGGACACATCCAGCATGAGGGATAGTGCAAAAATTTCTATGCCACTCCTATGGCAGCCATGCTTACAGGTTATTTCCAAGGGGTGCAACTCCTGTCCTCCCAAAATCAGCTGTAACCCATCTCTGCCTTGAAAGCCCTTCTGTTGTCTCCACGATCCTTCTATTTTCACTCAGAGGAGGGTTCACATGGAGATGTAGTTTCCAATGTGTTCCTGTCTCCTGTGTCACACTCAGATTTTTTTTTACTGGCTTCTCAAAAGTTTTCCAAGGACTGTCATATTACTCCATCCTGTGCACACTTAGACTTCACTTTCTCCTTCAAAGTCACCGATTCTGAGTTGGCAAGGTCACAGATACACAGAGTTGTAGAATTTTGGAGCGGCTTGAGTTGGGAGGGCCCTTCAAGTTCATCTAGCTCCAACTTCCCTGCCATGGGCAGAGACACATTGCTTTGGACCAGGTTGCTCCAAGCCTGGCCTTGAGCATTTCCAGGGATGGGGAAGCCACAGGGCAACCTGTGCCAATGCTTTACCGTGCTCATGGCCAAGAATTTCTTCCTAACATTTAGTCTAAGGAATCTCTCCTTTTTCAGTTTGAAGCCATTCCCTGTGTCCTGTCTCTCCATCCCGTGTCCCCGGTCCCTCTCCAGCTCTCCTGGAGCCCCTTTGGGCCCTGCAAGGGGCTCTGAGCTCTCCCTGGAGCCTTCTCTTCTCCAGGTGAGCACCCCCAGCTCTCCCAGCCTGGCTGCAGAGCAGAGGGGCTCCAGCCCCTGGAGCAGCTCCGTGGCCTCCTCTGGACTCTCTCCAGCAGCTCCCTGTCCTTCTGCTGTTGGCCCCAGGGCTGGGGCAGCTCTGCAGGTGGGGGTCTCACCTGAGCAGGGCAGAGTGTGGTGACATTTTTATCTTGGTTCTTACAAACCCTGGTCCCTCCTGTGGTTTCCATAACGCTCCTGTGGTCACTCACTCCTCAATATCTGAGTGCCACCAGTTTGCTGTAGTTCTTTATAGAAAACTCCCTGATTCTGTGCAATGTGCTGCCAGTTTGTCCTTGGGTTACATCTTCCTACTAATTTCTGCCAAAAGTGTCTTCTGAAGGTTTGGTTCAGACTTTCTTACTGATATTTTGCATTTCTTGGAGTTCAGATTTATTTATCCTCTCTGCTCCTAGACAAGCAACAGTCGGGCACTTGAGAAAAGTCAAGTGCAAGAATCTGTTGGCTACCCTGGTTAAAGGAAAATGTTCCCAGCTGCATCAGCTGACATGGAAAGATCTTTTCCTCTAATCTAAGAGCATTAATTTCCCATCAGGTGGTGGATTTTGGGGAGGTGGTCACTCTTCACAGAACAGCCTGTTTCAAAACTGGAAATTGAAAAAGCACAAGGTCTGAAGGGAAGTGGTAAGAGCAAATCTGGCATCTTCTCTGCATACCAAAGATACTAATTTTTATTTCAAACAACACTGTTCTAGGTTTAACAGGACAACAGATAAATCCTTCCAGATTCAGGGAAAAAAAAAAATCTTGATTTTTTTGGTGCTATCAGATGAGTGGCTTCATCTGAAATGAAGATTTGCCTTGACATCCCCACAAATGTGCAAAGGACAGGACAGGACTGACTGTCTTTGAGCCTCACTTTTCTTGTTTCTTAACAAAATTATTACTGTTTATACTTTAGCATCACTGGCTACATGAATGACTTCAGAAAGATTTAAACTTCATTAAAGACAGGGAGGAAAACTTTTTTTTTTTTTTCTTTTTTTTTTTTTTTTTTTTTTTTCTTTTTGCATTTAAATCAAGGCTGACTGCCTTGTGTTTGTTCAGAATTCCACTGTGGCTTATGACAGTGGCTTTAGTCCACTGTGACTTTGTCATGACTCAGAAATGTGTCTTTATGTCTTTAATTGTGCAAGACTTTAGAGCCTTTGGGTATTATTCCACAACAGGTCCTTTCAACTTTTAAATACGTCACAACACGCTTTCCCCACCTGTTCCTAAGGACCAAGAATGTGGGCAGACAGCACCCTCTGCAGTGAACGATGGGGAAATGAGAGTTTGATTTCTGCCAGGGAATTTTATTTATACTTGCTGTATCAAATCCATCTGCTGGGAGCACTCTTCCACACTCTGCTTTTTCAGTGGATGAGCAAAATAAAGGCATTTGGAGCTGGCGTGAAAGCTGAGACAGGCGATGGCATCTCAGCATACCTTGAAGCATATGTGATGTGTCAGGGAATGGAGACAAATTGGATAAATGGTGGATAAATTGATTTCAAAATACCCCAAAATTCATGGCATGTGCTGTTTCAGGTGTTATTGTCTCCTTTCCCCCTGGGACGTTACCTCTTGTTTACAATGACAATCCTGTCTTATGCTACACATATGAGATCTGAGATTTTTTCCTAAAAATCTTCTTTATGTGAAATTTGTTAAAAGAATCACAGTCAAGGGACACATCTCTCAATGCAGAACTGGGATGTGATCCGGGCTCCAGGCAAACCTGTATTGGCACAACTGTGTTCAACCCTGTAGCTTACTCCTATTTCCTGCCAACCAGGAGTAGGAAATCCCCACTTTCCTGGAAGTATTCCAGGCAAGGTTGGGTGGGGCTTGGAGCAACCAGGTCTAGTGGAAGGTGTCCCTGCCCATGATAACAAGATGGTTTTTAAAGTCCCTTCCAACCCAAACCGTTCTATGACTCTGTGTTTAGAACATGAGAAAATTTGGAAAATACAAAAAAAAATTTCTATTTTTTGCTCTTTGAAAAAAAAAAAAATTTGGCTTCCAAACCTTTTCCATGATTTTTTTCAGGCTTTCCAAAATATTCTGGTTTTAAAGTCATAGAGACATCTATTTTCATTGAGACTAGGTCAATCCTGGTCAAAATTAGATTAATAATGATTTTATCTGGTGGGTTTTTTACTTGTGGAATGCTGGAAATGTGGGTTATTCCTCTTTTATCTGAAGTTTGGTTGAACAGTAGGAGATCAAAACAAATGTGGCCTTATGTTCTTTGCTTTATATGGCCATGTATAAAATTTTATGGTTTAGTGGGATTCACTCAAGTTGTGACCTGACACAGAGAATAAAATAAAATTATTCACTCTCAGTGTTTCTCCTCACTCCACCCAAATTTATATAAGGCCAAAGGAGCACCGACCCCTGAACGTGCGACATGAAGGGAATTACAGGAGGTACTGAACAATTCCTCCTCCAGCCTTCTAAGATTCTGAGCAATTTGATACTTAAAGCAATCATTTACCATGGTCAATAAGTGAGAAAAATCTACTAGAGGATTTTTTTTTATTGGTCTTTGGTTTGCTTGTTTGAGGTTGGTTTTATTTCCTTCCCAGTGCTGGTTGAAATCCAGAGTGATTGCTCTGTTCATCAAGCAAATTCTTTTGGTCTTTTTCTTGACAAAGCCCTTGTAAAGACTGAGGGATGCTGATGGCCACTTCAAGACCCTCAAAAAAGTGTTTTGCAAACACTTTAAATTCTTCTTCACTACATTGTAATGAAGATTCGGGTTTTAGTTGACTAAAAATATCCCAGTAATCACAGCTAAATGTGGAAGGAAATAACTGGATTTCACTGTGCTTTCATTTTCTGAATTACAGTCACCATGTCTTAGGATGATCACACTCAAACTTATTTCCAGGTAAGATGTGGCTGAATGCTGTTACAAGGTCAAGGAATGATTCCATTGTAGCTGGAAACACTTCAGACTGGAGAACAGGGTGCCACTCAATATTACATGGAAGGAAAAACCCTCCTGGGAAAATCTTAAAGCAACCTTGTTGTCTTGCTCTAGGAATGTGTAAAAGCAAAGCTGTTTTCCCTGGTTTTGCTCTGATGAGTCATTGCAGAGAAAAAGAAATATCACTCACATATTAAAAGGGAAAAATTGTGTACACCTGCTACAATTTTGCCAGGCTGCTTAGACTTGCAAATGCTGCTGATGGACAAAGGAGGAAACCATCACAAGCAAAATTCAAGAGCAGACTCCAGAGGGATTTCTGCTTAAAATCCTCTGTCAGGTGAATTTTAGAATCTAAAACAGTGCTACTGTTGTTGACCTCCTTTGTAAAGTGTTCATTGATTTTCTGGACAAAAGGAATATATGAGCTAGATGATGATGATGATGATGATGATTACTATTATTATTGAATTAATAATCTTATTCTATAGCTATTGAGTACATCAAATTGCTATTAGAATCATTATTTCAGCATGTAAATTTCTGTATAATATTTTTATCCTCTATTCACAAACTAAGAGCTTTTCCTGTTGTGCTTGTATTTGTCACTTTTACCTCCCTATGCTTGCTCCTGTATGTCTATATTTTGTTTTTCTCAAGACTTGGAGTAGCTTTACCACCATCATGTTGTTCTTTGGGTCTTTTCAGGCTCAACAATCTATGTCTTGTTTGGGGCAAAGCTCTGGTAAAAAAATTGAGGTGTAAAGCAATGTTTAGGTGAATTTCCATTCCAGTATGGAGGACTCGATGAGATAAAATTAAAGTGATGTTTCCCTGCAAAAGACTTCAGCAACTAACACAGTAACACAAGTATCTGAGTGCCCTTAAGGATTTATAGCCTTGGACTTCTAGGATGCTCTGATTTCTGCCAGCTTCTTTTTTAGTTCTTTCCCTTTTGGTTCAAAAGAAATGGACATTTGTGTACTTTTTCTCCTAGAAAAATTTTACTCCATTCCCCAAATCGTTGTGTTCCCCTGACCCTCAGCAGTGCCTACCGACAGGGAACTGGCAGGATGGCTCACTCTGACATCAATACCGCAGTGTTTGTTCTTAATTGTTTATATAATTTTAAATGTTCTAGAATAGAACCTCCTGTGGAGGAAAGACAGGTGCAGCCTCCTATGAGAAATATCAGCTCCCAGAATCTCATGTAAATATGCAGCAAAGCAGTTTTTTAGTGTCCTAAAATCTTCTTCACAGACTTTTTTCAATGAACCTCCCCCCCAAAAAAAACAAAACTCCAGGTGTAATTGAAGTAAAGGAAGATGACAGAGTGTGTGTAACAGTAACACTGCCTGGATGCCCCAGGCAAACTGAGTCAGATTCACAACTTAAATCTCTGCTTTAGGCTTGAAGATGGTATTTGCCTCAAATTTTAGATACTATCCATGGCACAAAGGTTCCGGAAATCTTTTGTCCAGGAATCTATCTCCTTCTTGCACCCCAAGAAATCAACCCAGCACCATAGCAAGACTAGAGGAGGCAAATGTTACTGAAAGTAGAAGTTGAGTGCTCCTCATCCCAAAGACAAGAAAAGATTCAGTCTACCATCTGAGGTCCATTTTTGGGAATTACCTTTTTATCTCATGCTTTTGCATGGGTAAGATCACCGTCTCCATACTTGGAGTACTTGAGTGCATACAATCTGCTACATAAAAGTGTGGAAATGAGACTCAAAACAATGAAAATATCTAGATTTATATCAAGCCTGAGGATTGTGCTGCTGTGCTTGGGCACTGCCTGCCCTTGAAGGCAATATGGAGCTACGCAGCTTAATCAAAATATTGTGAGTGATCCTTTTCTATTAGCTCCTCCCTTGTAAAACTTGGAGCCCAATTCTCTTGTATTTGAACTAAGGTCGTAAGATCCTGTATGATTTAAAATTCCCCACTCTGCCCTATCCTGAGTGGAGCAGGCAGGATCACACACTTCATGCATTTCAGTATTAATTTCAAATAGCTGCTTTGAAGTCTTTAAGGGAGCAGAACACCTGATGACCACTTGGGGTGTTGATTTGCCAGCACTGATGATCTCCTTGCTCCTTCATTTACTCTGCCTATCAATTAGGCTGTTATTGTTTTGGAAGTTACTGTAATTGGCAGGTTGTGCAGACACAGCTGACAGCCACTACTCAGAAAGGTGGGGGAGGATGAATACATTTAAATACATCTGCATTGTGAAAACGAGCCCCTAACAATAGCAAGTACAGACAGCCTTAAAATAATTTTGAAACTACATCACAGTCAAGGAGAACGGCCCAAAGTATCCCACTGATTGCAATCTGGGAGGCTCAGAAGGAGACAAGAGAAATATTCAGCAGCCTGGAATGCAGAAATTTGGGTGTATTTGGCTTCTTATCTCATCTATCAAACACATTTTGAGTGATTCTGTGCTAGGCAGTTCTGCTGCTATTTTTGAAAGGATATAAGCAAGGTTGAGCACTCAGGTTGATTTTGCTGTCTTAGGTCCTGTCTGTGAAGTGGGAGCATTATTGCAATACTGATCTCTAATCTCTGGTGATCAGTGACAGGACCTGAGGGAATGGATGGACATATGTCAGGGAAGGTTTAGGTTGGATATCAGGAAAAGGTTCTTCAACCAGAGGGTGGTTGGGCACTGGAAGAGGCTACCCAGGGAAGCTGTCACAGTCCCAAGCCTGGCAGAGCTCAAGGAACATCTGGAGCAATGCTCTCAGGCACAATAAACCCTGATGTTCCCACAAGACCTATTTTCCTCTCCTGGAAAACTTTCCCTGAACTGAATAGAGGAGCCAATGGAAATGTTTTATCACTCTCACCAAACAGTAAGAAGCAGACAGCAATTAAACTCCAGCTCTAGGTAACATTCAGCCCAGAGTTTGGTGGAATTTATATGAAGTTGCTGACCCCTCTGGTGGGCAGGACGCCCATCACAGCTTTACACATCAGAACAGTAGGAGGCTAAATAAAAGTTGCTTTACAGAGGCAAAGCAGGGCAGTCTGGTTTTACATCAAGAAGTAGATGTAGAGGCAAGAAAAATGCATAGAATTTGCATCAGCCTAGAGAAAAGATAAAAGATGCTAAAGAGTGGGAAAGAATAAAGTATTTGAGGAATGGACACTGAGAGAAAAGAAAATAAATGAAATCAAAACAAAAATATTGGAGGGTAGAGGTTTGATAACTCCATGTCTTTTGATCTAGGAAATACTTTTTATCTATTTTGAGGATTTAACTTGGATAGATTAGACCGGTAAAGGACCATGGTCTTGTTTTAACCTTTGCACCTTTTGTGGTAAGAATTGCTGCAAGGGGTGGGAGGCAGCTTCACATTCAATTCAGTGGTGGCTCTCCTCCACACTGATCTGACATGAGTGCCACAAAAAGAACTTTAAGAAATAATTCTGATAGCAGATTAACGTGAGCATTTTGCTGCTTCTTTTAGTACTCCTGCTCTTTCAGACTCAAGGGAGCTGCATCATCTGCTGGGCTGCAGCTGAGGTTCAGAGCCAGGCTTCTGTGGACCAGTTAATATTTATTGTCTTAATAATCAAAGTTCTGGAGCTGAGTTATCACTTCATGTTTGCACATTTTGAAAGCTGCGTTTGCTCTCCCTGGTTAGACCTGAAGTTTTGAAAAACAGGACTAGGATGCCAATTATTTCATCGACAGAAGCCCAGGTCTAAGTTCCCTGATTTAATTTAGCTGCTGGAATAAACTGTTGTTTTGTCTGCTCACATGTTAAAATTACAGGTTCCTAAAAGTTATTACAAATAAAAAGTAATGATGTTGCTTGGCATTTTTCTGGATCACTTTTTTACATTCTGGCACAGTATAGAAAACTATAAGATTTCAGACTTGGGCCATCTCTATATCTTGTTCTCTCCCTAAAAACTGTACCTCTTTCCCAGAAATGATAAATGGAAAATCTTATTTCTCAAAGAATAAAATAAATTTAAATGCAGCTTGTGGGAATAACGTCTGAAAAAAAATGGACTAAAGTTAGGTAAAAGAAAAATACCTGGGTTTGAACACAGAAACAAAATTGCATTTTCTGAAAATCTGGAGAACACTTAGTTTAAACTGAACAGCCCCAACACTGCACTGCGCTGTCAGAATTTATTTACATGAAATCCCCTAGTAATACCAAAGCTCTCTAGATGGCAATGTCAACATATGTTTCAGAAAACCATGCAGGTGTCTCTCTCCATCCATTACCTGTCATTTCAGACCAGGGAAACTACCTTTCCTAAATTTCGATTTGTTAAGTTAAGGTTACACAAATAGAATGTAAAATACTCTTAGAATCACAGAATAGTTGGGGTTGGAAGGAAGGATCTGGAGGTCGTCTGATCCAAACCCCCTGCTAAGGCAGGTTCACCTTGAGCAGGTGACACAGGAATGTGTCCAGGTGGGTTTGGAATGTCTCCAGAGAGGGAGACTCTATGTTCTCCCTGGGCAGCTGCTCCAGTGCTCTGCCACCCTCAATGTGCAGAAGTTCTTCCTCATGTTGAGGTGAAACTTCTTGTTTTTCTACTTACTGCCTTCAGTTCTTGTCATGCTGCTAATCCCACATCCTGATTCAGCAGAACACATCTGTTTAATCGTGTGTTTATCATGGAAACACAGAGTCTTTACATTAGATAAGCCCTTCAAAACCATTGAGTCCAACTGTTAACCGAGCACTGCTAAGGCCACCACTAAACCCCATTCCCAAATGTCACATTTACATGGTTTTAAATTCCTCCAGGGGTGGGAACTACAATCCCACCTTGGACAGTCTGTGCCAGCGCTGGACAATGCTGCTTGTGAAGAAATATTTCATAATATCCAACTTATTTCTCCCTACTGGTGCATCTTTTGCCTCGTGTGGACAATCTGCTGCAGTGCCTTTCAGATTTCTTATATCACATCCAGCCTTCTCAGACTCCTTTGCCCTTCAGGAGCTGCCTCCCAAGGTACCTCACCACCCAGGCTCTTAAACAGGCCCAAGTCGGGCCTTTGGGAGCCCGGGGCAGCAGTTTACTGACCCCTCATCATACTTCTCTGAGATGTTGTGACCACTGTGCCCAAGGTGACTTCCAACCGTGGCATCACCCAGAATTCCTTCTCTGGCGCAAAGATCAGGTCCAGCAGGTGCCTCCCGTAGGGGACTCCCTCATCATCTGTGTTATATTCCACACACTCCAGCAATCCGGTCAGGTTAGACATCAGGGAAAAAGTTCTTCACTGTAAGAGTGACTGGGAATAGCAATGCACCCCCACCCTCGCAGGGGTTCCCATATGAGGAAAGGGTTTGAGTTACACCCCTGATCTTATAAGGCAAAGAAGCAGAAACTTGCTCTTCTCACCGCAACTGGCCAAGTGCCAGCACAAAGGCACCTGTTGGATGGTTCAAGCTGTACCTCAAGAACTGTAGCTATTTTTATTGGGCAGCATGCCAAAAATCCTGCTTAGATCATTATATACTTAAAGGAGAGCACAGTGATCCTCAGTGCATTTTTGGGGTGTCTTAGCAGATATAAGGGACCTCACTGCACTTTGCACGGCTTATTTCACTTTTGTTTTGTATAGTTTGTTATTTTCACCTTAATTAAAACCTTTTTCTTTTCCAAACACCTCTGATCACACTATCTTGCTATCTCTATAAGCCATTTCTGAGGCTGCTGGCATCCCTCAGCAGCTGATGTACATGTGGGAGCTCATAACAGCAGCTCATAACATCAACTGGGCACTGGAACTGTCTGCCCAGGGAGGTGGTGGAGTCACCATCCCTGAACGTGGCATTCAGTACCACGGTTTAGTGCATGACGTGGTGCTTGGTCATAGGTTGGACCTGTTGAACTCAAAGGGCTTTTCCGGCCTAGTTCATTCTGTGATTCTGTGGTTCTATGATTCTGTGGTTCTGGTTTTTTTCCATATTGATTAATATTTCTGCCCTACTGATTCTACCCAGACCTTTATTCCAAAGCCGAAACTCCTGCACAAAAACCAAAAAATGTTGGGACACAGGGAAAGAATGAGGAGTCGATTGGTCAAGAGCGGATTTTGTTTGCTTGCTTCATTTGCTTCCACAATGATCAGGAGTTTGATATTAGTCAAGACTTGGAAATCTAATGTGATTTTAGTGAGTGGGAACTACAAATGTTTTCTTTTGGTTTGGACTGTATTCCTCATAGTTTGGCATAGTAATTTGTATTGTCTTCATCTCTCTGCTTGCATTTTTTCAACCCATCAAAAAGAAGCATTTCTACTTTACCAATTTAACCTGCAGGATATTCCCTGTGATTTTATGTTAATGCCTTGGAGCTTGCCTGGCTTTTCCCTGTTACAAAACTGCCTTTATTATCCATTATTCACTGCATGCGAATCAATGATCACTTTTCAGGAGCCAAATAATCAATCTTTTTGGTTAAGTATTTTGAAGTATGGCCTACATACTTTGATTTTTATTTTAAGTTTTGATTCTGACATTTTGTGGGGGCAGCCTGGATTCCTTTTTTCCCTTTTCTCAATGCAATTTCTGCTTTGCTCTCTATGGGGAAATTAGTTTTCTACTCAGTCTTTCATGCAGACAAAGGAAAACTTGGTGATGTTCTCCGTATGACTGGAGGGTTTTTGTGAAATCATGTCTTACTGTATCTGAGACCCAGTGGCAGAACTGCAGTCTGTTAAGTCAACAAAATGGGGGAAAAATCACATTGGGGGTGTGGAGTTAGAGGAGATATTAATCAACAGATAAAGTCTTCCTGTCTGCCCATATTTCTGCTGCAAATTTAACTTCCTGTAAAGCCCCCTGGTTCATTCAATGCATTGAACTCCAAACTGGACATGTTGCATTAATTTAAATCAATTTAGAATATTACCAGGGACAATTTGCTTACTGGAGCTGTCAAGAAAACACATTTGGTTAAAATACTATTCATGTTTCAAATACTCATCAGAAGTTTTGCCCGAACTTTTTTTAATTACAATTAAATATTAGAATGGAGCAAATTTATATTGAACCAAACCATTACTTTTCAATTACAAGACTATATAGACATAATTAAATATTTACTTCATAAAAAATTATGTTGAATATTTGATGAAGTTTCTTTCTGGTTAATGAGGATTTATGTTCTCTGAACATTATTATTACTAAACACAGCCCCAGTGAACACTGTGAGTTATTTCCTTAAAAGAAATTATATTAAAATCTCAATAATGCATAAAGTTTAGTATGAAGTTTTAGTACACTGGAATAATAAGTTTGCAGCCGTCTTCAGCTTTCTTCTTTTTCCTTCCTCAGAGGGAAATCACCTTAAAATTTAAAATGTATATAATTTATGCAATATATATATAATATATAATTTGTATGATGTAAGGACATGGTGAGACAAGACTTTGGTGGGTTTGCAGTGAAGATGTGAAAATGCCAACCTGTTACTGCCAACAATCAAAAAAAGATATCAAATTTATCCAAAGTCCATGGGGTAGTCATTTTGATTTGGACAAGTCCATTTTTTTTTTTTAAATTACAGAATTCCCCAAGATATGTCTAGATTCAAGTTTTTCAAAGATTTCAGTAGTTTTACCCATAAATAAAGAGCTTTTTATGATTTTTAAAGCATCGGTTTATTTCCATTATATTAGTAAGTTTGAACTTATATCCCTACTGATAGTACCCAAAATGTTTGAGGTCTTCAGCATTATGAAGCTGCTCTCAGCTTGTTTCAGTATTTGTATTTTTATGTCCTGTCAGGACCATAAAAGACTGGCTGAATGCATCTAAAATCAGAATTTGGGTGCTCTGAATCCATCAATTCCCACCTACTCACTCTGGATGATCGAGCAATTTGGGTTTTTACTCAGAAGTTGCAACTGTCAAAGGTTATCTCAAAGCAATAGACCTATTCTGTGGCAAAATCCTTCTGCTGTTCCTTTATTTCTATTGCTGGGGTCATCATCGTAAATAATCACCAAGGAAAATGGAGATAAATGAGAGTGTAAAGTGTGTACCAATGTACTCTGGGGAAAAAAATGTGGGAAAAGTGAAAGGAGAAAAGAACCAGGAATATCTTAGCAATGATCTTAAAGACTTAGAAATCCTAACCCAAGCCGTGAGCCCTTGTAACAGCACACAGCAGAGATAAATCTAGCTCTGTATTGTCTGGAAGGCTTCCTTGTCATGCAATCATTTGTTAATTAATGTATTCAGCTGGTGATTAATCCAATAATTACATTGTGATATATTATAGGGCTTGTTACGCTTGTCAGGTAACGCAAACAAATATTGAGAAAAATGTAGGTTAAACCACAGAGAGTTTAGTTTAAATGTAGGAGTCAGGTAACAAATTAACAGATTTATACCAGAAAAAAAAAAGTCCCCTGAATGACTTAGGATTTAAAGCAACTTTCATGTTCTGTGTCTCGGAAAAGTCTTTCTCAGGAGAGAGTATTTCCTACATTTCCTCATGAAGGTCTATGCTGAAGTTCTCTTGGTGAGGTTTTGTGTGAAACACAGGTATTGACTGTTCCCAAAGCTACCAGACAAAATGAGTGAATGTTCTTGTCCAGCTCACAACCCAGGACTTCAGGGTGGCAAAACCCCCAAAACAATCACTAGCTCTGAGCTGAAGAGCTCGGCCAAGCCACATCACTCATGAGCCTGAAGTCAGTCATGAAGAATCTTTGGTGCCAAGTGGTGATTAGATAATTTTCTGAGCAACTAATTACCTGGAATGCAATTATCAGTTTCTCGTAATAATCTACCAATGCATTTCAGTGCGTATCCTCCAAAAGCTTTGCCTTTGAACTTCCCAGTGCGGTGGTGAGGAATGAGAAACCTCTCTTCTCTCTTCTCTCTTCTCTCTTCTCTCTTCTCTCTTCTCTCTTCTCTCTTCTCTCTTCTCTCTTCTCTCTTCTCTCTTCTCTCTCTCTCTTCTCTCTTCTCTCTTCTCTCTTCTCTCTTCTCTCTTCTCTCTTCTCTCTTCTCCTCTCTTCTCTCTTCTCTCTCTTCTCTCTTCTCTTGTCTCTTTTGGGACATGGCAGATGCATTTAGCAGTAGCTTGAAATTGCAAATCTTGTACAGAGCTCATTATAATCGACAACCCTCTTCCCATAGATTTGAGTGAACATTAGATCAAATTTTTGGGTGTGCAAAATCAGCAGATGGATGAACCTATCAGTCCTGTTGAGGGCATTTTGGAGTTGGAGCATTGCCTACATTTTCTTTGAGCTTGCCAGGATTCACACAGAAGTGATTGTTAATTGACTTTATGTATCTCACACAGTTTGATTTTGTTAAGCCAGTGAGAGATATAAAATAAATGGTGTGTAAGTAAATGAAAGCAACTCTGATAATATGTTTAGCAGCAGTAGGAAGATGCCTAATTTCATCAATACTGATGATATATTCATGGTCTTGGAACTTGGATTTCCATCTTTTATTTCCATACATGCAGGAAAGGTGTTTTGTACCATGCTGCCAGACAAAAGGGGGGAAAAAACAGGAAAAATGAATGGAGGAACTCTTTGACTCTTTTAAAAGAAACTGAAAAGGCTTTCTTGGTGAAACCCAGACTTCAAAAATGATTATGAGAAGCTGGAAGGGGAATAACAGAATTTTTCTTTCTTTTGAAGACTGATTTTTTTCAAAGGTGACAGATTAATTTGGTCTATTTTTAAAAGCATTTTTTCCAGCCAGTTTTAAAGCCATTGTTCTTGAGGAAAGTTCTGTAAAATCTCATTTATTCAGAGTGCTTTTTTGTTTGGGTTTTATTTTCCCCTCTGGATGTTGATGAGTAAGGCTAAAAGGCAAGTATGATATTAAGGACTTGTGACAAATGGTGTTAATGGGGAGCTTTTCCTTTTCTTCTTCTGGGAACTGGCTCCATTTAAATTGTAGCTGATGCTGGAGGAAGAGCAGATTAGTCAGGATACTCTTCCACCTCTACTAGACTCCATCATGTTCCAGTGAGAGATTAAGTGGAACTAGAGAAAGAATATTCCAAATTCCCTAACTGGCAGAAATAGCAGCAGGCAAAGCAAAGGTTCATGGGAAAAACAAAGTTGTAAAATATTTGTTTTAGGTCAACCCTCTTCCCAGTAACTCAGTGGGTGTGGGATAATGCTGGGGAGATCTCCAGCCAAACCACGCACCCTTTGGAAACACCAAAACCTGGATCAATCCAGTCTAACTTTAGATATATGTCTGAGGCACTTGTATTTGGTGGACCAGTCCCTCCAGAACTGCTGCATCATCACTGGAGGCAGAGGAGAAACTCTAAAGATTGACATTTTTGGCCCCCATCTCCATCTACGTACTATTGCAAACGTAGGGCAACAGGATCCCGAAATAAGGTGCCTTGGAGAAATTACTAATTTTTTTTAATCCATCTGGGTTGAGGCCTCTGGATGCAAGGAGCTGTCTGCAGCATGCAATTCAATTTTTCTGCTTTTTCCATGTTTCTTGCCTTCATTCCACAATCCTCCCTTCTCCCTGTACTTCCCTTCCTCCCTTTTAGTCTACCAGATCCTTTAGCCTCCTGTTGCCTCTCATTTCCTGCTTGTCCACACAGTCAAAAAAACAACTCCTCTAAAAAGTGCCAGGCAGGAACGAGATCAAATCAGCTGCTGTATGTTATAACTCTCCTTCCATCCTGACTGAAACATTCCTACTTAAGTGATAAGCCCTATGTGCTCCTCTCAGTGCAGTGCTAAGCACAACAGGGACCTCTGAGTCCTTGAGTATAAACATAATAAAAGCAGGAACAGCAACAGGAGTGTGAGTGGCTCAGCCAGCTTCCCTTTTCCTTTCATCCCTGGGAGCTGGAGGGTTCACACCAGCACCACTGGGAGCAGGGATGAATGACAGCTCCACTTTCACATGGCAAAAAGTCTGAAGATAAACTGCAGAGCAGGTGCTGGGAGAAATTAAATGATTCCACGTAATTTGCCATGGCAGGAGCATCAATTTGGGAACTGCTAAACGGTGAGTTACCAAAACACTGTATTTTATTACATTTCCAACCAGTAAATGTCAGCTGCTTTATTGCTTTTAACATCCTATCAGGTGCACTGATAAATTTAGCAAACACACCAGTTGGGTTTCTAATAAGCATGGACTCCTCACCTCAGATACCGTTCATTCTGCTTAATTTCTGAGTGCCATGAAAGTTGGAGGAGTATTTTAGGTGTAATTTGATCCTATCCTAATCAGTTCCATAGCAATTTATTACACAATTTCTCTGTGTCTTGAGCAAAGTGTTATTGGTTCATGAAGTGTGGAGATTGTTTTATTCCATGTTTAGTTCTATTAACCAAGTTCCCTTCACTTAAATCTAGAAGAATATTAAAGCTGATTTGCAAACTAACAACTAGCCTTTCAAAGCAAGAAAACAGAATGGACACTCCCTAAAATCCCTCCAATTTGGCACTAAAAATCATGACCTGGCTAAGCAGTCAATTCAATGCATGAACAACACCAAAATCAATTAAAAGAACTTCTTGTACAGCTTAAATCTTCTGCTGATGAAAAGGGATTTCTTCTCATTGTTAAAAAAAGGACAGCACCCTAAAGGCATTTATTGAGTGTAAAGTAAGAAAAAATCATGGCCTGAAAACACGAGTGTGGTGAGGAATGAAAAGGCATCAAGCCAAGGTCACTAAGATGATTTTTATGCTCCATGACTATGACACTGAATGTTGCAGCACAATCCAGGGCTCTCTCCCATTCCCAAATCCTTTGTCAGTCCTACCACGTTATCCCGCCAAATCCCCTGGTATCACTTTACATGGATTGGGTCTCTCTGTGCATGAATCCCTCCAGTCCAGGCTGACTTGGAGGTGTCTGCAGAGGGAGAAGTGTGCTCCCTGTTCCCTTCACAGCATCTCTGTGAGTCAGGCATGAGCTGCAAGTGGGAAAGGGTTTGGATGGCTCTGGCAGGGAAGGTTTGGGTGGGTGAGGTGAATTCAGTGTGGGTGGTGGGTCGACTTGGCAACTAACATGAAATCTTGCCAGTGACAACAGGTGGGAAGAATCTATCTTTAATTTTTTTCTGCAGGTTGGAGGAACTGTGGCAAATTCAGAACCTTCCCTCCCTAAGCTAAAGGAAGGCTGCCATCTAATGATCACCAGCAGCAATTCCTGCTCTACCACCAACTTGTCCTGCCTTAGAGGAACAAAACTAATTCCCAGCAGAGCAGCTTGTTTCAATCTGTAGGTTCAGCAGCTCAGCTAGTGTTGACCTCGACCTCAGAGTAGTTCATGGTGTTGGGACCTGGCTCCTGACAGGGCACAGGAGGATTTAGATGCTGCCTAGGAGCTGTCAAACATCATCTCTGCCTTTTAGTTTTCCCTTCTTGCACCTCGGTGGGTACTGGGAGAGTAATTTAGCTGCCTCATTATATCACCTTTATCCAGCTTCACATTCAAACACTCATGAAGATCTCACTGCAAAAAAATACTATAATCACTCTAGGGAACAGATTCCTTGCAGATTCCACCTAGTACTGCACAAAAAAGTTATTCTTTTGCTACTCCTGGGACATCAGGAGCTCTCTGCAATGTGTCACAGAGGAGAGATCCACAGCTGACATCCTCATTTCATTCGCCACCCAGCATGCTGAGTATATATTCCATATATTTTCATATACGGAAATTGTTCCAGCAAAAACAAGGAAGAAATCGGGTGCCACATTTGTGGTGTGCAGAAAGAGAAGTGAGAGACATAAACTGCAGCAACAGTAAAAAACTTCTTTTAAAAATTAGAAGTTTCTGAAAGCAGAGATAGTGAAGTGTTGAAATTAATTGTCTGGGACATTGCTAAAACTCTATTAATGGAATGTTTTGGAAACAAGCTGGACAAAATACCTGATAAGGTCAAAATTATATGTTGGGACCAAAATACAGGCTAAGTCATCTCTGGAGGTCACACAGAATGATTCTAGTTTTGAGGGTATCAAAAATGAAAAATTATCAGGTTCTAGAGGCTTTATAAATAGCTTTCAGATTCTTTACAAAAAACATGAATTCTTTTTGAAAGTAATCTGGTTTATCCCATGCACTTGTGAAAATATGACTGCTTTTTTGCCAGCACTAACACTCCTTTTTTATCTGACAGAGTAAACATTGCTGACCTCTGGAATATTTCCCACCTCCTGGCCCAGTTCTGGCCCAGGTCTCCCATCAAAGGCACACAGCTGTACAAACTGTGCACCACAGGGGCTGCAGTTCTGAACTGCCACATTTCACCAGTGCTTTGCAGTTATAAGTGAGGTCATTCCAGCCTCTCTCACTTAAATCTACCCTAAATTACATCCTCTGCGAAGTCAAAAGTTACTTTAGGCACTTATTTTAATTTCAGCAGTGCTGTGATGAGGTGACCTCTGTAGGTACGCGTTGATATTCTCAGGTGCTTCTGCTGCCACCATTGCTTTATTTATTTTATTCTTTCTCCTAAAAATAAACCTAAAATTACTGTGATTCCTTTGGCCCCTTTGGGTGCTTCCAGGGGATGTGACTGGTTTCGGCTCACACAGAGGAATCCCTCTGAAAAAAGAAGCAGCTTTTCCTCCAGCACAGACCACAGGCCCTGTGTTTTGTTTTAAAGGAGAGATTCCTCTGCCTTCTCGCCCAGCAGGGACAGGGCAGTCCCCAGACTGAGAGGTTTGTTTTTTTTCCTGCATGGAGTCCTCAGACAGTGGCCCCAGGCCCTTTCTAGTAGCCCTTGCTGTCCACAGGTGCCTTTCTCAAGCAGTGAGTTTTAAATAGATAAGAATTAATCCTCACCAGCCCATTCCAACAAACATTTTTTCCCAAGCTGGAGCTTTGTTGGAGCTAAGGGTGGTCAAACACGTCCTGCTCCAGCTGAAATGCCTATCTGGAAGAAAACCATGGGGAGGAAGCAGCTGCCTGCAGTGAACACAAGAATGATAAAGCTGGAAAACTCCTAAAATTTTGGATGTTTAGAGTGTAAAGCTTATTGATCAGCAACAACAAAATTGGTGCTGCCACCACTGAGGGAAGGCTGGTAACTGGTGTCATTTTGTTCAAAAGCACAATTCCCTCACTCATTTTTTCTTTGTTTTTGTCTTACAACCAGACATCTTCACTCTGAACATCTTTCAGCAATGATCAGATCAGATTAATTGGTTGAAAAATCAGTGTAACCCACAAGAAGCCTGAAAAGCTCGTGTTGGCAATCCCAGTGCTGTTTACAGCACAGCTGATGGTGAATTAGTGAGCAGGGGTGCTGCCTGGTGTAAAATCGTGCCTAGTTTTTTCTTCCCTCTGCTGGACTGTGAAACATCTGAATTTCAGGCTGTGCAGATTGAATCTGCACAATTTTCAGCCTGGCCCAAGAGGTGCAAACCCAACAATGTGTGTGACACCCCAGCACTGACGCCGGGGCTGACACTCTCTGATTCCCTTCTGGAAAAAATGCTGAATGTCTTAGGTTGCAATGCAAGATGTAACCAAAAGTATGTATTCTATTACCAGCTGTTAAAACCAGGTGGGGTTTACCTCTTCCACCCCCCATCCTCCCTCCAGGGGATATCTGCTGTTAATGGGCCATCGAGGCTCACTGCATGACTGATACAATTACATCATCCCATTGGGAGATGCTCCACCCAGCAGGAGGAGCCGAGCATTCCTACCTGGATAAAACCTGAGATTCAGAACACCAGGGCAGCCTGTTTGCACTGGATTCCCAGAGGAAGACCAGACCCATCTCACAATGACTGGACCTTCAGAAGAAAACTACACCCTTCTATAGAATCATCTCTGCTCCAACAGAACCACATCTGTTACTCCAGGAGGACTTGATTGGGCTGCTACCAACACCCTGACCAATAGGGTGAAAAGTTGTGTTCTGACTGTCAGTGTTTTCTTATTTTGTTTTTGTTTTTGGTTGTTTGGGGGGTTTTTTTTGTACCACTACATTTTTATTTTAATTTTCCTAGTAAAGAACTGTTATTCCTATTCCCATATCTTTGCCTGAGAGCCCCTTAATTTCAAAATTATAATAATTCAGAGGGAGGATGTTTACATTCTCCATTGCAAGGGAGGCTCCTGCCTTCCTTAGCAGACACCTGTTATTCCAAATCAAGACACTGAGCCTCAACATTTTTGAGACCACAGAGTCATTAAGGCTGGAAGAGACCTCTGAGATCCTTGAGTCAACTGAGTGAACCTAATTATCTGAGCCAAAGTGCTCCCATGGAAACCCAGATCTGGTGGTAAACATCCTACAGGGCACAGCTACAGCACCCGGGGCAACCCCCAGGATCATGCAGGCTGGAGATGAGCAGGTGTTTACAGCACAAGTTTACAGTATTTGACCTTGCTGAGTTCAGAGTTATTCACAATTATAAAGCAACAGAGCACCTGTGGAGCTACCTAAGGATTTTATCTGTGTTTG
The DNA here is from genome assembly GCF_029207755.1 of Chamaea fasciata. Lineage (NCBI taxonomy): Eukaryota > Metazoa > Chordata > Aves > Passeriformes > Sylviidae > Chamaea > Chamaea fasciata. The sequence continues at coordinate 10,105,850 of NW_027094091.1, read as the reverse complement.
ACCAGATATCAGCACTTTTTATTCACCCACTTGGTGCTTTTTACTGCTCAGTGTTCCCCATCATTGGGCTGTGTTATTCACTCCTCAGAAAATGACCACGTGGTTTGCCAAGCAAATGAGCACTACATGCAAATATAGTTTGTTCATCTCCACTGTTTGTGTTTCTGTCATATCTTCTGTTGCTCTGTTACATCTTCAACAGCCAAAAAATCCCCCAGAAAACTGGCCAGGATAACCCATTTTGTCCTGTCTGTATTTCCTATTTTTTAATCCCATGTCCCCAAAGTAACAAACAAGCAGATGCTCTCATTTCATTAAAACATTCTTTTTCCTTAAAATGTTTATTCTCATCAAACCAGCCTCACATCATATTAATTCTACAAGCCAGGTAGCAGTGAATGAGCTGTCACTTCATTTCACTTTAATTTTTATTCCACCTTCTTCCTGTGACAGTCAAAGCAATTTACTGAAGAAAACCAGGCCTTGGGGACACATCAAAGGTTGGAGGGCTTGGATATTGTCTATTTGAACGGTCTTACAGTTCCGATACCCCTGTGAGGTACCATCACTCCACAGATTGTCAGCATTGATCTAACAAGCTCTGCAGCCATGGAAAAATCCACTTATTCCAGGGTAAAGTGATTTTCTGATGCTGCTTGGGCAGAAAAGACGGTCTACCATCCAACCGGGAGGGTTTCTTTCCTCAAGCCAGCTCTTGCAATTCCCTGGGAGGATGTCCTCATGCTGCATGAGACCCATTTTGCCTTGATTGGCAGAAAGAGTCAAAGTTATGTCTGGCTGATGTTCCTTTGGAAGGCTGACCTGGAACAGAGACTGGACAGTGCTATGAGGATAAAGTAGATATTTATAGAAAGGCCTTTAAAGACACACCTTGGGCAGCACAAGAGCCTGGGCAGGGCTACACTCAAGGTGGACCCAAATTTTCACAAAATGGACAACCAGTCATGAGGTCTCACACTTTTATAAGTTTTGGTCCATTTGCATATTGGGGTTTAATTGTCCTATTACAGCTTCAGGTTGTGAGGTCCCATCCTTCTTGTTTTCTCTCTTCAGCCCACTGTTGTTTGTGCTTTTGGGCCTCAAAGTTGTCCTTCAGCAGGAAAGGATTTATTTTGTCTACTTGCTCTGTGAAGAGAGTTTACTGGCACTGAATATGAGGCTCAGAACTGCACCCCTAGGAAGCACAGAATCTGAAAACATGAAAGCTGAAACTTAAGGCATCACGGCAGTACCATTTTCTCCAGATCTGCTGCTGCTTCTGCAAAAGCCACATGCTCGCAGTCTGTCACTTGGGAGTGCTGTAAATGCAGGAGAGTTGGAACTTTATTCCAGCACCACAAAAGCTCCAGACTTCTTTGTCATCCCCCCAAATGGTTCCTGAGTGTGTTATGAAGCATCTCAGAGACCTGAGCATTGCAATTTTTCTTCTGTTCAGTGTCTTACAGAGCATGCTCCTACTAAAGCCTCTTTTCCTCTTTCCCAAGTGCTATAGAATACATTTCAAAGGATCTATTAAATACATTTTTATTAATATACTTTAATTAATTTAGAAGGACTCTCTGCACAGTGCCCTTGTTTGCAGCTACTTGGCATGAAATTAAGTGTTCTTCAGTGGGTTTGATAATGAACCACTTTCTGAGATGAGATCAGCTGTGGAACACTCTTCAATTTCTTCCCAATACCATTCCCTGTTTACCTTCTTTCAGGAAACCTACTGTATTTGATAAAAAATGTGTTTTAATGTTTGAAAAATAATTTTTGTAACTCCTGAATGACCCAATGTGAGTAGCTTACATTCCACAAAGACCAGATGGAATAGTTCAACCCAAATGTACTACAGGACAATGACACTGGAATAAAATCCTCTGATAGCAATCAGGGGAATTACTTGAATGAAACAGTATCAAGTCACAGGATTATTGACAATTTCTATTTTAACCCAGTCACAAAATGAAGGTAATGTTCTGTGCTGTCTATGATCAGGAAGATCATAGAGTAGGAAGACATTTGAATTGTGGCAGGGTCGGATGAAAAATAAAATGAGAAGGATTGCCATAGTTACCTTCTGATTGAACTCATGAAAGAATGATCAGTGAAGGTGAGCAGAGCTTTATAGGGCCACAAACCTTCACATCAGGGATGACTGGTGACAGAGGGAGCTAATGAATGGCAGAAATTAATTAGAGCTCATGTTTTCACAAGCTGCTGGGTCACAGGTATTTACAGAGGCTTGAGATAGTTCTGTCTTTGCAAACTGCTCTGCTGCTTCAGAGCCAACTGGGAGAAACTTCAGCAAATCACTTGGGGTTTTTGGTGAGGTTTTTCTTTTGATGGTACTAGATAAAGAGCAGGTCCCTTTATTTTTAACAGATTTCTGACACAGTGAGTAATTAGTGGGTTGTGGAATAGCACTCACATTGAAGACATGGAGATATGTGCTCACTTTCATGCTCTCTGCTGCCCTGGATATGTGTTTAACACAGGCTGGGGTTTGTTTTGCTCTCAGGCTAAAGAGGAAGCGATCTGTCATCTTGGCAAGTTTTCAGTATTGATTTATTAGATCAGCTAATTCAATTATATTTGAACTTTTTTTGCAGGCATGTTTCTCAGAATATAAAATCCAATTATCCCATCTGTAATTTAAATAACACAAACTGTTGTCCTTTATTCTATGTCTCCCTTCAACAAGCCCACGGCGTGTGATTTACTTGGAGCCACAATATTCAATTAAAGACCTCAAGTGGCAATAAATTTCACAGTCCTTACTAAGATGTTCCCATGGTTAATTGAAACAATTGTAAGAAATATTCAGACTTAATTATTGGCCTGGATTTTCCTAGATTCAGTTTCCAGCCATGAAATTTTAATACATCTTTGCTAGATAGAATGATGTGTCTGCATGGCAAACCTGCTGGTTTTTATGTTGATTTTGAATTGAGTTTGCTGCTGTTAAATGGTGTTAATTGTCAGATTGAAGGCAGTCCATTAAATACACATCTAAAATTATTGGATGTTATTTGATGAAGAAACTGTGAACTCTTTAGGTGCACTGCTGTAGAAATGGAAAGCTTTTCTTGGCCTATGTTTTTTAATTGCACAACAGGATCTAATCAATGCAAATAAAATTCCTTGTTGAAACAGTGTAGGATCTGTCACCCTGGGTTGTACAACCCTGTTTGGGGATGAATTCTATTGTTTTATGAGGGTTGAAGAGTCCAGATAGAAAACATACTTTGATCATACATACAAATCAAACTCTTCTAAGCATTGGCCCCAGGAGCTGGCTTGGGGACAGCAAAGTATCCAATTCCATCAGCTGCAAACCCCAAATACCTAAAAGCAAAGAAACAGTTAACACTTTAACAAAATTTGCATCTCTTTCAACATTAGCAAAGCTCAGAAATGCATATTTCATTAGATAACACACCAATTTTTCATACCTTTGGAAGGTGCAGGAGTAACATGCCTTGATTTGAGTAACTAAATACCATAATTTCAGCAATGCCTTTTTGCAGATATGAAATTTAAATGTGAAGCATGAAGCTATTTGTCTTATGACACAACATTCTTTTGATGATCGTTTCTTTTAAAATATTATTTTTTACCAAACAAAATTACTTTCTACATTTTAAGATTCTTTTTCTCATAAACTTAGTTCACCAATTGGTGGAATCTACAATTACAGAAGCTGAAATTACATTAACAGATGGGAGGAAAAGGCTTTTCCAAGGCATTCCCAGACCACCTAACTCCCTGTTATTGCCTGTATTTGTAAATTGCCTGTATTTGGCTGTATATTTAGACATATTTGCCTAAAATTGAGATTAATCTGTGCCATGATGTCTGTATATAATAAAGCATGAGGAGGACAATCCAGATCTCAGATGTGCATCATGGTTGAGGGTACACCATCTCTTCTTCATGACATATATACATTTGATATAGAAATATATATAAAATTTGGATTTCTTTTCCCAAATTCATCTATATAAAGGTGTTTTTCAGACCCCCAATATTTAATATTCTGTGGTTGCCACTCAATCACATGCTCATGGCACCTTCAGAAGCTCTGCTTCCTGAGGGTCTATCACTTCAATAAAACCAAATATATTTGAAGGCCAGGAGAGAAAGAGAGACCCTGTGAGAGAAACCAGTGCATTTTCTGTGAATATAAGAACTGAGAGCTAGTTCCTGTCAGACAATTTCTGATTTCAAGAAAAGAAATGCCTTTATTCTGCTTGTTTTCTGCACTCCTGGTAAGCCTTTCAATTTTGCGTGAATATCTCCCAGACAAGTTTCAATTTTAGTAGATGATCAGGTCTCATATGACTTACAAGAAGAAATATATTTAATATCCTCATGTTTATTTTTGGTGAGCAGATGCCTTCTGAAGAAAAGCAGTCACATGGGGAAAAGGGAATTGTTATTGGAAAATGACTGTGCTATTTATCTCATTTTTTTTCCGTCTGTAAAGAGCTTTCTTTGGTGTACAAGCATGAAAGAGTGGGGACAAAGGAGCACATGGAAACACCCCTCTACTAAATCCAGCTGATGAGAAAGTTTAATTTAATAAAAAGAAGGATTTTTTTCCCCCTAACAAATCATAAAGGAGATGATTTTATCCTTCACTTCAGCTCTAAAAACCAACAAACCAAGCATCCAAACCAAATTTCCTTTGGCTTAATTAATTGTACCAGCCCCCAGACAAGAACACTGCACTCCTCTGCACATGGAATAAAATGCTGGCTCTTTTTGGATGCAGCTCTCTGGGGGCGCTTTGCAGTGCTGCCAAAAGGAAAGGTCACACAGTGCCCTTGATGAAGCACAGCACTGATGCAATAAAAGTGAAAGTTGTGGCTGTTTTCTTTCCTGCCATCCCTGGAAATTTGGGATAAGTTCTCAGCAAGTCCCTCCAGCAGTTTCTGATAACTCTGCTCCCACCCCAAAACCTGATTTCACCACGACTTAGGAGCCATCAGGCCAAAAAATCGCACAGCTTCCCATGGGATTCTACAAATATGTAACAAACTGGTTATTTCTGTCATTGCAATGACCTCAGATGCCACAAACAACACAGGAAGTGATACATTTACGTGTGAGTTCTGCAGAAGAGCAGAGAAATGAAGCTCAGCTGCTGCTGCAAAAGTATTCAGAGCAGTGAACACGTGATAAAGATTATGCAGATGGTGATTCCTACCATTGGGATTCAAAGGTGCAAGTCAGAGAGGAAGGAGATGGGACCAAATTTATCTTCCTGCTGGATCTCTGGTACAGGATTTCCCAGATAATTTCACACATTTTTTTCTTGCTTGGCTTTAGGCAGGTGATTTACCTTCCATAAAAGCATCCACTTTTCATATGGGGAATTCGCCACTCTTCTCAGTTATCATCCTTAAAGCCAAACATGGGCCATCTCTCATCTGCATTTATCTTTTCTTACCTTCAAAATGCTCCAAAATCCCAGAAAACATGGTGGCACCCCACCGAGGTTCTTCTGTTCTGCAAGGGAGAGGGATCTTACTGAAAATTATAATGTGAGAATGAGATTTTGTTCTTAAAAGATAAATGACAGCACAGTATACAGCAGATAGGTGTAATAAACAGAAAGGACAAGAGTTAAAATAATCCTATTTCGTAATAATTTAGTTCAAAATTCTTTTTTTTTTTTTCTTTTTTTTTTTTTTTCTTCTTCTCTCCTGGCTTCTTAGGTACTTGGTTGCAACCATGGAAATCTACCCTTTAGGGAAATCACAGATGTAGGTTGGTTACAACACACATTGTAATTGAAAAAGACTGAAGTTCTTCTATTTTAAATAAAGGCTTTTTTTTCAATATGTACATCATGAAAAACAAAACTAAACCACTCACCCCTATAAGAATTAAAGGCAAAGCATGCAGGATTCTAGATTTTGAAGTGGAGAAAGTGGAATCAATGAAAAATGAGTCACACATAGAGAGAGGAGGGGCAGCCCATTTCTAAAATAAATATTGTTTAACATGAGAAAATGACCTGGCAACTGGAGCTGGACTAACATTAACATATTAATCGGAAAAGTCTCCCCGCAGAAAATCTTAGATTCTCCAGATTCTGCTTGGATATTAGTTACATTTTCAGAAAACTGCATTGTACTTTAGGAAATTCTTGTTCTTATTGGGATGTGAGTCCTTGAAGATCCTTTTCAACCTTTAGGAATCAGTGGAATTTTCAGCAAGTGCTCAAGCTCTGAGCTGGAAAATTTGCCATTCTTTTTCTTTCCCTTCCCCCCAAAGAATCTCATTTGATAATAACCAGAAGTTGCTCAAGTTCTAAAGTGGAACATCAAACATTTCTGCAAGAGATGGCAAAGCTGCTAAAGGCATGATAATTGTAATGAAAAGCACTCCCAGAGTCACTGCCTGCTCTGACTCACATCCTGTTTCACTCATGCAAGGTATTAAGCTTATACAAAGGATTAGTTGATGACAAACTTGCTCCTCTATGGATTACAAATGAGGAAGTTGTAAAAATATCAACATACAAACGGTATTATCAGGTATTACAATTTATTTGCACTGCAAAGCACAGGATTTCAGGTGTTCTTTCAAATTGCACCCAGCTCAAACCAAATATTAAGGAAAATGTGAAATTCTGACTGCTTCTAATGGAGAAAGACCCGTGTTCTGTGGTAGTTTTTCCTTTCCACATGAGATATTGGACTGGTATGGATTGGACTGGTGATCACTGGATCGTGGCATAGGAAGAGATTTATTTATCTAAAACGCTCTGTAAATGAAAATATATTGTCCTAATACATATACACATGACCCTAGAGCCATAAAGAGTGGACCAGCTGTGGTTTATTCTTATTAATTGAATGTTAATGCAATGAACTTTCAATTTCCAGCATAATAAAGGACTGAAATACAGGGAGAGGGAGTAAAATATGGGATTCAGCTTCTATACTACCTGGAAGGAGAATAACTGCTTCCAACTATGTAACTATTCTATTTTCTTAGGCAACCTGTCACTGTGGGGCAGCAGAGTGACAGGGCAGAATGAGTTTCATCCTTGCAAATATTTTCCAGAGATTGCATGTATTTACACTGAATTTTAAATTATGAGCAGATTAAATGGCCTAAACACTAAGGCACTGTAATAACAGATTTAAAAAAATTAAAAGTTTTTAAAAATCCTGAACGAACAAAACAAACTGAAGCAATTTTTGCCTGATCAAACTAAACTGAGATTGCAATTCTTGCCCTTCTAATCTGATCTGGCTTTGTGCAGAACAGTGTTTAACAAGTGTTAAGGATGTCATTGAGATGGCTGAGCTCCAAAGATCATTAATTGGCTGGTTCTTGAGACAGGCCAGGGGTGTTATCTGCACTTGTTAAGGACAGATCACCATCAAGTGGCAGTAATATGTCAGGGCAAACTGGGAAATCAATTTGAAAAAATCTTGGAATGAAATTCAGGTTTCTCTTAGGCTCACAAATATATGGGTCAGTGGAACAGAAAAAAACAATTTTTTTTTTCCCTTGGCAACAGTGTAGGGATATGGAAATATCCATTATGTAGTTGTTGGGGGAAAAAATGGGGAAAAAAGGTGAAGTTCCATGCTGAGTACTGAAAGAGCAACAACAAGTTTGGCAAAACTCCTGAAACACTTTGAAAGTGGAGCAGGAATAGGCTAGTTTGGATATCACTGTCCTTCCAAGCTGTTATCGGGGGAGCTATGATAACTGGTGATTGTAAAAGAATCAAGCTGTCATTTTCAGAGATGTTTGAAAGGAAACTGAGCTAAAAACAAAGATTTTCAGCTTGGAATGAGAATCTTTTGTCCTTGTTAGAAACCTCAATCAGTGCTATTCATGCAGGAGCTCCCCTGATGTGCACACTGGCTGTGGGATGTCCTGTTCAGTTTCCAGGGACACTCCTCAGGTGACAGGAGAACAAAAGACTTACAGGTTGGATGTTTGTGCTCCACCTGGCAGCACAAATTATATGAAGCAATTAGTGTTAAAAATGGGCTCTATCTTTTGAACAATGAGGAGGAACATCTGCTTGTCAGGCTTGTGATTTCTAGAATCATAGGATGGTTTGGGATGGAAGAGGCATCAAAGATCATCTGGTTCCAACCCCTGCCATGGCAGGGACACCTTCCACTGTCCCAGGTTGCTCCAAACCCTGTCCAACCTGGCCTTGGACACTGCCAGGGATCCAGGGGAAGCCACAGCTTCTCTGGGCACCCTGAGCCAAGGCCTCACCACCCTCACAGGGAAGAATTCCTTCCCGATGTCCCATCCATCCCTGCCCTCTGGCAGTGGGAAGCCATTCCCTGTGTCCTGTCGTCCATCCCTTGTCCCCAGTCCCTCTCCAGCTCTCCTGGAGCCCCTTTGGGCCCTGCAAGGGGCTCTGAGCTCTCCCTGGAGCCTTCTCTTCTCCAGGTGAGCACCCCAGCTCTCCCAGCCTGGCTGCAGAGCAGAGGGGCTCCAGACCTCTCCCTCAATCCTGGCTCCTGAGAACAATTAAATCCAAGCCAGTTCTTCAATCTCTACCCACCTTGCAGCCGTTTCTGAATTTTTTGGGAGAGTGTGTTTGTCTACCACACGTACATATATGTACCTGTAGACACACAGGTAGACAAGTTTTGGCAAATTAATTGTTCAGGTGAATGTTTCGGGCCAGAGGTCACAAAGTAAAAGAAAAAAGTCCAGGCTGTCCAGTTCTCATAGTATCACAGAATCACCCCACAAGTTTTGAAAAGGCAGATGGCCAAAATAAAAGAGGTTTTTACACCTCATCCCTCTGGCTGATGTTGGCTACTTTTGACCACAGCCACATCCTGAAAAAAAAAAAAAAAAAGTGATTTTTTAAAATTAGATTAAGATTAGATTATTTGAATTTTAAAAGACTGTAATTGCTCATTCTTTGGAGGAAAGAATGTGTTTGCTTTGAGATGCAGCAATTTTATATCTGGGAGCATTTTTACTCATAGATCCATTGGATTTTGCATCATACTGGGAGAAAAACTGCACAAATGATTCTCTGGATACTCTAAATTTCTGTGAGCAAGTAATTGATTTGCAGAAGGGTTTCATGCATTGACTGTCCCCTAGGAGATCATGTCCTGGCCTTTCAGGCTGTGAATGACACAAGTCTAAATATTTCTGTGATTTCTGAACAAGTCTTATGATGCAATGAGCTCCTGGCTTCTTGGAATAACATGAAAAAGCCCCTGGTAAAGTAAAGCTTTTATTTCTCAGTTTTAGCTAAAGGAACTTCAATTGCTCGCACAGTATGAAAAAAAACCAAACAAGACATTTCTCTTACTTTCACAGAGTTTATGCCTGTAGGGTGCAAATTTGAAGTGCGACCACTTAAAAATATCCTGGAAATATTACTTTGATGGCTTTTCCCAGCACCTCAGTATCAGTGACATGTTTGCTGTGTGCTTTAAGCTGCTTATAAACTGCAGTGACCCGTTTCCTCTGACAAGCTTGTAATGTTTTGAATTCTAAAAAAAAAAAAAAAAATGAGCATGGAAAATAGAGATATTCATGGAATTTGGAGCCAGAAAGAATTTTCCTTACGCTCTCGTTATTAATCAAGTAAAATTCCTTCTGCCCAGGAAAGAATGAGAAGTTCTTCTTATTATCAAAGTCCAGCTTTTGAAGGGTCAGAATGTTAAAAACAGTGTCAGCATAAGAAGTAATCTAACAGAGAATAGCAAGAAAAAATATTCAAGAAATTAAGTATCTTGAGGGGGACTTTAAGGATAACATTGAAAGGAAATCTGTTTCTTAAATTTGGTCAAATATCCTCAGTCATGTTTGTGAAAATTACAATTCCTCCTCTAGCAACTTCATGGAAGAAAATTGTTGGATAGGACCTGCTTCAAGTTGTCAGAGGGAGAGGAGTGGGCACCTCAGAGACCTTCACAACTTGCTGGATTCCTCAATGAGACCTTTCTGCTTGGGCACCTACAGGGTCTAAAGCTGGGAAAAGGACAAGGGAGGGAAAGGAAATAATTAGAAAAATGGGATAAATGAAGAGTGACCTTAAAGACCATTCAGTTCCTACCCCTTGGGCAGGGACAGGGACAACTTCCACTGTCCCAGGTGGCTCCAAGCCCCATCCAGCCTAACGGTGGACACTTCCAGGGGTGGGATGTCAACACGTAAATCATCTTGTTTCAAATAACAAAACTCCTGGGCTTACAAAAGTGAAAATGAAATTACTAAAATTAAAATTAACACTACATTTCCAGAGGGAGTTGTGGCCCCCAGAGTTTCACTCGTGCTGCAATGAAACACTAAACAGTCCTTCTGCCCTCCTACTCTTGCTCTCAGCAGCCACAGAAAAACATATTCCTGAATGATCCAGACTTGTAGATTTTTGAAAAACGCCAGAAGAAAGACAGGAAAAAGTCCTTTGTACTTCCCATTTCCTAGGACATTTTCAATAGAATAGTGTCCCCTGAGAATTTCTCCATGCTAAACAACCCCAGCTCCTCTTCATAGGACTTTTGTTCCAGACCCAGCTCCAGCCCCTCAATGTCTTTCATCAAGTGATGGGCGCAGAAGTAGACAGAGGACTCAAAGTGATGCACACAGTACTCAAGGTGGTTTTCAAACACTGTTAATGCTCTTTTCAAAACAAGGAAACAGATTTAGCTGAATCCATCTAAATATTTTATTGGTAGAAGGAAAAAAAAATAACTTTCATTTCCTGCAGTTTTAGTAGGATGGAGAAGCTCCTAGGGTCCAAAAGCCCAGGTTTTAACTCATTTTCATTCCCCAGCTCTTTGATGTGCAACCAGAGAATGCTGTTAATTAAAGCAGGTCCCCAAAGGCAGAAATTGTTGTTGTGTTAAAAGCAAGAGAGAGGAAAAAAACCAACCTGCATCATTTCACATTGTGAGAGACCAAAGCAACAGCCTTAAAAATTCATTTCCACAGAGTGCTCTGAAACCTGACCACTTGTCCCCAGAAAACACAACCCCTGGGCCAAATATTCAGGTGGTGTTGATCAGCATGGCTCACACAGGCATGGAGGAGGCTGCAATTCATGTGAACACTTTGTGCCACTTCTGGCTGTGCCTTGGCGCTGTGGAAAACCACTACACCAGACCAGGGATCATCTCGCATCCCAGACGCAGCCCCAGCAACTTGTTCTTCATTCTTGTTTACCAAATTTGTTTCTGATTGACTTAATGTGTATTTTCTACTTTCACTCTAAAGCTGCCTGAGCTGTTGCTTTATAACAGGCTCATGCCGCAGCAGACGCTCTGTGGTTTTCTCCTATTCTTACCCCTAGTGCTGTATGTAGTGCATCCCTTTCAGCCCCCCAGGTCCCCTCAGCTTTTCCATCATTCCTCAGCTCCCCTGGTCCCCTCAGCCCCAGTGTGGTGGCAGGTCCCATCACTCCTGGGATTCTGATGTACATGAGCCTGGAGGTGACACCAGCTGAGCAGAAAGGACATTGATGTTGCACAAGCACATCTCAGGAATGACATCTCTCTTTATTTTCAATTTTTAAGCACCAAGTGAAAATATAAACCCACGTGAGCCTAAGCCTTTACCAGTCTAGCTCTGCCCCAGTTAAATCAGCACACTGGGAAAGCTGGCTCCTGCCTAGCCTAGGATCAGGCAGCTGCCTGTGCTGCCTTCCTGCACTGCCAAACCCATCTCAGAGCAGCTCTGCTCCTCAGAGGGGCTGCTCACCAGGAACTTGCAGGAGCGGGAGCAGGGCAGCAGCATCAGACACCACTGAGCCAGGCTGAAAGCAGCAAGTTTTCCACCCAGCTGAAGATTTGCTGCAGGTGTAAGTAGGAGCCTGTGCAGAGGGTTTCTAGGAGCAGTGGGCTCTGATCCTGAGGCAGCTCATTGTCCCAGCAGTGGAGAAAACACCAGGAAAAACTCATCCCATCAGGTGCTCCACAGAGCATTCCAGCACCACACAGGTGTCAGAGCACCTCTCTGGGTGCTGCCCCACGGTGTCCTGCTCCAGGATGGAAGAGTGACCAGGGGGCAGCTGCAGGAACACAAGCAGCTGACAGAGGATTCAATTCTTGTGGACCCTCCAGAATTCATGAGTGCCGTTCATTCCAGTGTGTGGGGAAATCTTTGGCGTGAGAGTGCTCTGTGAAAAGTCGCAGTTGATCAAGATGTCACCCAGCAGCTGCTTCAGATTCCTGCTCAGATCAGGCAGTTCCTGCACTGGAAATAGGGTGGGCCAAGCTAAAGACCTGGCAACATTTTGTGCTCCATTGAGGTCTTCATCCTCCTCACTATCATTCTCCTCATCATCCTCTTTGCTGCTACAGTTGTCCTGCTCAGGGCAGTTACTGGAGCCAAGCTGTTTTTGCATGCAGAATTCAAGGAGCACAGCTGCAAAGCAGCCCAAAACAACCAGTCAAACACAGAGTGGAGGAAAGCTTTTTCCAGGGCCCTCTGCTCAACCTCCTGCCACAGCCACAACATCTCCTGGTGCAGAAACTCCTCACGCTGCTTCATCTGCTGGATCACGGCCATATCAATGTGTGGATCTTGTGTCTGCCCAGGAAGGATGGCCAGCATAGCCAGAAGGAATGTGATTGCCGTAGCCATGGCCTGGAGGGGGTGGGAGAAAGGTTTATCCAGCGGGTCTGGCTGAGCAGGACTGAAGGACCTGGAGACAGCACAGGGCCCATCCTGCCCAAGCCACCCTGACGGTCATCCCCTGGGGCTGGGCTGTGCCCCGTGAAAGGACAAGAAACACCCAAGCAGTCTCCCTAAGCCCTATCCCTGCCATGCTGGAACATTTCATGGTGTCAAAGGTACCTGCCACATCCCCAAAGCCTCTCAGGACACCTGCCACCCCTGGGAGCCCCAAGCCTCTCTGTCCCCAGCCCCAGGGACAGGATCATGCCCTGTCCTGGGGGACACAGTTCTTCCTCTGGGTTAGGAACATCCCTGGGCATCTACCCTGTGCTCCACCCAGCCCGGCCCTGCTCAAAGTATCTCCCAACATCTAATGGCCACCTAAAACAAGAACTGTAACCAGTTTGGGCTGAAGTTTCCCAGCAGCCTCTTTCTATTCTGTTTAGCTTTCTTAAAGGTGGAATACCAATATGATGAGGAGGGGACAGTTCTTTTTTTTGTCCTTAATTTTCTCTAAAGTGCTTTACGTGCTTCAGGAGATGATAATTAAAGAAATTATGTTCTGTTTGCCTTGCCTGAAACAGTAATTACAAAAAAAAAAATCAGAACCAAATCCACATCGACTTTATTGTTCCCCAGCATATCCTTTGACTCAAAGACTCGAAATCTATCAGACTGTTTCTTCTTTTCTATTTTCCTGCAATGCACATTATGACAAGCATCTGAAAAGTCTTTGTCTGTTCAACAAAGGGTTATTGAATCATGTAGCGAAGCACAGAGCCTGCACTGAACGTCCTGTATCTCTTCTTTAAAGATAGTTATTCCACATGTACAGCGCACACCTACCAGATCTCTTCGGGTGTTACAAGGATGAGAAGGATTTTCTCTCACAGCTGGATTTCAAGCTGCAAAATCACTAATAACTTCAAGGAAAAGATACTGAATTTGAGATTCTGTAGTTAATTCAGTAATACTGTAGTACTTTGGGCCTGAAACATGACTTGCACAGCACATTTAGTTGGGCCCCTTGGAAATTAAAATTTCATTTTGCAAGAAGTCCTTCTCGTTTTTATCTAGTGGATGTGTTTGTGCCTTATTTTGCAGGAAGGTAGACAGGATTAGAGGGTAGAAGGTAGTATATTGTAGACTAGAAGGAAAAGAAAGAAATGCCCAAACACTTCAGTGTTCCCCAGTGCCTCTTCTGCTGTTCAGGAGCTGTTGGTTACATGCTTTAAACTTGAAAGTTTTTTAGCTTAATTTTGGTTACTTATTTCCATTGCATGGTGGAAATTTGCAGAAATTGATGCTCTTAAAAGCACAAATCCAAACCTTTACTTTTGCAAAGCTGTGCATGAATCAGCTCCTTCTGCCAATCTGTCCTTCCTAAACCGTGGAATAATAACCACTTGCCTGCAAATCTCTTTTCTCCTTTTCAGAAGGCCACGCTATGACTGCTTGTTCTTTCCCATCCTAGCTCTTATTTGATTTTAAATGCTAATATGTCATGGGAATGCTCTCTTTACTCAGAATGTTGAGATATACCCCAGTGGATATCAAAGTAGGGTTCAACTCTCCAACCTCCAGCAGCAAGAGAATAATTTTTTTTGCTCAAATAACTTTGAGATATTTATATCTAATTTCTCCTACTCTTTTCTGGAAGATTTTTTTTTATAGGAGAAAGTTGCCACAGAGGGGAAATGTTTTCCCTGCTGCTGGCATGGGTGCTACACCACTTCTGATGCTTGAATAAAAACTGAGGGTGAACATTTCAAAAAGCAAAAGAATTATGAGTATTTTATACCAGATCCTAAAACACAAAGCAGCTCTTAATCCTGAGGAATTAGTCATGTTTCAGAAAAAAAAAAACCAAAACAAACTGTTCTTCTGGTAGATTAGTTTTATTTTTTATTTGTATTTTATGCTTTTGTTTGGTTTGAGTACACTGGCACCCAAGCCAGGTTATCTTTAATGTTTAAACCATATTTATATCATGCTTTCTGATCAGCCAATATAGCTGAAAAAGGTAATATGCCTGACATTAATCCTTTCCTGCTTTTTTTAAGCCAAACAAACAAATCCTGAATAATAATGTGGGATTTTCCAGTTTGGCTACAACCAGTTACTTGCCATTCTCCTCTTTAAAAAATTTCCATCTGACATGCCAGCAGTGCTGTCTTGTTTTTGTTCTCATATATAATTAGAATGTCAGGAAAAATAAAAGCTTGCATCACTTCAGTGCTGAGACCAGGGCTTTTTCTTCTGGAGGAGCAGAACATCAAGTCCTCATTAGGATTAAAATCATTAGTGTGTAAATAGTCACTTGAAAATCCTCAATGTAAAGTGTTCTCTTAATGCTACAGAAGTATTTCCTTAATCAGGGCACTTACACTTTTAAGTTCAAGGGTTTCATTACTGTTATAGCCAGTAAAGGTGGAAAAATTACCCAGCACATGAAACTGTGGTAAGGGAATGTTATGGATTGGGTAAATGCGATTAATACAACCTAGACTTGGCCCCAAAAGCTCAAAGAAGTGGATGTATTAAAAAAAACCCCAGATTATATCTTTGTTTTAAAGGTATGGTTGTAAGGGAGAAAAAACAGCTGAGAATTATTGAACACTTCCAGGGATGGGGCATCCACAGCTTCTCTGGGCAACCTATGTCAGGGTCTCACCACGTTCACAGGGAAGAACTTCATTACAGATCTCATATTTGCATTTGACTTTTAAGTACCAGGGCCTCTGTATGAAGGGAAGGTATATTGCATTTACATTTTCCAATTCAGAGTTATTTTCATAATTCTCACAAGAGGTTTCAACAATTGAAGCTCATCAGCTGACATTTAATGGCTTATTCGAAACTGTCGACAGATTTGACAAATGCTTTTAAAATCCTGCTTAGTGACAAAATTCTCTCCCTGCATGAAGGGGAGGGCACAGTAAAACCCCAAATACTTTTTAATTATGTTTCAAAAAAAAAAAAAAAATTGCACCCTTGCCAATGCATTTATGTAAGCATAAAGCAGGTATTTCCTTAAGAAAGGAGAAAATTGAGAGCTCAAAGTCTCAATTTCAAAGCCTCTGATAGTCCCATCCTGTCTGTTCCCGAGCTGTGAGGGCCCTCTAGGGTTAGTTCAGGCACTTGGTGTTGCACTCATTAGACCTCAGAAGATCCCAAGAAGCAGCCCACAAACTGTGCCACATCACATGGCTGGGCACCCTCACTTCGGCCCACAGACACCACTGCTCACACATCTGCTTCAGTAAATTGACACACTATTTACATCCCTGTGCTCCCAAATCCTCAGCCTCAAGGGCTTTTGTGTTAAAGCCAACTTTCCCCTTCCTAACAAAGTGGGATCCATTTTTAATCTTGCTAAGGTTAGTTCCCCCCCTATATTTCTAATTTATAATATTGCCAACTTTAACCTGTGCTGCAGCAAAGAGAAATCCCTTTATCTGGGTATGAGTGTTAAAGAGCTGGGCAAGTGATGATACTTAAGTACCAATGGGCTTGTAGGAACAGGTGGCTTGCACCAGTCAGGTTTGAGATGATATTCTCATTTTAAGATTCTTAGTCTTAATAAGATCTTGTTATCTTGTCATTATTATTATTATTAAAGCCCAATCATGGCTTTAAAAAAGTTGAGCAAGCGTTGGGCTGAGCTGCAGTTCCTATCAAGCAGGTTCTTGCAGGACTTTTCCACATGTGCCACATGTCTCTCCAAAGGGAAGATTGGTACAAATACAGGAAACCCAAACCCCAGCACAACCAGAACAAACTCTTTTCCAAACTTTGGAAGTCTTGTTCTGACTTCACACATAAATCATCAGTGAGGAGGCACAATGAAGGAAAATCAAAAGCAGCAACAAGCAGCACAGCAAAAATAAATCCAGCTTTTCTGATACTGTTTTTATATATACAGGCAGAAATTTCTTGCATAAAATTTCAGGTTAAAAGTCCCAAAAGTGTCAGAAACAGGACCACATGCAGCCAAAGAGTGGGTTATAATTCCCTGTATTTCAGAGGCAGCAGTTTCACAACAGAGACAAACCATTTCCTCTGTGGTCTCTTCCTGAGTCTCAGAGCTTACACTTCCATCTAACACCTACTTTTTTTCATTTTCTCTAGCCAAATTCCTTGATAAATATCACATATTGTGACACATGTAAGCCAGGTGTGGGGAAAAGGAAGCCAAGTCAAGTGGGTGATGCTGTTTCTCACAGTTTAATGCCAGCTTCAAAATACACAAAACACCCAGTATTGTGAAATACAGGAGTCTGTCAGATATTAACAGCTGTAACCACCACTTTAAAAAAAAAAAAAAAAAGAAAGAAAGAAAGAAAGAAAGAAAAACAAAACTACTTACAGGCCAGTTTGTGGCAGAAAGGCTCAGAAAGCCAAAGGCAAAGAGAAGAAAGACAAAATGTGCTCTTCACATCAAAATGCCTTTAGAAGAAACTCAATTTACCACCTGATTTTGCTGACAGGGTGACTTAGACACTCATGGAATCATTTATGTTGGAAAAGGTCTCTAAAATCAGAGTGAAACCATTCCCTCAGCACTGCCAAGGCCACCACTGACCCATGTCCCCAAGTGCCACATCCACAGAGCTTTTAAATCCCTTCAGAGATGGAGACTCCACCACTGCCTTCAGCAGCTGCGCCCGGGCTGGAAAACCCTTTCTGTGAAGAAATTAACCCTAATATCCAACCTAAAGCTCCTCTGGCACAACTTGAGGCAGTTTTTTCTTGTCCCGTTACTTGGAAAAGAGACCAATCCCCACCACGCTACAACCTTCTTTCAAGTGGTTGTGCAGAGCCACACGGTCCCCCCTGAGCCTCCTTTTCTCCAGGCTGAGCCCCTTTCCCAGCTCCCTCAGCTGCTCCTGTGCTCCATTCCCTGCTCCATTCCCTCCCCTGGACCCACTCCAGCCCCTCAGTGTCTTGTCCTGAGGGGCCCCAAACTGACCCAAAGATTCGAGGTACCTCTGCAAAGCCCAGCACAGGGGACAATCACTGCCCTGGCCCTGCTGAGACAAAACTTGCACCAGTATAAAAATACACAAAACCCCATATTTGTGGATATTTTAATGATATTTTAACTTAGTGACTGGGTTTTAGAATTTCTAAACCCTTAACACCATCCAGCAGGTAGAACATGGGAGCCAGAGCTCAGCAGTAACAGAACATCCTGAGTCACAACCTGAATATATTTCCCCACGCATATTTCCAAATCTCCTTCTTCCCTTCCCCCCACTCCATGTGGGCAGTAAAGAGATACTGATGATTTTTTCTCAAAGTTTGCAGTTGATGCACTAAAAAATGAGAGAAGGGTTGAGAGCTTGCCTGGAAATTCCCACTGCTCTGTTCTCTGTGCTGGTACTTTCAACCAGACACTGGAGAAAAGCTTCTTGACCTGTTATCTTCACCAGTGTCCCTTCAGCACCTGGCAGGAGGGGAATGCTGAGCTGCAGCACATCCTGGATGGAGCAGCTCCTTCCAGCTGAGCCAGAAGAGGGAGACCAAGGATGCACTAAGCCAGATGCCAGCTCCTTTCACTGCTCACTGTGCCCCTGCTCACTCTCCCTGTCAGGAAAACCAGGCTGCAATTTTTGCGCCTGTGCAAATGCTAACTGATGTCACTTATAATCCACAAACCAGAGTTTTGGAGCTGTGCAACCACACTGTAAAAGAACCTGACAAGGGCTAACAGCATTTTGGAATCCTTGAGATAAAACACCCATACAGCCTGCTAGAAACACAGCAGAACAGCCTTAATAAATATTTATTTTTCAAGTTGGAAAACTTGTGTGCTGGTACAAGAAACCTATTTCATGTGTTTTGTGGACAAGATCACACCCACAGCTGCCTGCATTCCTAGAAAGTAGGCCACAGCAAGCCAGGATATTCCTGTAATTTCTCTGCTCTGAATATTTGGGATTCTCTGGGTCCAGAGGTGGTTGGCAAGAGAACCAGTTTACTGGTTCTCTTGATTTGAATATGCTTTCATGTGCCTTCTCATTCTTTTGCTTATTGTATTGTCATCTTTTTATTTACACAGTTGTTTGGGGAAATCCTAAAAGCCACAGAAAGAGATCAAAGCCCCTCTGCGTGATTGGTGAAGAAACACAGAAAGAAATCCCGTCACCTAAATTCTGTAGTCTAAGCAGATTTTTATCAGGGACAGATGAAAGGGTGGGTGCTGGGAAGGGCTGAAAGTGTCAGCAAAAATTCTAGAGACTTCTGTAGTAAGGGAGCCTATTATAATATTATCCTGCATTCAATTGCTCTAAGAACATTTAGGATTATTTGTGGGAGTATGTGGAGGTATCTTGCAGGAAAGCACTGGTATAACTTCCCAGCCCCTTATCCAGGATCTCATAAATAAACACTGTTCAAAAAAAAAAAAATCTCCAAAGGTTATGTAGCATCTCATCCACTTGTCATGACAAAAAAAAATGTAGTGGTCTCGGAGGAATGAAAAATAAAAAATAAACATCTATTTCCCTGTAACTGCTCCAAACTTCAGCCAAAATTAAGCAGACCATTTCTACGAACCAAAAATTGCTTTTAGTTTTCAGACATCACTGGCAAACATTTATAACCTCATTAAAGAGGTAAATTTGCAAGAAACAACATTGCAAAATGTCAAAATAAATGTTTTATAGCAATTCTAATCATGAATTTCCTTCATCCAATTCAATTACACTCCTTGCAAATGCCTGTATTCTGCATTCTCAAATTCTTACCCAAAATTCACTTACAGGTATACAAACACTTCCTGTGGCTTAGTGGATTTTGGTCAGCTCCAAACTGTTTTTCTAGCTGATCAAAAAAGGCGACTTAATAAATTCATTTAGCCATCATAAGCATATCAAAGAGAACAGCTCTAGGTCCTTCCTGATTAAACTTGGAAGATATTTCAAAAAGATCAAGCTATTTCTGCTTTCCTCATTTTCCAACCTGTCAGTGGGACAATTTGGGGGTTTATGGGAAGAGTGCTGGATGTGGTTGCCAGGACCCAAGGAAAGGAGAGGAAATTTCTCCTGAGCAGAGAGAAGCAGGACTGTGCAGGTGAACCCTGCAAACAGCAGCCTTCCAACAAAAGAAAAGTCCAAAACAACATCAAATTCTCCTTGTAATGGGAAACACAAGGCTGAATATTAACAAAATCTGCTCAGACAAAATGCAGAAAATCATTCTTTGGGCTACCAGCCCAGAGTCAGGAGCATCCCAATGTTAAATCCAAGGCATTGATGCAGACATTGCAAAAACTGCACCTGATGTGTGTGGAGACAGCAAAGGGAGAGAGAATCAGCAGCTCTTTTAGAGCTGAAGCCTGGTGCTCAGGTGCAGCCAGGACTTCCAAATCCCACTTTTTTGTCCTGACATAACCCCTCTGTAATTTAAACTCCTGCAGTACCTATTTTCTGTCCACCAGTGGGCACAAACACAATCATCCAACCACTCACACAGCTCCAAAACATTAGTGACATCCCAGGTTCCCTGGGAAGATTTCTGGGGTTTTCCAAAGGTATTGCTGAGACATCACTGTGCATCCAGAGGAAATCTGGGATTAGCCCTATACACAGAGCCCTTAGCTGGCTGTCTTGGTTTGGAAAGACAGGTGCCTGCTAAGGAAGGCAGGAGCGCCCCTTGGAATGGAGAGTATAAACCCCCTCCCTCTGAATTATTAAAATTTTGAAAATAAGGGGCTCTTAGGCAAAGATATGTGAATAGGAATAACAGTTCTTTGCTAGGAAAATTAAAATAAAAACGCAGTAGCACAAAATAAAAACACTGACAGAATAGAACCTGACACCCTGTTGATCGGGGTGTTGGTAACAGTGCAATAAAAAATCGTGGCTGCAGTTCTGTTGGAGTAACAGATGTGGTTCCATTGGAGCAGAGATGACCCTTTAGAAGGATGTAGTTTTCCTCTGAAGGTCCAGTCGTTGTGAGATGGGCCTGGTCTTCCTCTGGGAACCCAGTGCAAACAGGCTGTCCTGGTGTTTTGACTCTCAGGTTTTATCCAGGTAGGAATGCTTGGCTCCTCCCACTGGGTGGAGCATCTCCCAATGGAATGATGTAATTGTATCAGTCATGCAGTGAGCCTCAATGGTCCATTAACAGCAGATATCCCCTGGAGGGAGGATGGGTCATGGAAGAGATAAAGAACACTGCCCCACCTGGTTTTAACAGCTGGTAATAGAATACATACTTTTGGTTACATCTTGCATTGCAACCTACGGCACTGGCTTTGCCCCACTATTAGGGGGTCTGGGATTTGGAAAACCTGTTTTTGCTTTCCACTGGTGTTTAATTGGAAGCAGAAAACAAACGATAGGTTTCCTGCAAAGATGCTGCTGTAAACTTGAGGTTTGGATAAATTAATTGCACTGAAGTTGCTTTGTTTTGTGCAAATAATTCAATTTCCAATGCACCTAAAAGCCAACAAGCCAGAAAATTAGTTACTGTCTGGCCATTATATTTTCCCAATATCTTGCCAAAGAGGCAAGGTCAAACACTTCATCCAATGAGTATTTATTTATCTAAAATGGATTTTTTTCTGGTGAAGATTTAAGGAGATGTGTTTGCAGGAATGTCTGAGACTCATAATTATTTCCTGGGATTTAAAAAACATCTTCCAGAATTGATCAGAGAAGATATTTGAGACCATTTGACTCTTCTTTTCCACATGGTCTCTCTCCTTCTGCCTGGTTATCTTCTCAAAGGGGTAAAGGCAAGTCTGGCTTTAGCATTCAGCACAATCAGAGCTCACAGATGGAAATCTGAATCAAAGATAGGTCCTAGATAAACTTTATTTTTTTTTAATTTACTGGAGATCAGTTGCCTAAATGTCTTTAAATCTGGACCTAAAGCTGCAAGGATTAGAACACTGATAACTAAAATGTCATCTAAGAGCTGAGTCACGTTCCTAAATGTCTTTGAGACATTTATCATGGATTATACGGCACAGCATTAATTTCTTTTCAGACTTTTTACTGCAACATTAAATGATGGAAAAACATTATGAAGCAGTTCCACAGCCTAGTAAGGGAAGGAACCATCTCAGCAAGCAGAGAAAAACACAACTGAGCATCAATGAAATAAATTATAGCAAAAAGGGGCAGACACAGACAGCATTACATACGTCAGGATGTGATTTAACAGCTGAGCAACCAGAACCAAATCATTGAGACTTGATCCTGGCAGAAATGAAATATTGTGCTGTGCTGACACCTGCTGCACAAATCCATTCGCTCAGGAAATCACAGCTCCCCACCAAGCTTTCCAAAATACAGCTTTCCAGCCCAGGGAAATTACCCTGAGGCCTTTCAGAATCATCTGATCTTTGCAAAGCACTCAGAGACAACCAGAGTGGTCTGGGAGTGACAACTTCCTCAGCAATTCAGGGCAGTAAATTTTCATGTATTTACAAGTCTTACCCTGATACCTCAAAGATGTGATTAGAGGCTTGGGAGGAGGTTTTTTCCAAGGAAACAAGTGGCAGTGGAAGTGCTTATCTGAGGAATATACCTTAAAACAAATTCCTTTTGCTTAGTATTGTTTAATTTTGAGGCTTTGAGTGTCAGAGGCTTGTGGAGCACAAAGCCGTAGACTCACAAAGTCATTAATCATGGAAAAGACCCTCAGGAATATCACATCTAACTCTTAACCCAGCACCCAGCCAAGGACACCATTAAATCACATTCCCAAGTGCCACACACACAGAGCTTTTAAATCCCTCCAGGAATTTTAATTCCACCACTTCCTTGGGTGGTAAGCCCCTTCCATAAAGAATTCTTCCCTAATATCCAACCTAAACCTCCCCTGGCACAACTTGAAGCTCTTTCCTTGGGGTGAGTGACCAACACCCATCTGGCTCTTGCAGTTCTAGTTGCAAACAGTGATAAGGTCCTTAGGTCTTGTTTGGCCCAAGTCACTCCCTTGGGTTAAATCCTGAAATATCTCTTATCATCTTGTTGTGCTCCATCAGGCACCCAGGAGTTTTCAGCACGTTGGGAAGCAGCCTTCTCCATAAAAACACAGCCATGTACAGCTCTCTCTTCTGGCACCCTCGATCCTTTCATACAACACTCTTTTCTTTTTTTAGAAAAACAGAAACCCAAAATATCATTAACCCAATACTTCCTTATTTGTGCTTTAGAGACTCTTCTACTCAGGGACCATAAAGTTTCATGTAGGTAAAGAGTGTCACACCAACAAGCCTATGATATGAAAAGCACCATTTCCAAACAGAGGCTGCATCTGCCTCTTAGATCAACTAAAATTTAACAAATAACTATTGCATTTTTTAACGTCCTTTACACCTCATCTCTTTAGCCCAGCTGTAAAATGTACACCTGGCCACTCAGTTTGGAAGGAACAGATTCACCCAGATGTGATTCTTTCCTCTGCTATGGGAAAAGGTTGTGTTCTAGCTAGATTAACCACATGGCTTTGATTTTTAATTCAGGATTTCCTTATTCTACAGTCTTTTCTTTTAAACCCTCCCCATACTTCACCAGCCTTTTGCTATTTTGGGTTCTGTACAGGAGAGGCATGCTGGTAATGAGAGCAGTTCCCTGTCACTACCTATGCAGACATGGTGACCTAAAAGACACATTACACCAATCAAACAATTCCCAACAGCAAGCAGTGGTCCTGTTTACTTCCCTTGGAGCTTGTTAGGTTTAATCCTTTTTGGGTTATTTTTTTCAGCTAACTGATTCATAGCATCACTTTCAAAATCAAAGCTCCTTATTTCCATTTTCCCAACACTCCACACCTCAGAGTGCTTTAGGCTTGTGTTTAAAACTGGGTTCAGATAGCACATGGAGAAGAAAAACAACCACCAGTTAACACTATCCTGTGCCTCATTTGATACAGAATTGAAGGCAGCCAAAATACTACAAGAGCCTCACACAGTTACCTCTTACTTTCTCTGCCTATGCCCAGCCAGTAGTTTACACTGAACACATTTAACTGTCAGTGACTAATCTTTCCCTTGAAACCCTTCAGTCAATTTTTCCCCCCTTAATCCCTTGGAAACTTCTATTTATTACCTGAGGCACCTCAGGTCAACAGTCCCTGGGAGCAGCACATGAGGAGCTGACAACAGAGGTTTTCAACAACCCCTCAAGCCCCTTTAAATGAGGTGGCTCAGCTGTCAGAAGCATGAGACAGGATGAAGGAAGGCAAAACACCTGGGGGTGAGTCTGTGATGAGCCTTGTGCCCTGTTAACTCTTTCACAGCTGTTTCTCATTGCCTGGAAATGCTGCGAACAGTTACAGGTGACAAAACCTGTGGGCTTTTATCTGGACTTCAGTGTCAATCCAGGTCATATCTGAAAGTTGTGGTGCTTTCAGATAATCTTTCTGAAATATTTTGTCTTCTCTGCTAGAGAGCTACAGCACTCTTGATTTCATGTCTTGGCTGTTGTGAAGGTTGCAGATTGTCACATCTGCCGAATTTTCCCCTCACACACTTCGCTGGACTTGGGGAAGTTCATCTGAGCACGTCACTTCTCATTTGTGCCTTTCCCCCTTTACTGTTATGTGAAACGAGCCACTTGTCTTCCTTATGTGCTGAGCAATACCCTCGTAGTGTTTTCTCCTTCTCGACTTTCCTGCTGTTTGATGTCATGTGGTTAGACTGGCAAAGAAGAAAATCCTTTCATTTTGGAATTTTACAGCTCACACAGTGGGACTGTGCCCCAAGCCAGAGGATGCAAAGCTGTATAATAATCCAAGCCAGCAGCATGGATATGGCAGTATTTTACCCCAGTTTTCATGCAAATTGTGAAAGGTATTTAATGTCCAGAGCTCTCCAAGTTTGGAAAGTGTCAAAAGATTTGAGACTTGTGGGTTTTCCTGTGAGGATCAGAGGAATACCCGTCCGCTCTCCACCCTGGCAGGGAAAATTCCCACTCCTGTCCTCCACTGTGCACTGCCAGGCCTCTGTGTGTCCCCAAATTCACTCTTCTTTTCTCCCTGTCCAGAGAAAAGCCAGTTGTACAATAAGGTCCTCATTAAGTGTTGCTTTCCATGACTTCTGGATATTTAAAGGAGATGTGCACAGCTTTAAAATTGCTTGTGGTACTGACTCCATTTTTTTAGGAAAAAATTGACAGAAGGCAACAGAGGGGATGGTGGTTATGGCTCATTTGTACATGGATAGACCCAGAAGAAGGCAAGTTCCTGCCTCTTAATCCATCAGTCAGACATAATTTGCCTCAGAAATATGGACTGTCTCACTAAAACATGATGGGACTCGGAGCAACCACGTCCAGTGAAAGGTGTCCCATGGCAGGGGTTGAAAAGGGATGGTCTTTAGCGTCCCTTTCAACCCAAACCATTCCATGATTCTGTGAAAACTAAGGATGCTCCCTATCCCACCCACCATGCACGTGCACGGAAACACATTTCTTGAATCTTGCACACTGCACAATAATACCAGAAGAGAGCTCATTATTTCCATAGAGGCTGGTTGGCATTGTGGGAAAAGGATTGTCAGAGCAAGTAAGGGGTGAAATAAAGTAAATACACAAACTTGCTCTGGGTTACAGACAGGGTCAAGCAAGCAGCTCATTAACATCCCAGAGTGACCTTGTCCCTGTTTGGCTCTGCCCTCCCCAGTGTTACTGAAAACACATTTCAATAGCTTCATCCTGTGCTTTAACACTTGTTTTTGCAATGCAGGTATAAAAAAAGCAATAGATTTCCGAGGGACCTTAAGCTGTTTACTTTTTCTTCTCTCAGCTACCAGTAACTGGAGCTGTTCTTGCAGGGAGTGGATTCATATGTGGACATTTTAGCATTTAAGAACCCTCAGAAGAGTGAATAGTTGCTTAGTGAGCATTTCACGTCCATCTCTGAGTCCAGGGATTAAGAATGTGCATCTTTTATGGCCAGTGCTCATGAGATCCTGTCCTTCAGCTCATGCAGGAATGGACTGAGCTCAGTGATAATCCCAGCTAAAGCCTTTCAGTAAACACAAGTCAAGAGATTTTCCATGCAATATTTGTAGAAAGTTTGGCTGATATCTTCCCTCTGATGCTCACAGCTGCAGCCTTTCCTAGGTTAGCAGTGCCTTCCCCTTGCACCAGCACAGCTCCCGAGTCTCTGCGGTGGGCAAAGCCAAGTCAGAATTCTTGAACGGGGTTTACATTTCTGCCATTAATAAATCTTCAGTAAGAGCTGTGATAAGCACTCTGGATCTTTCTCTTTAGATGCCTCAAGATCTGAGCTCAGCAGGGAAACTGGCGACTTCTGGCCTTTGCCCCGTCTAGGGTCACTGGGGAGTGGAGTCAGCACCCCGGTACAAAAACAGAGGGTGAGAACTGGCAGTGCTTTCCTCATTTCCATGAGCTTCAGAATAGACTCCTGGGGGACAGGACAGTTAAAGAGGTCCCAAAAGTGTGTGGAGCCACACTCCAGTACATGGTGAGCATCCAAGCCTGGTGTGGAAAGAGCTGCAATGGTCCGGTCAGTGGGGATGATGGGTTGTGGTACCTGCAGAGCTGCAGATCCCCAACATCAGAAGGATGTGGAGCTGCTGGAGAGAGTCCAGAGGAGGCCACGGAGCTGCTCCAGGGGCTGGAGCCCCTCTGCTCTGCAGCCAGGCTGGGAGAGCTGGGGGTGTTCACCTGGAGAAGAGAAGGCTCCAGGGAGAGCTCAGAGCCCCTTGCAGGGCCCAAAGGGGCTCCAGGAGAGCTGGAGAGGGACCGGGGACACGGGATGGAGGGACAGGACACAGGGAATGGCTTCCCACTGCCAGAGGGCAGGGAGGGAGGGGATATCAGGGAGGAAATTCTTCCCTGTGAGGGTGGTGAGGCCCTGGCCCAGGGTGCCCAGAGCAGCTGTGGCTGCCCCTGGATCCCTGGAAGTGTCCAAGGCCAGGTTGGATGAGGCTTGGAGCAACCTGGGATGGTGAAAGGTGTCCCTGCCCACGGCAGGGGATGGAGCTGGATGATCTTTGAGGTCCCTTCCAACCCAAACCTTTCTGGGGTTCTGTGATTTTTCCTGTCTTGTGTAAGATCGTGACACACCTGGAGCAGAGTTGCTCAGGTCCATAACTCCTAAGATTTCAATAAAAAGGAACGGAGATAAATCTCATCAAAACCCTCCATCTGGGTATGTTCAGATATCTCCACGAAACATTTTATCA
Source organism: Chamaea fasciata (assembly GCF_029207755.1). Lineage (NCBI taxonomy): Eukaryota > Metazoa > Chordata > Aves > Passeriformes > Sylviidae > Chamaea > Chamaea fasciata. Next base: position 10,079,029 of record NW_027094091.1, on the reverse strand, counting down.
GTGCTCAATCCTTCTGTGATGAAAGAAAAAAAACAATTCCAGAATAATCAAAATTCATATCACTCGGCTTGGATCCTCAACTACAAACCTTCCACCCTATCATTTTGTTTGTTTTCAATGGTATGTTCCATTAAGCAGTGACTCTGTCTATGATTAAAAATTATTCCTTTTCTTCATGCATCATTTTGTATTTCCTGTATCCCATTCTTGAAAAAAAGCATAGATCCCCCCCCAAATTTTCACTGACTTATTCTGGTAAGCAAGGAGCGTATGTATTTTACTGTCCTTGTGTTGTCTTTCAAGCAGAAAAATATGAGTTATCATAAGCACAACCCAAGGGAGTCCTGAAAACAAGAGTTCTTCAGTAGCTTAAGATATTTGTTGCACTTGAAGTAAAATTGTCAGACATGCTTTCTCAGGGAAAGTGATCTCTTTGTTCCTCAGGCATTTTTAATCTATTTAATCTCTGGGTTTTTGTTTTGTTTTGCTTGTTTTTTATTTTGTTTTGTTTTTCTTTCCAAATATAGAGTCACAGAATGGTTTGGGTTGAAAGAAACCTTAAAGATCATCTTGTTCCAACCCCCTGCCATGGGCAGGGATGAATTTCACTCGACCAGGTTGCTCCAAGCTCTGTCCAACCTGGCCTTGAACCCTTCTAAGGATGAGGGAATATCCTACTAAAAGCTCTCACGTTCCCAGGAAGTGTGTCTGGATACTGGCTATAGGGGAAAAAAAGGCCTAGATATATGTATAAATAAAAAAAATTAAATTTACTTCTGTCAATCTGCTAAGATTCATTCTTTAAAAAAAAATAAGTAATAAAAATTCCTGTTTGCAAATAAATTTAAAAACAGCTAAGATTTTAATTTCTTCCCCTTTCTTTACCTGTCATCCCATATCACTCAAAATAAAGGGTCAGATTTCACACTCAGGTCTGTCTTAGTCTGAATCCCTGCACAGAAGCTTCAGAGCAGAATGAGAGAGATGTCAGGTATGGATCAGGACTGACCTTTTCATCAAGACCTCATTCTGTTTGTTGTTCCCAAAAGTCTCACAGCCAGTTGCATGTACTGATTTTGTTTGCAAAGGGATCTAGAGGGTGATAATTGGAAAAGAGATTGACACAGGCAGAACAAATGTGTGCTGCAGCTGAAACCAGCTCTTTGGGGGTTGTAAATGTTACCTTGAATGGAGAATTACATTATATCAGAATTAATAACATTTTTCTTCAAGCACAGAGAGAATCAAACACCGGGAGGTGACTAAATTATTTATTCTCACTGTGACCAGACTCTTTTTGGTTCATCTGCCTTTTTATCATGCTGCCCCATAACCTTTAGGGTAGAAGATGTGCTTCTGGTTGGCCCTTAATCTCAGTGCACATTTCTACAAACTTCAAGAAATTAAATTTGCCATCAAGCTACAGAACATGCAAAGAACTTCTTGTTTAATAGCTTAAATAAATCCTTTCACCCCAGAATTGTTGGGCAGGAAAAAAGAAAGCAGCCTTGCAACAATCCTGGCAGACTTGTGGTTCTCAGCTCCCACCTCAGACCCTGTCATTAGTGCATTTGAATTGGCCCATTCCTATTTTATATGCAGGAATTGTTGAACTGGAGTCGACAGGGTTTGAAGGGACCTTGGAAGGTCAATCTGTCCATCCTCCTGCTTCAGGACAAGTACAACCCTGTGTAAACCCATCCTATCTGCTCTGAGAAACCTCTGAGGCTGAAGATGTTCCTGTTGTCTCAGCTAATCTGTTTCAGTCCTTCCTCCTTTCTGTGGCCATCCTAAACTTCAGTTAAACTGTTTCATTGTTCTGGATGATTAAATGCAAGACTTTGAACTGATAATCAGATCAGATTTGCCCATAACGTGAAGTATCCTGAGACTAAACCTAGTCCTCCTGAATAATGAATATCCTTGTCTCCTCTCCTTTCTGAGAGAAAACATCTCTCCATCCTCTTGGATTCTTGGGTCTGCCCACTGCAGGAGGTGGACCTGATGATTCCTGTGTGTTCCTTGGAACTCAGGATATTCCATGATTCTGTGTGAGGCAGGCTTCCATTGTCATTTCAGCGTTGTCCTGCACAGCTCATTTCTAGTCCAAGAGCCATTGGAACAAGCCTGTCTCTGAAATTCCATTGGAACCTGGAAGCCCAAACCTGAGGTTTGCAGTAAAAGCCAACCATGGCCCAACTAATGTGCAATGTGAATAAAAATCTGCACCTGAGGGACTTCTAATTACTTCAACAAATCTCCTCTAAATATCACTCTAATTAGTACAGAATAAGACCTACGGTTGAGAATTTCTGAGTTCCCAAATAATGCTTTGACAACATGACTGCTTCTGACCAACAAATGTATTGGTCTGACCTCATTAACCATCCAGTTTCCTGCAAGATACTGAGCAAAGGCCCCTTGAACACAAAAAAAAAAAAGAAAAAAAAGGAAAAAAAGCAAAATCCAGGTAGGTTATCCTTACCCAACCAGGGATTTAAACCATTTGCAGAAGGACATTTTAATCTAGTCAGGTCTTAAATTAACCTGTTTTAAATAACCATGAAGTAGTATAAATTGAGATTTCTATTTTGGTTTAAATCACCTTTATCTTAAGTACCATGTCTTCCAATTGCTTTAATAGTTCTGTGATTCAAAAAAATAAGAGTTAGTTTTTATGGTGAAACCCACCAACATGTAAAAAATCATGATGGATTCAACATAATTCAACAGTTCTGGGTGAACCATTTTTGGTTTGTTCATGTGGGTGAGCAACCCTGTAAATTTCAATGACCAGTAAACTTCCAACGGGCAATTTTTTGTCCAGATTTATAGCAAAATTCCGCAAAATAACCATATTCCATTGTGTTTGCTCAAAAGGATTGTGAAATTGTGAGCTGAGCCTGGCATTTGGATGGGATGCAGCCTGTAACAAGATGCAGATGCAGGGAATTCTTTTGGGCAGGGGCTCAATGCCAAAAGCCTTAATTTAGTGTAACACAAACACGTGATCCAGTGTCATGTGCATGAGTGGTTTAATGAAAGTAGTTGTTTGAGTCATGGGGGCTTTTCAGGGGCTTTAGGGTAAAAAGGGTGAGAAAACAAGAGGATAAACAAGTCTAGAGATGTGACCGAACTAAATATGTAGAGCTCAGTATCTGAATTGCTTGCATTGAGCGCATTAAGATCACACTGGAAAAAAATAGGTGTTGCAACTTCAGAGTACAACAGATTTAGGTGGTTAAATGGATTTGGAAATCCTTGCCATAAAAAGCTTTCAACAGCAAAATACAATCACAAATTCAAAGAGGAAAACATGGTAGGTTTTTCTTCATTGCTAACACTAAATAGGAGTGATTTTATTAAGGAAAGCAATATAATGCTACTTGAAAACTGAAAGAGGGGAAATTTAGGTTGCATATACGGAATAAATTCTTCCCTGTGAGGGTGGTGAGGCATTGGACCAGGTGGTCCAGAGCAGCTGTGGCTACCCCTGGATCCCTGGAAGCTTCCAAGGCCAGGCTGGATGGGGCTTGGAGCAACCTGGTATGTTGGAAGGTGTCTCTGCCCATGGCATGAGGTTGGAATTGGATGATCTTTATGTCCCTTCCCACCCAAACCGTTCTGTAACTCTGAGATTCTCTATAAAGTAGTTGTGAGGGGTTTGATGCAAGTAGCAACATCTCCTTTCTGATTCAAGTGTGAATTACAAATACACATTTTATCGTATTTTTTTTTTAATAAACAAAATGTCTGTCTCAATTTTTGAAAGTTCTTTAGTTCATTTTCCTCCTCTCTACAGACAATTAACAAACCTGTGGGTTTTGCTCTCTCTGATCCTCCCCTGACTGTCACCTTTTTGGCATTGACTCACACTGCTCGGAAGAGAAGTGTCTTCTCCAGTGAGAACACAATGGGATTTGATGATAAAATTGCAGAGGGGATGGAATCAGATTCAGACTGCTTCATTTTCACAAAATGCAGACAGACAGAATGCATCTGCATAAAATATTACTCATAATTTTTAGCCAGACGGTGACAAAGCAAAAGTGAGAACAGTGTGTTTCTTATGACATGTGAAACCATTTCTGGGAGACAGAGCAGGCCAAGGAAAAGGCTCTGTGGGACATTGTCCTGATTTTGGCTGGGATAGAGATAATTTTCTTTCCAGTAGCTGGCACAGTGCTGTCTTTTGGATTTTGTACAGGACTAATGGTGATAACATGCTGATATTTTTTGGTTGTTACGAAGTCATGCTTAGTCTACAGCAAGGACTTTTCAGCTCTCCATGTTCTCGGAGGGAGCATGGCCAAGACAGCTGGATGAATTGGCTGAGGGAATATTCCGGTCCATAGAACATCATTCCCAATATTTAACCTGGGGGAAGGGCTGGGCATTGGTCAGCAGGTGGGGAGCAATTCTGTTGGGCATCACTTGCTTCTCTTGGGTTTTGTTCCTTTCTCCTCTTCATCTTCGTCTTCTTCGTCTTCTTCATCTTCTTCTTCTTCATCTTCTGATTCTCCTTCTGCATCTCCTTCTGCTTCTCCTTCTTCTACTCCTTCTCCTCCTTCTTCTCCTTCTCCTCCTCCTACTTCTCCCTTTATCATTATTATTTTATTTCAGTTATTCTCAAGTGTCTATCTCAAACCACTGTTTGTTTTTTTTTCCCTGATTCTCCTCCCCATCCCACCAGGGAGGGGAGCAGGGGTGGGGTGACCAAGGGTCTATGTGGTACTTGGTTGCTGGCTGGAGTCAGCCACTACAGACATCTATGGCTGGGCTGTCAATCACATTCACAGCCAGGGAGTATTTAAATTTGCAGCAAAGGTTTCATGGTTCAGGCCACCATCAGCATGACAGACTCTTAAAATGAGAACTGTGATTGCAAGGTAAGGAGTGAGCTCTAAATCAGAAAGCACAGCAGCCTCCTCTCCTCGAGGAAGATAATGTGATCAGTAAATTCAGGTGGAACAGCCAAGGTGGAAGGCAGAGGACTGAACCAGATCTGACTTCCTTTTGAATACTTGCCTGGTGTGGTTTCACAGGTGCAATGTAAGTGGGTAAATACATCCCATTAGTGTGGTAGTTTTTTAATTTTTATTAGGTTTTTGCACATCAGACACAACATTTGACCATATGGAATCAGAAAGTAAAGAAATAATAAAATGTACAATGTTACACTCATTACAACACTGAGTATGTGAAAAGTTTAGCATTTTGTCTTGGGAGAATGAAGAAACCCTTCAAACAAGAATTTGCTGAAATTTGTCAATATCTACCTAATATATACATTTGGAGCATTACTGGGCTGGTGTCCACATTATGCAAGACTCCTAGGATAATCCTGAAGAAATAAAGAATTGAGCTGCAAAAAGTTTTTGGGGGCTGTGAGAAGTACCATACACCAATAAACTCTTATCAAAAAGAAACATGAGGAAGAGAACTTGATTATCAGCATTGCTTAGAACAATAATAAATTCTAATTATTATTAGATAATACTTACAACAATGTTACTTTTCCTGTGGGGAGATAACCACAAACGCAGAACAGTTTCTTAGGTCAGAAAGGAAAATATTACTGAGAAACAACAGCTGGAAAAGTTAAACTAGGGGTATTCCAGTGGCTGGAAGGACAGAGATTTTTAAGAGTGAAACCAGGTCCCAAAGGAGTCAGCAGATTTTCCATCTTTGGCTCTCCACAGATGAAGACGGGATGTTTTTCTGGAAGCAGGGCAGGAGAAGTGTGTGAGCTCTCATGAGCTTTGTTCTGCAAGATGTCACTGTGATTGATCTGCTGGTCCCTTCTGCCCATTAACTCGGTGTTTATTAATCACACAGAGGGGACTGAATTCCCAGAGCCCCATCCCAGCAATGCAAAGAGCTCAATCAAAAACCTCTGCTGGATCATTCTTGTCCCATGATTAGTCCGACTCTGTGGGCCAAAAGCAATATATTTTCACTGCTCACTCTTCTCTAAACACTGGAGCAGGATTTCAATGTGAAGTTTCATGTTGACCTTCGTATTACCCTCATGGTTTTTATTTTTCAATTCATTTCTTGTCATGAAGGGTTATTAAAAGTTGTTTTCAATTGAGTTATAGATAAACTTGTCTCCAAGAGTCAGAGTGTCTTTTTTATTTCTATTTTGACTATTAGTGACTTTTAAAACAAGTGTCTGTACAATTGAAAACAGAAAAAAAAAAGAGTTTCATAAAGTCATAGACTGGTTTGGATTGGAAGGAACCTTAAAGATCATCTTGTTCCAACATGTTGAGCAGGAGCCCAAATAAAATCTTGTGTAGTGCTTTGTGCAGTGAAATGTTTAATTGAAAATTAAATAATATTTTTAGGCCTTTACCATTATAATGAGATAATTTTTAGTAGTGATGAGCAGATGGATAATCCTTCTTGTTAAGCACATACCATTTTCTCCATCAGCAGCTACAATTTTCTGTCAGATACCATCACACTGTGGAAAAGGTTTCTGGAGAAACTCTTGCCGGAAGGTGAAGTTTGTCAAAGAAATGCAAACTCCCCATGTGCACAATCTTTTCTGTCAGCAGCTTTCCTCCTCTAGCAGGTAAAATCAACTTCCTCAGCAGCTGCAATTCCATCCCAAAGCTCTGTGAATTCTCTCCTGATACCTCTGCATGCTTTCCCCAAGCCGGCTTGGTTATCTTTTTTAAAAAGATGTTGGAAACTAATTCACTGGGCCTTCACTGAAAAATGGTTTTAGCTGCTGTGTAGGCAGAGCTGTAAAACAGAGGAGCTGCTGAGTTAAGCCACCCAAACCTCATTCACCTCTTCTGCAGAACTTTCCACCCTTTTATTGCTGCCTTGATAGTTTTTGTGGGGGTTTTTTTTGTTTGTTTGGGTTTTTTTTTTTTTTTTTTTTTTTTTTTTTTTTTTTTTTTTGCCAAGGTTGGGATTAATACATTGGAAACATAGTTTTCATGTTCAGACTTGGGTGTTTATTATTTCTTATCTATTTACAGATGCACAAGCCATGAGCTCTAACAAGCAAGTTAGAGAAATGAGATAAAATGGTTTACCTCTACCTCTTTCTAAGGTTATTTATGAGCTAATTATCTAATAAAGAGATGACACCTACATAATTTATATTTCTGACCCAATAATGACTACTTAAGGCCCACAGTGTGGACCTTTTTTATCCAATTACAGAAAACTACTTAAACCCATGAAGAAGAAGGAAGAAGAAGGTGAAGAAGAAGGGCTCAGACAATGCCTAAAATCCTCTGTCTTAACCCACATGTATTATGATATACTAAAATCCTAAAATCCAAGTTTCCAGAATTCCAACAGCTGCCCATCACCTCTTTCTACCCAAACCAAGGCCATCACTGCTCCTCCAGGACAATGGTGACCCACAGACTCTTTCTTCAGGCCTAGAGTCTCCTTGGGACAGGACAAGAGGGAACAGCCTCAGGTTGCATCAGGGGAGGTTTAGATTGATAACAGAAAAAAATTTTTCACGGAAAAGGGTTGTTAAGCACTGGAATAAGATTCCCAGGGCAGTGCTGGAGTCACCACCCCCAAAAGTGCTGAAAAAAAATCCCAAATTTGAGAATATGGCACATGAGCACATGATTTAGTGATGAACATGGTGGTGGTGCTGGCTTGACTATTGGACTTGATGATCTCAGAGGTCTTTCCCAACATTAATGTTTCTGTGAGTCCTTGGGATGCCCATTTGGATTGTTCCAGCACTGCAGGGTGAGCACAAGGAGCTGTTCCCTATGAACACCACAGTCTCTTGTGGCTGGCAGGACTCTGCTGCAGCCAAACTTCCTAAAAGTGCCACAGAGAAGGGTGCTTGGTCTGTGCTGTGCAGTAGCTGGGTCACAGTGACACAGGAATTAAAACAGGACAGTCACCCAGCTGGAGTCTTCTTTTCCTTAGGACACCTTTCTTTGCATTGAATGTGTTCTGCATATATTTTATTTTTTTTAAGATGTTTGTGATTGAAAGAAGAGCTTTCAGTCATGAAATTCAGTGGGTGCAGCAGAGAACCTCTAATGATATTTTGCTTTCTCTGTACTTTCTAACTAATTTCAGATGGTCTCTCCAGGCAGGTATCTTTAAAGTTTTTTTTAGTATAAATGTGATTACACAGAAAAGCAGAGGATGTTATTTCCTAACAAGATTTTCTTCTAGTCCCCTCCTGATAATGACTCTGAGAATGAAAGTAACTCAGACTGACAGGTCTTCACTGCCTGTAGTTCAGCACACAGAGAAATAGCATAAGGCATAAGGCTCCTTAAAAGTAAAATGATGAAAGCCACAACTGCTTCAGAAACACAGAGAGCAGAGGAACATGATGGTGCTTTGAGCAGAACCCATCTCTTGAAATAATCTCCAATGACTCCGATGAGTGGATAAAAGTTTGTGTGACTTCTGTTCCAGAATTTCATCATATTGTGTCTAAGACTCTTGGAAGTTTTATTCCTGGAAGGTTCAGCTGTGACTGAAAGACTTGAGGGAGAGATTTTTTTTTAAAAAAAAAAAAAAAAAAAAAAAAAAAAAAAAAAAAAAAAGCTCTAAACCTCTGAGCCAAAGATGTGGTATGGAATTTAAACTCATTTTCAGAGGGGATCACATTTAGATGCGTTGCTCAGAGATGTATTTATTTTTTGAATGACCACATTACTCAGAGCAGTTTAGCAATAGGCAGGACCGAACTGCCTCAAGACATTGAAAATGCTTGGTATAACCCTACAATGCATTTGGAAGGCTGTAAAAATAGTAGTAAAGCTTCCCAATAGCTGGCAGAGCTAAGAGAAATGGAAAAGCTAAAACAAATGAAATATAAAGCAGAACAGTTATGAAATAAAATCTGGACATCTCAGGCTACACCCTGCAGTGCCTACTTTGGGGGAAAAAAAGGACAGTATGTGGCTGATTGAAATAATGGTTTCACTGGAGTGAAGGCTGCCAGGTTGATTGCCAAATTCACTTCCTGTGAAGTTTTCTGTGCTAAAAGTGTCTCTGAGGTGCTCCTCGCTGTGCTGAGGTGAGTGGCACATCCTCAAAGGTTGATAGCACGCTGTTCTCTCCCTCTGGTGAGAAATTCCACTGACACTGAGGTAAGACTCCCACCCAGGGCAGCCTCATCCCCTCTCAGCCTTGGCACAGCATTCAGACAGCACACACAGATTATGTGTGATGTCAACAAAAAGAAACCCAGCCACAAAATGTGCCTCAACAAAGCTCATCAGCCCTGCTTCTGTTCCAGCAGAGACAGAAAAAGATAGTTATCAGAAGATAAAGTCTTCAGCAACCATCTATCCAACAGGGGTTTTTTCGATCTCAAAGCATTATTTCTTTGTTGTTTCTTTCCAGTCCTGAGAAGCTGGTTCCTGAGAAAACAGTGATTTAAGAGACTGTTCTGTCATCTTCTGTAGATGGCTGTCAACTCTCAGTACTTATAAATATGGAATAAAATTTCACATACAAGTTAGTGCACACAGATCATAGTTAAGTTTATGTAGATGGAAGTATTTTCAACCACAGAAGATTTTTCCTTTGATCTATTTTACCATTTCCCACCATTACCAGAGATTTTATTACACCTCTCAATCAGAAGCTGGGACTGTGGAGATGATTGACACATGGAAGGATCTTCCACGAGGTTCTGCAAGGCCTTGGAAAAGAATAAAGTGTCTGAAACTCCTTCCATATGTGACTCTTTTTTTTCCTGGCATGTTTCTTGACCTGAATAAAGTCTTATCCCTGAGGTGATAGACATTCATGTGAGAAAAGCTGCATCTCCCCAGAAGAAAATGTATCAGCATTGTATCCATGAAAAGTGTTGAAGCAAAGGATGTTTTAACAGAAAGCTGAACACAGACAGCAATTAGTTTCCTTCCCTTCTTCAGGGGCTTTTTATATAAATCCCATGAGGTCCTTGCATTTACCTATTTTGTTACAGACCATTTTGCCACATTTGAAATGGCCTTCGAGGCATTTTTAGAAAGCTATTACTCAATGTCAGGCAGGCAGGGGTATTGCAGACACTGAGCACTGAGCACCCACATTGAAGATTGCAGCAAATAGGGCTGGGCCCTTAGGAGACACAGACAGGAAGCATTAGCAAACGGAAAGCTGCCAGGCTTCTCAGAGGAGCACAGGTAATTCTTTCATCACTGCTCTTGCTGATTCCCAGTCTGGGCTGTGTTTATAATAAACAGGGGAGTTGATTGATAAGAAATTCAAAGGGGTTTTTGCTGTGCAGTCTCTGAGTTTGAACACGTAAAATATAACTATAACCACCAAGACAGTGGCAATTTTCATACTGGGGCTATTACACCTCCATTTCTTGCCAAGCAACTCCCTTGCTTGGCAACCAACCCTAGAATCATACCTCTTTTCCCAATTTATTGCTCGCCCTTCTCTTTGAAGCTAGTAGATGCCACGTAAAAATTGTTTTCTCACCTTAAAAGTTAAATTGTTCTCACGTTTCTTCATCATCTTGGTGTGCTCATAACCTCTGCACATCCCATGGATGGGTTCAAATTGGCTCTTTGGAGAGCCCCTGAGGTTCATTTCCCACTGAGAGGGATCCATTCAGTCTTTGTCTCCACAAAAAGCCAAAATGAGTAGAGGCTGCTGTCCCCCTCTTGAGGCTTCTTTCCTACCAGGATGTAAAGAAAATTGTAAAATAATAGCAATGTGTTGTAGCACTGAGTTAGGAACTGAGAGAGAGTTTGAGTTGGAGTGTTAGAAGGAAAAATGTGTAAACCTTGTGCCTGGAACTCCTGGTTCTTCCTCATTCCTGGGCTTCATCAGTAATAAATTTGCAAATAATCAAAAATATTTTGGATTAGACAGTTTTACCCCAAACCTCACTGAATAACCTCAACGTACATAGAATGCCAGGCTTGCCTCTTGGTAGCTAAGTAGGTATTTGGGGGGAAACAGTGAAGATGCCGTTATCATCTACGAGCCAAATCTGAAGTAATTTAGGCTCAGTGCCATGAATTTTAGCAGTACTTCAATGGCTCTGTTTTTGAATACATCTGAGCTCTTGTTTCCATTTCTCTCAAAAAGGAGAGAACAAACCATTCTTACCACTTGGAGATTCTGTTTAGAAATGGAAAAATTGATGCTTTCAAACTCTCCATGGAAGAAAGAAAAAAGTAGACAAGGTTGTTTCACAAAAATAAACGAGGGCTTGGAATCAGTGTAGTTTACTGGGCAGTTGGTTTCAGCTCTTGCCAAATAATTTTCATTCAGATTTCTTGTCTTGAAGAATTTCTGACCACAAATATTTGTGGCATTTTTTATCAGATAAATTATATATATATATATATTAGATAATAGATATTATAAAATATAAAATATATAATATACCACATATCATATATCATACATCGTACAGCATATATCAGGTTGTGATTGTTAGGTAAAAGTTGCCAGGGAGCAGACAAGTAACTCAGTAACTTTCATGGGTTTTTCTTTCCAATCACATCACATTGAAAAACTTGGGAAAAACTAAAAGATAAAATAAACCTTTTTTTTTTTTTTTTTTTTTTTTTTTTTTTTTTTTTTTTTTTTTTTTTTAGGACGGACATTTTCACTTTGTTTTTCTTTTCTGAAAATTTTGAATGCATCACCCAAGTACCACTTCTGAGAATACAGACTTTAAACTATGAATAAAAATATGAATAACTACATAACTGGCCCATTGAAAGAAGAGAGTACACACTAAAACTGGGTGAATTTAGCTAAGTGATGAATTTTTTTTGTTTTGATTGTTTTCTTGCAATTTAGGAGTAATTACTTCCCTGAAGTCCAAATATTGTATTAAGAACCAAAGGGCAGCTCATGGGGGTTCTCCTCAGGCTTCAAATCCAGCCAAGCCAAACCCATAGCAGGAGGGAGGAGCTCATAACCCCTTCCTTACTCCCTCCCTCCCTAAGTCAGGTCACAGTGTTTTTAATGTGCCACATTTCAATAACCAGCCTCCTGCACATCCACCTCATTCCTGTAGCCACTCCAAACCCTCTGCTGCTTGCTGCAAAATAATAGAGTTCTGTACTTCTGCTGGAGCCTCTGGAGTGAGGAGTGCAACCCCCTCCAAGTGTCTGCAGGACATTTATTTTCATGACAAAGGGTTTTATTTGGCAGCACTGAGATTTTGGCCTTGCTGGCTGTTCACACTGTTCCTCTGCAGCACAGCTGCCACCACACTGAGACCAGGGAGACATGATCCAAATTCCATTTGTGATTCTGAGTGCAAACTCCCAAACGAGCCTAATGCAATCCAATTAGGTGAGGCGGGAAAGCAGAGCAGGAATCTTGATTAGCATCTACACGCATTAGCATTTGCAGCAGACCAGACAAAGTAATAAGCTGTTCCCAAAATAAGAGGGTGGCTTGCGTGGCACACGTAAAACAGTGATTAAAGTCTTGCAGCTTCGTTGTCAGTGTCTGCATGTTAAAAGTCTGCTCCCAAGGTCCCCTAATCCATCCTTGGCCTTTCCATGGTGTGGAATTTGTTCCCTCCCTGCTGCAAGGACAGCTGTGACAATGATTTGGCTACATCCTTGCAGACGTCAGTGGAGCTGGATCATTGTGAAAAAAAGCTGGAATATGTGTCTATGTGCTTTCTCTTATTATTCATAGAATCATGGAATGGTTTGGGTTGGAAGGGACCATCCAGTTTTGACCCCCCTCTTCTACAGGCAGGGACACCTTCCACTAGCCCAGGTTGCTCCAAGCCTCATCCAACCCGGCCTTGGACACTTCCAGAGATCCAGGGGCAGCCACAGCTTCTCTGGGCACCCTGTGCCAGGGCCTCCCCACCCTCACATAGAATTTTTTCCTAATACCTAATCTAAATCTATTTCCTTGCAGTTTTAAGCCATTTCCCCTTGTCCTGCAACTACAGTTCCTTCATCCAGTGATGAAGTGTCGTTCTCCAAAGACTGAAAGGCTGCTATGAGGTGTCCATGCAACCTCCACAGCAGGAAAGGCATTTTTTGTATTTATATGGAATTTATTGTATTTCAATTTCTGCCCATTACTTCTTGTCCATTCAATGGGGACCACTGAGAAAAATCTGGATCCCCACATCGGATATGCATCAGTTGCAACTCATGTTGGTAAGATCTTCTCTCCTGAAGGGTAAACAGCCCTAGTTGACTCAGCATCTCCTCATGTGTCAGGTACTCCATGCCTTTAATCACCTTCAGGGCCTTCACAGGATCCTCTCTCATGTCTTTTTGTTGCTCTTGTGCTTGGGATCCCAAACTGGCCAAGCAGGGAGTTCTCACCAGTGCTGAGAAGTAAGGAATGTCCATCGTCCATGTGGTGCCCTGAACTGGAGCACTGTAAAAGTGGGATGAAGCCACCACACCTTCACAAATATATCCCTGAAACTGACCCACAGCCAGACCATCAGCTCACAAGAAGGAAAGTCCTTACTCTGCAGTGGGCCTTGCACGCGTCCTTGGATCTGCCGAGTTGTGCTAGACTGGGCTTGTCTTTATTCTCAATCCAGCTTGTTTTCACAGAGAAATTTTCATCCAGTGTAGTAATGCACCCCACACCCGAGCAGGTGTTTCCAAATAAGGAAAAGGGGCTCCAGTTTCACACCTGACTTTTAAAAAGAAGCCCCAAAACTTTCTGGTTTTCCCTTATCGTAATTGGCCCAATGCCAGCACAGGGGCACTGATTGGGCTTTGGAAATGTTTCTCAAAACCTTTTGCCAGTGTCATTGGGCGAAGTGCCAAAAAAGCCCACCTGGATCATCAAGTACTTAAAAGACTGCAAAGAACTGCTCAATTGCTTTTTTGGTCTACCTTAGCGGTGAAAGAGTGTTCTCTGCACTGTGATCAACGTATTTTTCTTTTGTTTGATAATGTTTGTTATTTTTGTCATTATTAAAACCTTTTGCTCTATGAAGCATGTCCAGATAAGTTGTCTCACTATTATTAAGCCATTCTGGGAAGTTGCAGGTCAACCCTCTGACTTGATACATCTTCAGGAGAATTATTACACTCTGGCCAAGGGTAAGACTGTATCAATCAATCAAACTGATTTCTGCTAAACATGGGTCAAGAGTTCTGCAGCTGTCCCCTGTGCTCGGAACATGTTAAGCACTGTCCTCTCTGTTCAGTCTAAACAGGATAGGATTTCTTAGATATCAGCTGAGGGAAAAGCCCTCCAAGGAGATCTACTTGCCCACCTTTGATACATCATTATCATTCCCAGAGTAAGATCCCTTGGAAAGAAATTGAAACCTCTAGCCTGAGGCAAATCTTTCAGCTCAGAGTGCTGCCAACATAAAATATTTTCTTGTAGCTTGGTCACAGAGGAAAGTCAACCCAGCCCAAAATCATGCAGGCTCAGACTGTTCTACTCATGAAACTCTGGTATCTCTGCCACAAGGCTTCCCCCCACAGTCATTGAAGGCTTTTAATTTTGCCAAAATAGCACAGAATCTGCTCATATTTTCCCTCTTGGCTTGAATATAGCACCAGTTGTGTGCATGAGTAGGGGGAGGACACACTGTCAATATTGCATTGCTCCTACTGGGGATAAGCCAAATGATTAAAACAAATCAGTTTCCAGAATATTTTTTCATTTCCATGACTGAAAATTTAATATTTCTGAGGAAATTCTGATGTGTCTACGTGAAGAAATTGTTGTTTGGTAATGTCAGCCAAGAACTGGATTCCGGCACAAACAGTTTGTCTTGTGTTTATTTTTTAAAGTTCAAACCTGGATATCTCTCAGGGAATCTCAGAGGAACCCAATCAAAACCAGATCCCTGACAAATGCTTGAGTAGACAAAATGTAGATATATATCTTACAAGTTCAGTCATTTCCTTCCTTCCATCTTTTTCTCCCCTCTCTCCAGTGAGAATAAATCCACAAAGTCAAAATTAGGGGTGAATCACCATCTTTGCAAACTCTCTGGAAATCTCTAAAAAATTAATCTCTCAGAAAAGCTTTTCTCATTGGTTTACCTCACAGTTGTGGCTCTTGGGAGACCAAGATTCAGATATGATCCAGATAGTAAAGATGGGGGTTTTTTTAAGCTAAAGGACTTAGAGGTGAGGAGTTTCAAATAATCTTCTATTGAGGTATTAATTTTCAAGTGCTACTCCAGTTTCATTCCTCAACAAGTGGCTTTGAAAAGTGTTTCTGTCTCTGTGTGGGATTTTGGGGTTTACAGAAAGGTACTAACTTACTTAAACACTTCATGCTACCATCAGTGTGCTTCAGTGTTTCATTAAAGACTTTCAAGTGGCTTTTCTATAATGTGAACATGGTTTCAATGACAAACCCGAACAATAGGATCAGGAAAAAATCCTAAAACTGCGGGATACTTCCCAAGAGGCAATCAATCCTTTTTAAAGTACTTGGATGTGGTCAAGCAAGGATGGTCAGAAAATGAACTTCAGCAAAGAATGGTGAGGGAAAGCCACTCATCAACCTTAAGATGAAGGAGGGCAGGGTTAGACGGGAAATTAGGAACGAATTCCTGGCTGTGAGTGTGGGGAAGCCCTGGCACAGGGTGCCCAGAGAAGCTGTGGCTGCTCCTGGATCCCTGGAAGTGTCCAGGGCCAGGCGGGATGGGGCTTGGAGCAACCTGGGCTAGTGGAAGCTGTCCCTGCCCATGGCAGGGGAGAGGAACTGAATGAGCTTTGAGATCCCTTCTAACCCAAACCATTCCATGATTCAATGATTACTTTTTCTGCGGAGCTATTTGAAATGCTGACTTTCCCATCAATGTTACCCCAAAATTTTACTCCTAACCAACCAAAGAACTCTTCCTAAATCCCCAGAACCTTCTGCCCCAAAATGCACTTTGCAGTTCACAACTCATGCTTGCACCATGTTTCTTCTGGAAACACTGGAAAAACCAAAACATCATCTCTGATGATATTTTCTGACTCAAAGTCATGTCTGCAAGGAAGGGTATAGGGGACTTGGCCACTGTGGGGCACCTTGCTTCATTTGGGTTCTGGAAAAGACATTTGATTTGCAAGCAGGCGTGAAACCAGCCTCGATATTCCCAAGTGGATGAATCATACACAAGTTCTGAGCATCTGCAATTTCCATGTTGCTCTCATTATTAGAAGCCCATTTATATTTAACAAAATAGAAGATTAGAATTCCAGTGAAATGGGCTCAGAAAAGCACTATAAAGGAGTCTGGGAGACTCAGATTGAAATGGCTGGGGCACAATTTTCTCTTCAGTTCTATTTTCCTCTTTCTTTTATTTCTGGGAAGGAGTCTTGTAAAGTGGTTTATATTTACTCTGGAAGGTAAATGAATATGCCGGTAATACAGCTTGACAAGGACTCTTTTGTGGAAAAAGAATTTATTTACTGATAAATTGACCTGCTAATGTATTTTTTATTGTAGAGTTTCTTCACAAGTACTGTTGACCATGTTGCAATCTCCCTCCTAAAAACTGTGCTTTTTCTATGCTCCTGAGTCATTTGTAATAGTTAAAAACCCACCACTTGCAGCTACCAGCTGTGAAATTGTTATGAACAACATAAAAAAATAAATTATAAAAATCCAGCTGCTTCTTTGTAAAATTTTTTCTTTGTATCCTTACAATCCCAAACTGAATAAGTCAACATTAGTTCAGTCTCTGTGTACTCCGAAGGACATGCATATTTCCAAGTTGCACCAGGGGATACTTAACTTGGATGTCGGGAAAAATTTCTTTATTTATTTGTGGCCCAGCCCTGCCAGAGCTTCCCAGGCCAGTGTTGGAGTCCCCATCCCTGGAGGGATTTAAAGCCGTGTGGATGCAGGACTTGGGAACATGGGTCAGTGGTGGCCTTTCAGTGCTGGGATGAGGGTCAGAATGAACGATCTTAGAAAGTTTTTCCAACTTTAATGATTCTGTCATTCTATGAATATTGAGTTCTACCATGGTGTGTGAGCTGGAAGAGAACTTAATTATCAATCTTACTAATTTGCATTATTGTCTGTGCAGTTGGGACTGTTCACCAGATTGTAGCTGTGGCCTCATTTGTACTTCCCACCTCCCATCCCTCTTGTCTCCCACTCTGCCCATTTCTAATCACAGGTTGTCACTTCTCTGTGTCACATCTTGCCCTGCAGTGGAAGAAGGAAGTGATTCATCCAGATTGCTGGACATCCAGCAATCACTTGAAAAAGTGACTGTTCTCTATTACATTTTCATAAAACTACAGAATCATAGAATCACAGAATTGACTGGGTTGGAAGGGAGCGGAAAAACCATCTCCTGCCATGGGCAGGGACACCTCCCACTATCCCAGGCTGCTCCAAGCTCCATCCAGCCTGGCCTTGGACATTTCCAGGGATTCAGGGGCAGCCACAGCTTCTCTGGACACCCTCACTGCCCTCAAAGGGAAGAATTCCTTCCCAATTTCCTGTCTAACCCTGCCCTCTTGGCAGTGTGAGTGCACTTCCCCTTGTCCTGTCACTATGTGCTTTTGTAAATAATCTTCATCCATCTTTCTCCTTGTTCTGACATTTCCATCCTTAGTTCTGCATATTCAGATCAATATTCTGGTCACACACATTTTTTTTGCTAGAAAAAAAACCACTGTAGGTAGCAGTGAATATTGCTCCTGCTTTTTCTAGTGGTGCTGTGTATGGCTTCTGTGGGCACTATGTCATACCGAAACCATCTTGTTCTCTTTTCTACTGGGAATATAAATTCTTGGAAGCAGGATGCTTGTTCCATGTCTCAGTGCAGTAGGACTGGGAGCCCAAGAAGCATTGTAAGGCTGGCGTGTTCAGCACAATGCCCAGGTTAGTGTGTATCAGGAAACAAGTGGGAGAAATGAAGCTTTTTACTATTATTTCCTTGTCCAAGGAAACTTGCAGACTTCTCTGTGCTGCCATGAGCTGGTAACGAGAACTGCTGAGCTGTCCCAAGGGAAAAGTGTCTGAGGACAAGTTTGTTCTGTGAGATTGACAAAGCAGAGTTAAACCCAGCACTGCCCATTAGGCCTCCAATTGTCTGATAGATTCCACAAATCTAAGTGCCTGAACTGCTGTTGCTGGCACTGCTAGGGGATAAGGTGGCAGGTGTCAAACTGCTACAAAGGGCTTGTACTAAAAAGTCAGTAAAATTTCCTGTGCTGTCAACTTTCAAGATTTTGTTGCAGAGGCAGCACTTCAAATCCCAAAGATGGTGCAAAATTTGGTTTGTTTTTAGCTCCTGTGGCTGAGAAAAAGGATGAAAACTTGTGCTAATGCTTTCTACCTGCTGGGTCTGCACTTTAGCCCATAAGATACATATTGTTGTGAAATGGGTATCTCTTGGTCTTTCCCTTTCCAGAGAGAACTAATTAAATATTAGTTGGCAAAGGGACTTGTGTTGGAGTCTCCTGATGCCTGGGAGGAACATCAGAAGCTGAGTTGCAGAGCAAATCTAGGCCTTGATTTAGTTTAGTAAATACTTAATGTTGTAAGGGATATATCAGAGACCTGGGAGCATGTTCCTGCTTGAAGCCAAACTGAGGTCCCTGGGTTGAAGATAAATTTATTGCTCAATTCAGTTGAAGGGGAAAATGCACAGCTGCCTCTGACTGCTGAGCTGTGAGGCTGGGCAGGACCCTGCAGGGGATGGAGGCTGCAGGCAGCACACAGCTTTATGTGATGCAGTCCCAGATCCATGCAAGGTTAATTGGATGGGATATGTGGCATTCTGGGACAAAAATATATTCCTTTGCAAATCCCTGAAAGCTGCCACATGGAATCATGAGCCTGAATCTCTCCATCACAGCTCCAGCTGCTTGGGAATGCCTGGAGAGGCCAGATGGTTACTGACACAGCCCTTTCTCACCTTAAAATACATACAGGACTTGCCTGCCCTCTTAATTAGTGTCTGAGCAAAAAAGTGTTTAATGGCACCACTGCTCACATCTCCCCCTGGTAGATTTGGAGATTCATATCCCTGGAAGCCTCTCTGTGGAGAAAGTGCCTGACGACATGTCCCAGTTTGGAAAGACAGGTATCTGCCGGGAAAAGCTGGAGCCTCCCTTGGAATGGAGAATGCAAACACCCTCCCTCCAAATTATTATAATTTTGAAATTAAGGGCTTTCAGGCAAAAATATGGGAATAGGAATAACAGTTCTTTACTAGGAATATCAAAAATAAAAATGTAGAAGTACAAAAAAGCAAACAAACAACAAAAGAAAACACTGACAGAGTCAGAATACAACCTGACACCCTGTTGGTCAGGGTGTTGGTAGCAGCCCAATCAAGTCCTCCTGGAGTGACAGATGCGGTTCTGTTGGATCAGAGATGATCCTGTGGAAGGATGTAGTTTTCCTCTGAAGGTCCAGTGGTGGTGAGATGGGTCTGGTCTTCCTCTGGGAACCCAGTGCAAACAGGCTGTGCTGGTGTTCTGAATCTCAGGTTTTATCCAGGTAGGAATGCTTGGCTCCTCCTGCTGGGTGGAGCATCTCCCAATGGGATGATGTAATTGTACCAGTCATGCAGTGAGCCTCAATGGTCCATTACCAACAGATATCCCCTGGAGGGAGGATGGGTGGTGGAAGAGACAAAGAACACTGCTCCACCTGGTTTAAGCAGCTGGTAATAAAATACATTTGGTTACATCTTGCATTGCAACCCAAGACTACAAAATAGGGAAGCAGAGCTTCCAGTAATTATCCTTCAAAACCTCACAGGCTTCAAAAGGCCTGCTAGAACTCCTTCATCAATAAAAGTCAGGGCAAGTAATAAATTCGGTAATAATGAATTGTGCTCAGTTCTCTTAGTGTGTTTTGCAAGCCCAAGGTTCTTATTGACGTGGGGCCAACTGACATAGTTTTGTCACTTGCTGAGCAAATATTTGTTTCATGCATTTGCTTCCTCGTTTCATGTCTAGTGATAAAGTGTGGAGAATTCTCAAAAAGGTCCCCTTGCCATGGCTAAAATAAAAAGTAGCAGAACAATTCCAAATATGGAAACTGGGGTAGGGCTTCTTCGGTTTCCGCTAAACAAAGTGTTCCTCTTGACTCACAGCAATCTTGTAAGATATAACTAATTTTTTTAATCTACATTTCTCTCAAACTTTCAGTCACTTACTTGCCTTCAAATGATGCAAATTATTTTGTTTTGTGTGTTTGGTTTTTTTTTTTTAGTTGAAGTGGGTGTATCTTCTATCCATTCTTTTCATGGTGATGACATTAGACAATATTTGCCACATAATTAAAATTTTACACACTTTTTTTTTTTTAATTGGAACTCTTTGGAAGTCAGACATTTCTCTTGTTCTTTATTCACTGCATAAATGGCTATTCAAACCCATATACAATCTGGAATTTATTTTGATCTTTGGTTTTTAAAAAGCAGCAGTCATGAATTCTTTGATGTTTATCAAATTCCTTGCCTAATTGCAAGCCTCATTTCTGAGTTTCTTCTTTAATTTGAGCATTAGAAATGAACGTCAGCAGCTTTTCACAAGAGAAATACAAAGAACAAATTACATTTTAGCAGCAGAGTATAGCAGCAGCTTGCGATATTAATTTGTATTGTGTACAACAGGCAGGGAACATTTGGGTGAGCAATTGAAAAGAAAATGCTATCTGCAAGATATGTCACAAAACATGATGTCAGATTTCCTGAGGAGTCTGGGAGAAATATCACACCAACATTAAAGCGCCAGATTTCTAAATGCCTTGGCCCATGGGAACAAACACTCAAAACTGCAAGTAAAGCATCTGCAATCTGGTTTCTACAAGGCTAAGAATAAAATAGCCATTATTTGTGCCCCACAGTGCCTGTGGGATGAAATGTTCTGGTTGTGTAACTGCCCTGGCTTTCCTGCTGCTCTAACAATGCATCCCCGTGTCAAATTGCTGGCATTTATGGATTTATTGCAAGCCCTGGGGAAATATACCACAACTTAATAAGCAGGAAAGTGAAAGAATGTCCAAAGTAACAGGCTAATGATTAGGTCCAAAGGAGTTACAACAATAATTTCCCTCATAATTGGAAGGAGCAATGTAGGCTCATAAAAGAGCAGCAGAGTTAGTGCAGTGTTCATTTTATGTTATACATATATATATATATACATACATATATATATATATATATATATATATATATATATGACAATATTCTGTCTAAAGTGATCCTCAGAATCATGAAAAAAATTACATATATGTTCAAAACCCCACTCAAAACCCCAAACAAACAAATGAAAAACAAAAAGTAATCAAACAAGAAAACCAACTCAAAAACCTCTGCCCTTTTCTAGGTGGTAGAAATAGAAAATCAAATTCAAAGAGATCTCGTAATAGAAATAAAAATAAAAATGCTTAGGGATCTTAAATGATAATTTAGTTTATCTCATATCCTCAGGGATCTGCTAGCTGGAAATTATTCTTAGTAGCTTGTCTTATCTCTGTGTATATTGAAAATAATTTTTTTGCCTTTGTAGTTTCCTCTGGAGTGTCTGAAGAGCCTGGCCACAGCCTCACCTGCTGTTGTTTTCTCTAGGCTTAATCACTGCAGTTTCTTCATTTTTCTCCCCTTGGTGTTGTCCTGGTTTCAGATGTGGTGTTCAAATCATGGAATCACAAAACAGTTTGGGTTGGAAGGGACGTTAAAGTCCATCCAGTTCCAACCATGACAGGGACACCTCCCACTATCCCAGGTTGCTCCAAGTCTCATCCAACCGGGCCTTGGACACTGCCAGGGTTGGGGCAGCTGCAGCATCTCTGGGCAACAAAATCCAAGTATATTAGTACACCACTACTAGTATATTATTTTATATAGATATAAAATATTAGCATTTTTCAGCTCAGGATAAGATTTGCCCTTCTCCAGAAATGTGATTTTTTTTGTTCCACTTTGAAGTTAAAAAATTTCTCTTTTCAGTGGATTTGCTGTTGAACCAGTTTTCCTTATTCTTCATTTATAAAGCAGATCACCCCATCTAAATATAGAAAGCTGCACTTGTTTGTAATAAATAGCACATTATTTGGTTCTATTTATTACAATAAAGATGGTTCCCATCTTTATTAATAATGCTCAGAATTCTGCCTATCCTCTCCAGTACTACAAAATTTTCAGTTTTTCTACAACCCTAAAATCACAATATTTTATTAATCAGGGTTAGAGTACACATAATAGCACCAAACTCAAGAGATGTTCAGTGTCATGTGGCTTTGTCTGAACCTTTAGCAACCTGAGGACAGTTTTTCAGCTCTTTCTGAACTCTCTATAGAAGATTTACACCCTCTGTACACTATACTAATGCTTTCTCATGTTACTACAAGGATGTTCTGTACAATAACAAAGAAACTGTTATCATAAAAGTAAAAATAAAATGTTCAAGAGAGTAACAATTTGACGTCAACAGCTTTTCACCTTAAAATTATTATTGTACCTTGAAAGGAGAATAGACTGGCCTGAAACATTTCTTGTTACTGAATAGGTTCATGTTAGATCCTAAACTCCTGATTTCCTCAGTGTCTGTGTTTATCCTGGGGATGATGATAATTCCTTAGCGCTGAACTTAGAGGGTTTTGAGAAGATTGTCAGTATGTTTTGGGGTTTGTGTAGGGGATGTTTTTTGTTTGTTTGTGTGGTGTTTTGTTTATTTGTTTGTGGGGTTTTTTAGGTTTGGTTTGGGTTTTTTTGCTTGGAAGTTTTATTCATTCAGGTTTCCATTCTATAGAAGAATCACAACCTGTTTGGGAGTTACTAAAACCAATTCTCTCCATAAAGGTAATTAAACAATATGAAGTTATATGGGAGCTTTTAATACCTTCTACCACGCCTGATGCCTTAAGTTTTAGTTTTCATATTTTCCAGATTCTGTACTGCCTTAGAGTGTGACTCTAAACTTCATATAAAGTGTTAGCAAGTTCTCCTCACAGTGTAGTTAGACAAAACAATCCTTTTCTAGCCCGAGAACTAAGGACACTGTTTCAGCTTCAAGCCCAAAAAGTATGAACAACAGAGAACTGAGGAGAGCAATCTGAGAGGATGGAACTTCACAACCTGAAGCTGTAATTAGACAATTAACCCCAATATGTAAATGGAAAAAAAGTCGTATAAAAGTGTGAAACCTCGTGAACTGCTGTTCATCTTGGGTGTAGCCTCGGCCTGGCTCTTGTACTGCCCAAGGTGTATCTGTGAAGGCCTTTTCAGTAAACATCTACTTTATTCATTTAACACTGTCTTGCCTCTGTTCCAGGTAGCCCCTCTAGGCATCACACCCCCGTGTTTTGTATCTGGTTTTGTTACCTCTTGCCTTTTCTAGCTTGGTTTTTTTGCTCTGTGGAAGTTATATCAGTGTACCTGACCAAGGATAATTATTTTCATGAAGACTGAAGCAAAAAAGACATTAAACATCATGACCTCTTGGCATTAGCTGTTGAAACCTCCCACTTTCTGTTGGGCATGATGGAAACTTTCCTTGTTTTTCACTTGCTACTAATGAATCTTAGAGCTGCCAAGAACAGATATTTGTGGCTCTGGTTAGTTTTCCCCTATATTTTGTATAAACTTTTCTGATTTTCCTGTTCTGATTCAGTTGTCCAATTGGAGAAACTAAATACTTTGTTCTAGCAACAATTATTAATATTAGCTTCAATGCATTCAACTAAGGGTGTATATTAAAGTCATTTTGGAAAAGAAACATTTGATAGAACCATAAAATATCCCAAGTTGGAAGGGATCCACAAAGATCATTGAGTCGTGGCCCTGCACAGACACCCCAACAATCCCACCCTGTCCCTGGGAGAGTTGTCCAAACCCTCCTGGAGCTCTGGCAGATTTGGGGCTGAGCCCATTCCCTGAGGAGCCTGGGCAGTGCTCAGGGAAGAACCTTTTCCAAATATCCAACATAAATCCCCCTTACACAGCTCGAGCCGTTCCCTCAGGTCCTGGCACTGTCACAGGAAGGAGGATTACAGAAGAGATTTTGCTGCTTTTTGGACCAATGCTCTAGCATTTGACCTGGGGGCCTCTGGTTTCTGAACTTCCTCCATTTAAGGAGAGAGCATGTTTTTGTTGGTGATTTTGAGTGGCTGAAATTCTGATCATGTTTGCAGTGTTCTGTGCCTAAAGCATTCCATAAACAGCTTTCTAAGTGAATAAATATGAAAGGCATCAACATGCAAATTCATCTTTCCCTCTTCTAATCCCAAATTGCAATATGGTGCTTTCAAGTTCTGCATTGAGATTTCTTCCCCTCCTGCTCTTCTCCTTCACAATCTTTCCTTTAATTAGACTATTTTTTAAAAAAACAGAAAAGAAATTAAAAATAAATGACATGTGAAAATGTTGTTTGTTACAATAATTTCACAGATGGTGGAGGCTCCTTCAACGAATGTGAATATCAACATTAATCCTATTCTCTTCCTTCTGCCATATAAGACCAATCCTGATGGAAAGCTAGTCATATTGGGATAAATATTTACAGTGTACATACAGACAGGCTCATACATTGGGATGTGGGGTTTTTTTCCTGCTTCATCATCTTGGCATTCATTGGGTTTTACTTCTACCTGCATGCCTTTCTACCTGAGTCATAAAATCATAGAATCACAGAAAGTTTGGCTAAAAGGAACCTTAAAGATCATATTCTTCCAACCCTTAAGTCATCCAGCATCCTTCAGTTTATTCTTTAGGGAAATGGGGATGAAACTTAACTCTTGGGGAAATGTTTGCACAGGTTTGATAATTCTAACATGGTGCTACAGGTTTGTGTAATTTTTCAAAGAAACTCCAGGATAATTTATTAAGCATTAGTTAGAGCCTAAGGTAAGTTTCCAGTCTCATCCACAGTCCCAACAAAGAAATTTCTTCATTTTCTTCCCTGAGTTTTTGCATTTAGAAGAGCAGATATTTCCTTTATGCTGGTTTTTTGGGTGTGTTTGTTTGTTTGTTGTTTTTTCTCTATGCAAATCAGATGTCTGGCTTGGTCCTGCTTGCACTGTCTGCAATGCAAAATTCTCCCTCTCCCTTCCCTTTTCCACACACACACAGACACCCACAAATCTGCTCACCAGAAATCCTTGGCAAACTCCACCAGCCACATAGAACAAGTCATCTGAAATAAATTTCTGTTGTGACTTACATAAAGGTTGCATAAATTGTGAGGATCCTGAACCAGAAGAAAAAGAAATAAAGGCAGGAAGAAAACACAAAATAAGGAAAGAGGGAAAAGGAATCAAACTTCTGTCATTTCAAGGATTTTAGTCAGTATTTCTAGTTTCCAAGCACCCCAAAATAAGCATTTTTTTTTACAAAATTCTGTTTAATTTAAATATTTTTATGTTATTCAAAATGAGAGAACAAAAATTTGATTTTCAGAATGAAGGCTCTAATAGGACTGAATTCCTTTCAGCATTGTTAGCAAGTCTATGGAACCCCCAGTTCACCTACACATTGTAGATCCAACAAAAAAACCTTTCCCGGATGCATGTGACATGTCCAAAGTAGAACATCTGGAATAGGGATGCAAGGCCTATTTTAGCTCCTGTGTCATTCTCCTCTCTCCCAGTGAAATCCCACTGTCCATGTTGGATAGTCATGCAGGATGCGCTGGGGATGGAGAGCTGCAGTTGGAAATAGAACCATGGAGCCAGGGCACATGGTGGGAAAGAATTTAGGGCATTGTGGAATGGGTTTGGTTAAACCTCAGCCCCTTTTGTGTTGGTTAAAATATGAGAAAACTTACGTCCTCCAACTCCAGGCTAAGAGAAGGTTCATTCTGCACAGCACACCCTGCCAGGGGCAGGATTGATATTAACGATGTGGAAAAAGGACTGCCTGTCATTTCTGCTGAAAATTGTAAGAAAACTATTCCCTGTAAAATTTGCAAAAACAGTGCTGGGGCAACTGGAGGAAAAACAAAATTGTTTGTCAGTCTGGCACTCTCCACTGCTGGGACTGATAATTTACAACAGGAGAGCGTTGTGATGTGAGAAGAAATAAAGTCAACTCCAATCCCATTCAAGTCTGTGAAGATTTTTGCTCCTAAGACATTGGGGTTAAGCCACAAGTATTAAGCTACAACTTAAGCTGCAGTTATTTCAGAAGGCTGGTTCCAGCTGTAAGTAAACAGCTGTATAACAGGCAGCATGGATCAATCAGCTTTGGATACTCCAGTGGCTTGGAAAACCTATTGGATGCTATTTTATTAATATGATTAATAAAATAGTGTGATGCTCACTGATGGGGAACAGGTATGTGGAGAATGAGCTACAGTGGGTGGAAGGCCCTGCAGAAATTACCCTCCACATTAATTTAGGGTTCTCCCACCAGTTACTTTATCCACCTTTGTCTTGACTTTTAGGGAGAACACTCCTGGGAGCAGCAATATTCATCCCTATGCTGGGCTAAGGACCTTTGCAACAGGCACTTTTCTTCAGACTTTGTTTCCCAAACTTTTCCTCTTTTCCAAATGGGAAGTAATATTTTATACAAGAAAAACAAAACTGATTAATTTAGTCAAGAAATTAAAACGTAAAATAAGATATTCTTTGCACATAGGGTAGTGAGGCCCTGGCATAGGGTGCCCAGAGAAGCTGTGGCTGCCCCTGGATCCCTGGAAGTGTCCAAGGCCAGGTCAGATGGGGTTTGGAGCAGCCTGGGCTAGTGGAAGGTGTCCCTGCCCATGGTCAGGGTTGGAACTGGGTGGACTTTAATGTCTTTTCCAACCCAAACCATTCTGTGATTCTGTGAGCGGGATAACATTTGAGGTGTCTCTCTGATGATTTTTCCAATGACTCTTTCATAAAATAGTTTCTTGCAATAGCAGAATTTATATACAGGTAGGAATAAAAAAAAAAAAAAAAAGTTTTTCTCCTGTGATTCAGGACAGTAAAAGATGCACATGGATAGGAAGTGAAATAAGGAGAAAACTACACAACTTTTAGGAAAAAGTAAAAGGTGACATGGAGTCCAATTATTTCCAAATACTATCAGGCTTGTTACTGAGGACATTTCGAAGAAGAGTTTCTCAAACATGACAGGAGCTCAGCAGAGGTCTTGATGGGGTCAAGCAATACCAGTTTTTCAGCTGCAACATATTCAAGCACATACCTGAAAGGATTTTGACAGAAAAACTTAAAGAAGTCAGGAAAGTTTCAAAAGTTCATCTTTTGTCCCTACTAAAGAAGAGGTTGTTTTCTCTCTTTCTCTTCCCTCCCCTCCTTCCCCCACAAAAATACCTTTGCACAAGGCTGCTTTCTTTATGTTCCCCTTTGTTCTGGAGACATCAAGACCTGATCCAAGGTCTGTTGAAATGAATGAAAAAGCCCAGAACTTCAGAACCTTTCTCTTCATCATTTGGATGAACACAGGCACCAGCCCTTGAGAGCAGAGACAATGGCAGGAAATTGGCAGCACACGGAGCTCATGCAGAACTCGGCGGAGAAGCGCCCAAACTTCAGGAGCCAGATTGTCACTGAGAAATCACAGATGAACCAGCTCTAAACAGAATTTTGAAGTGCTTTTCTTATCTTCAGAGTTGTATCTTACACTGAGCTGGAGAAAAGAGGGAGTGGGATTTCTGAGAGGACTGGTCTGAAGGATGTGCTGAAAAACTGTATTAGCCTAATTCTGGAACTTGAAATAGGACCCAGATGAATCTGTAAAATTTCAGTCCTAGGGGTGAAGTTATATGTGATAAAATGTGTACAACTACCACACCTCATTCCTTCCTCCATATATTTTCCTTAGATATCCCAGCTACAGACCTGAAATTGCTGAGAGCCTCCATCTGAAAGATTGTTTGGGTAACAAAAGGCTGAGAAGAGAAATATGAAGACTTCTTTAAAACTGAGAGACTATGTGAGGCAGGGTAAGATAATGTCCTGCTTCCTATATCAAATAGTGTTTCAGCTTTCTGATGTTGCTAAGACAGAAGAGGTTGGAACAGTGTACTAAAAATCAGAATAATTTTCTCATAAAACACAAGGATGTAATGAAAACCAAGTAGTATGATTTATAGGAGTGAGTCACTGAGCTGTAAGAATTTAACAAGGAAAATATTACCAAGTAGCAATAATTTTTTTTTTAAATCTTTGTTAACAAAATTACTAATATTTTGGGAAACAGAACTCCACAATTGCCAAGATGACATAAAAATTGTAGGAAAACTCTTCTTGTAGGAAAATTTATGAAGCTTTCACATTAATCATTGAATCACAGAATAGTTTGGGTTTGAAGGGACCTTAAACATCATCTGGATTCCACCCCCTGCCATGGGATGGGATGCCACCCACAAGATCAATTAATAACTGGATTAATAAAACCGGTCACATTTAAATAAGTGTTTGTGTATTAAGGAACCTCTCCTGGATGCATGGTTATCTTTTCCTTGCAGAACCCTTTTGGGAAGAGGCTGTCACGTGAGATGGATGGTAACTGGCACTTGGGTATAAAAGGTGTTTCATGACATTTTATGAGTCATGTCTGAGATTTCCATTGGAATTTAATACCCAGATATTTTAAAATAAACTGCAATAAAAAGCAATGTGCATTTTGTGTTTATGGCTGGCAATCAAACTTGAGGTCGAGCTCACCTGACGGACCTTAAGAGGTGGGAAATGAAAAAGAAAAACCAGCACATAAAAGCCCAGCTGCAGCATGGACTTAGTGCTTTAACAAGGTGCACCTGCCCACTTAAACATAAAAATTTACTTAGTTTGACTAAAATTTGAGAACCACTAGAGTCTAATCCAAAAAAAAAAAAAAAAGAAAAAAGGCAGGCTCTTGTGGCCGCATCTATATAAAAAACTGAGTTTAAAACTCCAGAATTTTGACTCAGGAAAGACTAAAGTTTCTATGCTCAGGCCATAGATGATGAGACGTTGTCATTCTTTGGATCAGCATTGTTTTTACCCCAACTTATCACTCCTTCAGCTTAAAAGTCTTGAACTGCTGCAGGAGCAATTCTGGGAAACATCCACACTAATGGGAGCCTCCCATATGTACACACCCTCTGAAAATGCTCGTTTTTCCTCTCCCGTAAGGCCTATTTAGAGACAAGTGGCATTTTAGCTGTCTTTTCTAGCAGCCTCTCTGTGTCAAAGTTTTCAGACGTGTCGCATTTTCTGTTGATTTGTCTAAAAAAATAAAAATAGTTTTGTGGAGCTCAGTGAAGAAGTAATTGAGGTGCTGGAGATTCCTTAATTTAGTTCTCTCAGCAAGCTCAGGGAGGAAGTGCGGTGATCTCAGCTCTGTGCTGAATGAATGCTGGTCCCTCATTCCATTTTTGCCCATTTTCACAGTCTTTTAGACTCTCCAAGCATGAGTCTTTCATACAGTGTCAAATATATTCAGACAGTAATAAATAAGGATCACAGAGAAAGATGGATTTTTACTCTTTCTCATGGAAAAATCCACCAGGCTGTGTTCCTTATTAGTGGATAGGGAATTTCATGTTCATAGCTCAAATTTGTGAACTCTCCTCCATATATTGGAAAAAATAAGTCTATAACCCTTTACATTGATTACAGGTTGCAACTACAGAGGCAAAAAAATTAGTCTTGTTATAACAGGTATATCAGAATTTCACGTGATGGATGGGACTTAACCCTAATATTCATAATATATGCTAGACTGAGGTGTGCTTTGTAGGAGAACTGACTTTCTACACCTGCTTTAGGTCAAGTAATGCACTTTTTCACTATATTTATTGATTCAGAAACTGTAAAGGAAATTCGTCATTTTGATTCAGAAATTGTTAAGGAAAAAGGAATCTCCTCTTCTCAGTAGTTCTAATCCAAGGTAGTTGGAATTAGGACCTCCAGAACCAAAAGTTCCCAATTTTCAGTTAATCAGAATTTTATAGACACTGACCTTGAGTAAAGGCCACACACAGATGTTCCTGATTTTTTCAGGTAACTCTAAAAAAATTCTACAGTTTGTTTCTGCATGGATTCAATGTTGAGAATTTCTCATCTGCTAATACACAGTGAGTGTTTTATAAAATCTCAGTATCCCCTTTTATATGCTAATCTTGCTTGATTAGAAATGATTAACCCTGTCTGGCTCTGTTATTTAAGGGGGATTAAAGATCAACCCTGCTAAAGAGTAGTGACAGATAATAAACCTTCAAGATGGTTGAGGCCTCTCAAACCACCCTTTGCCCCTCTGCCCAAAATAGGAGATGTTGACTGTATAATCTAAAAAAAAAAAAACCAGCAAAAGCCC
This sequence comes from Chamaea fasciata, assembly GCF_029207755.1. Classification (NCBI taxonomy): domain Eukaryota; kingdom Metazoa; phylum Chordata; class Aves; order Passeriformes; family Sylviidae; genus Chamaea; species Chamaea fasciata. The sequence continues at coordinate 10,048,854 of NW_027094091.1, read as the reverse complement.
AGGAAAAGATTTCTGAGCAAGCTCTGACATGGTCTCTGAAGGAGGGCAAATGTACCATGTTCAAGGTGAAGAAACCCTAAATGATATTTCCTCAGACACAAGAAACAATTTCTGCCTTAGCCTGAGATCTGACATACTCAGGAGATGTCTTGAAGAGCAGATAAAAGGTGGACAAAGGAAAACCTTTCTGTCTGAACCTGGACACAACATTTACGCCTAGTTGGTGGTGGTGCTAAATTGACACTTGGACTTGATCCCAAGGGTCTTTTCCAACCTTAATGATTCCATGATTCTACGACTCCATGTGGTAAAATTCTGTCCACAGAGTCCTACCAGAGAGAAGAGATTTGTCTCCTTTTAAGAATATGGCTGTGCATATATTTCATCCTTGAATTGCTTCATTTTCCCACAAGACTTCCATGAAACAAAAGGAACTGATTACCTTTTAATTTTTTTCCCCTTGTTTCAGACAACAGGTGTTTGCCCCTGTCTTATTGGTGGCATTTTAGAAATGCAAATCCGTTTTTTGGGTAGATCTTCCCCATGCTTTTCAATGGAATAAGAAAGTAACACACCACAAACCTTGGGTAGAGATGACAGTAGCGTTTCAAAATTGTGCCGAAACTTGCTTTGTAGGAAAAAGGTAAAAAAATGGGAAGGATTATTTCTTTATAACAAACAAACAAATGAAAGCCTATTTTTATAGAAAGTGTTAAAAATGCAATAGCTATTGCCATGAAAAGCATGAGTGGCTGATTTCTGCCATCCCATGCTAGCTCCTTCCCTGTGATCTGTCTCCTCAGAAGTTGAATCACCTATTTCTTGTCTCCCACCTACAGGTCTTTTCTCCCACAGTCTTTTGGGACCTGCTGACAGTAAAAAGTCTTCAAGAAGGCAGCTCCTTAGCAGTTCATCTGCTCCCCTCAGGATTCCAACATTAAGGAAGACGAGGGATGTGAGAAGCCACAGCTGAGTTTATATAATCTTCATGATGCAGCGTGAAGCCTCAGCCCCCCGAGCTGGTGCCCCTGAGGCTGGCAGCAAACACCAAGCAGAAGCCTATTGTTTGCTGAATGTATCTATCAGGAGATTATTGTGCTTGGCCAAGCTGCTTCACTTTCTCTTTGCTGAAAGTACAAAGCCCAGGAACCCTCTGCTCCAGTCGAGAGGCATTTTATGTTTAGTTAAGCAAACATTTGTGTAATTGCAGGATTAGTTCTGGAGGGGGATGTTGCTCAGATGGATGAGGATGAACGATGCCCTGGAGAAGTGGCATTTGTTACCAGACATGCTTCTATTGCTGATATTTTATTTTATTGGGTTTTTTTTAGTAATCATTGCCCACTTTCCCATTCATATTCCACAGCCCACTGGAAATTGCACGTCTTACAAAGGGAGACCCGAGTCCCACTGCACTCTGTCACCAAGTGCAATTCCCTCTTAGGTCAATACTTTGCTGAGAGCGAAAATCAATATCTTACTCCCTTGATCTACAGCAGAACAGAGACAAATTTCTTTTCCTTATCCATTGTACTCTAGAGAGCTCCTTACTGATCTGAATTCCCAGTTCTAGTCCACTTATTTCACGTGCCTTTTTCAGAAGCTGTTTTCAAGAAAAGCCCTTTCTTCTGCTAGCCTACTGTAAAGATAAAAACAATATATGTGGAGGGAAAAAAGCTGCCTTGAAACTGGGTGGCAGTGCTGGGTTTGAGCTCTTTGGGTTGAACTGAAGCCATTACCATGGAGTGCAGCTGGGTTTATCGCTGCTGTGCAATATCCAGGACGGGAATATGAGGATGGTGAGAGCACAGCCTTGCTGGTGGGCCAGTCTGCCTCAGCTCATTCCCCTGGTGACTCTTGGAGAAATTTTCACACTGACTGCTGTGTGATGAACTTAAGCTGTTCGTAGGAAGTTTCCTTGGGTATTTCTGTATCCTCTGTTCTCAGGCTAAGAGGTAGGAATATGTTGTATCCTGGCAGAGAAATTCCCTATTCTCACCTTTCCAGTTCTCATCTCATTCTTCCACCAACAATCCTGCAGGTTGATGCTGTCACATCCTTTCTGTGGGAATTCCAGACACCGAAAATTCTCAAAATCTTGTGTATGCAGGCCCAAATATAGAAAATGAATACAGGGTTCAACCTGAGACCTTGGGAAAGGCTTCCAGATCTGGAGACCATAAGCAAAAAATGTGGATTCATAATTGTCCTGGGTTGAAGTATATTCTATCACCATCTTCATGAACTGTTGAAACCAGGTGAGGCAGTGCTCCCTGCCTCCCCCACTCTGATTATCTTCTGTTAATGGGCCCATCAGTACCTTTGCCACATGACTCACAGATAACCCCCTCCTGGACTACCTCCTGTTAATGGGCCCATCAGGCCTTATCACATGACTCACCATCCCAGTGTGAGATGCTCCGCCCAGAGGGAGGAACCAAGCATTCCAGCCTGGATATAAGCTGAGACTCTGAACACCAGAGGGGCGCTTACCCACTGGATTCCCAGAGGACCCGAGCTACCAGACCTTTCTACAGGATCACTGCTTCAGGAAGACCACCTCATCTGGACTGCTTCCATCACTCTGCTCAGGTTGTATTCTGACTCTGTCAGTGGTCTTTTGTATTTTTGCATCTATTTTGTTTTACTTTCTTTCCTTTCTTCCTATTAAATTGTATCTCTGACTTGGAGCCTCTCATTTGTTTTGCTTTCAAACCACTACAATAATTTAAGCAGAAACATGTTAAACTAGGTAGTGGAAAGCTTTAGAATTTAAAGTTTAATATATTGAATTAGTTATAAAGGTAATAAGAAGTTTTAAGGTGTAGTTCTGTAAGTTTGTGTGTCATTAGATGATTGGTTAAGAAGGTCTGCATTGCAGCAAGATGCGTGATACAAATTAATTAGCCACTGGTGTGAAAGTTAAAACAGTATGTCTGGCAGTAGATTATTGGCTAATTAACCTTTAAAACCCCTTTTAACCCGTGGTCTTTTGACCACTGACTGTGAACTCCTGGTGTATGTGGCAAAGATGTTCTCACTCCTTGGGACCAAGGCAATAAATCATGTTTTAAGATGTCTCCTAGTGGTGCTGTCTCTCTTAATATCCTGATACCTTACCAAAGAGGGATGTGAAGTGGTTTGATGGGGCAGGTATTGCTTTTATTTCCTGATCCCCCTTTCCCTAATTGGTGCAATACTTTGGTGACTGGAGGCTGAGGAGGATTTGATCAGCTGTGGTGTCTGCAGGAATTTCTTTCCCATTTCCAGCAGAAAAGAGGTCTCAGGCAGCTTTTGAAGAACAGGGCAGGACAGGAAAGCAGTTCCCAGGAGATGCTGGCGGAGGTGTGCAGGGGTTGGAGGTCAGGAACAGATGATTTCTGAACCTGGAGATGAGGCTGTCTGGGCTATAAATTTCCAGGCATGCAGAAAGTGTGGCAGCGCTTGGATCTGCTCTGGTAACCAGAGATTGGACTGCTCCACTGGGCAGAGACAGATGGAATATTACCGGAATATCATAGTCACAAAAATGCTAAATATACATAACTTTTGTTTCATTCTGCTTTGATTACTTCCCCAAATTCAAGTGGTGGTCCGTCAGCAAATGTAAGGTGGAGGAATGTCAATAGAAACAGAAGTGGGTGTGCTTGAAAACTGCAAGAACTGTGTGTTGAGTGATCCACCCTCTGCTCTTGCTTTTAAATCTAAGCACACCATGTTCCTTGTACCTTTCTTTGTATTTTTCTATTCTCCCCCACGTTCACCACCCTTCCTTGCACTGGATAGCCCCAAACTGGGCACAGCACTCACCAATGCCAAATACAAGGCACCATCATAGAGAAAGCACTGCTAACATTATGTGGGAACAAGACAAGAACTCATTCTGTCTTCTGCCTAAACCACTTCCCAAGCAGATTAATACATCAAGAGCACTAATACATCAAGAGTATTAATACATTTTAAACTGGTATGGCCCTGCTCAGCTCTTGTTTTAGCAAAAAAATGAGAAGCAGCAGCTCCAACACTCAAAGCTTGCAGGGAAATGAAGAGCAGCTTTAACCCAAGCTCATCTCTGAAATAAAAAAATGCTCCTGCCCTAAGTGTGTACAACCTGGAAAGCAGGAACTCCCTGGAAGTGAAATGATCTAGATAAACAAGGGACTGAATGATATTAAATCATTCACAGCTAAGAGATGTGGAGTCTCACCTGATTTTGGATCCAAACTTGTCACAAAAAGTTGACAAAAGCCTTTCTCAAGCCCACACCAGTGACACCAGTAATTCTCAACAAGTGGGAAATGTCCATTGCCAGGAAATACATGGAATAGAGCAATCATTTCTGCAAAGCACAAGTGGGTGCCTGTGGGGTATGGATTTATATGAAACTGGCTTTAAGGCGTTACCCCCATGGTTTTTCTTCTGCTTTGGGAAGAGGTCATGGTTAGATGGGATGTTGGGAAGAAATTCCTGGCTGTGAGGGTGGTGAGGCCCTGGCACAGGGTGCCCAGAGAAGCTGTGGCTGCCCCTGGATCCCTGGAAGTGTCCAAGGCCAGGTTGGACAGGGCTTGAAGCACCCTGGGATGGTGGAAGATATCCCTGGCCACGGTAGGGGATGACAGTAGTGATTTTTGATGTCCCTTCCAACCCAAACCATTCCATGATTCCATGATCATAAACCTTGGCTGACTCTTTAAGTATTCACAACCAAGCCAAACCAAGCAATGTCAGGAATTTGTGCTCAGCTGCTCATGCAAAGCTATTTACACCAAGGCAACACATTAATAATTTTTACTTTTTTTCCAAGAAAACTACAGCTGTACTTCATATAAGCAGGTAGGAATGTGCAGGATGGGGTTTTCACAGTGACAGTGAAAATATTTTTTTTTCTGTCTGGGGATCCTGAAATTCTTTAAACATATTGATAAAAAAATATAAACAGATAAGTCAGAAAAAACATTATTTTGATTTCAGAGCGAGAGATGATAAAGCTCAAAGGGGTTAAATATTAGCCAATGTCTATTTCCAGTGACAAGCTGGATATAGATTTAAAATGTCCCAACATCAAGGTAAGGTTTTGTGCCCCAGCAAAATTTTAATTTTCAGTGCCTTTATGATACAAGGGCTTATTTTGATTAAAAATTCTATTAAATTGAATTGTTGTGGAAAAATACTGGGTGTTTTTATTGACTTCTCAGGTAATACTTTTTAAACATTTTTGTTTCACTTTGTACTGCTCAAACTGTTTTTCCTTTTTCGGTACATGAAATGTTCGTGAATTATTCAATGGAAGTATTTTATTCTACATTTCAGCTAATGCTTTCAAAGTGAAATGCCTGAAACTGGGCAGTGAAATCCATACTGAAGCAGATAATAAAGCATTAAAATTTGAGAATGTTTGCTTTATAAACCATATAAACCTCCTTGCTAGTTTCCAATTTATAAACACCTTTCCAAATCAGATTCTCTTTAGCTGGCAGGGACTAAGAGCAGAAGCTCTGCTGGAAAACATCTTTCAGCTTTCCAATTTGGTATTTTCCCCTTAGAATGCTGTGGAAATTTTAAATGGTTTGTAGGGATTAGGGTGAAATCAACAATCTACATGAGACATGATTATTTTTTTAAAGTATTTATGAATAATTATAAATCACTGAACTGAATCATGCAGTGTATTAATGTTCATTTGTAGAGTTTCTTATTCTTACACCTCTTTTTTTTTTTTTTTTTTTTTTTTTTTTTTTTTTTTTTTTTTTTTTGAATACCAGCAATATAAATTACATTACTGTAGTGTTATATAGGTTCCCTCTGTAGCTGTCACATATCCAAAAGTGCACCACAGGAAAAGCTTTAGGATTAAACAACCCTCTCCCTGTCAGTGGGTACCCATCCATCTCCAGTGACCCCAGAAATCCTGGTTTTGACTTTGGCACCAAATTTTGCAGTAGCATCACCCCTTGAGCAAAGTTTCAGTGAGCTGTGGTTAGCCAGGGGCAGCTGAGTCCCACATGGATTTGTGGAATCCCAGAACCCTTCAGGCTGGAAAAGCCTTTTCCTGGACCCTACTAATCTTTCCACAGACTATAGCATCCACCCTGGGGTACCAGCCTTGCCCTTCAAGTTGCCAAATGTCTCCGGTGACTCAGGTGATTGGAAATATCCTCAGTGCTCCAGGGTGAGCAGAGTGATTAGAATCTTCTTTTCCCCTCTGGAAATGAAGCTTCCTCCCAAAGGCAGTGCAGACAATTCTGTAGTGGACTGAGCTCTCAAAAGTGAAAAAAAAAAAAAAAAAAAGCATAAGGACATGAATTCAATGTGTTTGGCATTGAAATCAGACTGCTGCTTTCACATCAAGGTGAATTGTACTGAATGCGTGTCATGTTTGAATACAGTTATTATGGAGATTTTTTTAAAAAAACAATCCTTATTTTGACATTTAAAATATCTGCTTAATTCTACAGCGATGGTAATTAAGCTAATTACTGTTGCAAATAGTCAGGACTCATTGGCTTGCACTGCAAAATCAGAATCTCAGTTCCAAAGAATTCACAACCTCCACTGATTTGTCACTGAGTTTTCATGGAGGAAGGAGATGCTGCCATGGAGAGTAGTGTTGGTATTTGTCCTGACACTTAAGAGCTTCCCTTGGGAGTCCCAGTCTGAACTCTAAGGTTGGTGAAGATTATTTGGGGTTCTGAATGCATTATTTAATCTGCCTCATGTGCTCAGGTTGAAGTGGACAGACTGAGAAGTAATTTCATTTGCCCAGGACTCTCCTGAATAAATTAGAAAGATGGGTTGGGCCCTGTTGATTGCGAGAAGGTCCCAATAACAAACCATCACATCCATGCTCAGCCCTGCTGCAATCAGAAATTTCACTCATGTGGATTACACTGCATTGCAGGTCACAGCACAAATTTAATTAAATCCTGATAAAATCGATTTGCAGTTCTTCTACTGCTTAAGTTGAGAAGAGAAAACTACTGAGACAGGCGCCCAGCTGGAAAAAGTTCTCAAGTATAAAATTACAACTGCATTTTAAAATGTTCTTCTGATTCAGGATGCGGGAAAGGTTGATGGGCTGATCCTAAGCTGTGCAGGACAGGGGAGTTCTGCTGTCAGAAGTGGAATTGTGTTCCCTTCTGCCAGCTGAGGTCCACCCTTTCCTCACATAGATCAAGCAGAATACGTTTTTTTAGGAAAAGAGCACTGGCTACAGACTTTAATCTCAGCACCCAACCTCCCCCTTGTCTGCTATATTAAAATTCAACACAATTTGTGTTGACTCAATGTTGTTTCTGTCTCCAGTGGCAATGTGACATCCTTTGGGACATCCAAGAATTATCTCTCTGGCATAAGGCACCCACCATTTATATTACAGAAAAAGTCTTGTGACCACAACTGGGGTTTGAAAGGACAATAATTAATTTCAAGGGGAACCAGACAATATTTCAAAACAAGGCTCTCAGCACAGCTAGGATGTAGGAGATGTTAAAAAGCAAGTTCTCCCTGGTTTCTGGAGCAGAGATGAGGCACTCAGGGGACCCAGCTGTAACAGCAGCTGGTTGGGTGACCTGGGACATTTGGATTCCTGGTCTTGCTCCAGTGTGGTTTCAGAAGGGACCAGCTGGATATCCTGGAGCAAGAACCGTGGGTACTGTCAGTGGCAGAGAGCAGCCGAGTTGTCATTTAGTGCTGGCTGAGCATCCCAGGGAGATCCTTCCCAACCCTCCTGCGGCTGGAAGTGGGCAGCCCTCATTTTCAGGAAGCTCTCCGTCTCTGACAAGTGATGCATTCCGTCTGTAACACCTTGCCTGTGCTTATTTTCCTTTTCATTTATTATCTGGCTGTTTGGTCTGCTCTGCCTGGTCCCCACCCAGACAGAGCATCACCCTTTCCTTTCCTGAAGGAAGATCCCGACCTCGTGGATCCCGGCTCATGGCGTCCCGCCTCCCACCTGGAATGCAGATGAAGAGCTCCGCGGTGCCCCTGACGCCAGTGCCCTCCTGATAACAGGGACAAATCAATGGATGAGCATCGGAGCGGCAGCTCCCCGGCCTCAGATGTTTCCATGACAGCCAAAAGCTCTCCGGACATGCTTCTACCACCCTCTCGTGTTGGCTCCCTGTAAGAACAGGATTTATTCGGGTTTACACTTGTTCTGCCTTTTGGCGGTGTCCCAGTTGACATCTAACGCCAGTCTTCCTCCTGGACATCCTTCACACAGCACAAAGGACTGGAAAAGAGGGTAAACCCTTTGTGAGGGTGAGGTTTATCAGTAATTTTGTTGCAGGCAGAGGTTTGATCAGCTAGTATAGTAAAACAACACTTTTTAACTTTTTCATTTCAGTAGCCCGCATTGACTGCTGTTATGTCCTGTTGTGTTATGCCTGTTATGGTCCTTGATAAAATTGATTCAACTCACAAAAAATACACATGACCTAGGAAGAAATATCCATTAGAATATGTAAGTTATTAAATCATTTATTTAACATCACTCTGGAGGTTATGCACAAGGTATTAATTCACAACCCCTTTTCCTGGCACTTCACTGACAGGCTCTCCAAGTTTTGACAGAGAGTGTTTCATGGGATCTGAGGAGATTTTCCAGTTCTCCTCACTTCTTCTGTGGGGGGAAGGTTGCCCAAGTTATTCTCTTCCTCTGGTTTCCTGGGCAAGGAAGAGATGTTTCAAATAATTATTGATTCTGATACTGCCAGCATAATTTCTTCTTATTGATTTATTTTTCTTTTTAACTCCAGTTCTCGCAGATTGAGGCTTTCTAGGGCCATGCAACAGACTGACAGCTTTGAAAGACCAAAGCTGAATGTACCCTTTACTTCTCTGCCATCTTAAATGAAAATTTAAGCTCACCTTTACAAGGCTTTACAAATGATGGCAGATTTTTTTTTCCTGTTTCACCTGCGTTGCAATCCCCAGCTCTATAAAATGACCAGGAAAAGATCAGTCTGAGTTTGCTTTGCTCTGCTGTGGATGTCGACGGCAGATGGTGAAATTACAGGGGGAAGGGAGGACAAGGAAAGATCTCACACATATTTTTAAGGCAGGTTGTTGAAATCCACTGTTTCTGTGCACTGTTACAGCAGTGATGTTATAATGATAAAGCCCCTGTTATAAGTTGGACCCCATTAGAACTAATTGCATTTTTTTCAAAGCAGGAAATGGGAAAACACTGCTAAAAATGCCCTTAGCTCCAATCTGTGCTGCTCTGGTGTCACAAAAATATTTTCCCACCTCCTCAGCCTCTTGCTCAAAGTGCTGTGGGGGTGTCAGGACCAGGGTGTGCAACCCAGTAAATCTTGGGGTTCAGCAGGAAAGACCCTGGCACAATTTATTTATAGAGAACTAGGAATGCTGCTGGTTGCATCTGGATAAAAAATTAAATCTCGAGATTGAAATATCGGTATGGGTATTTTTATCGAGGCCTGTCAGTGAAAAAAGGGCATTTTCAGCTGGCTGGGGGCTTGGTGCAGAACTCTGTATTGCACACACACATCTACATACATACAAATAAAAAGTTAGGTGGTAAAAATTCAGATAAAATGGATATTCCGTGGCATGGCTGTTGCTGCTGTCGCCGTGGTAACCAAGCATGACAATGTGTCAGACAAGTTAATTTTAGAGAAAGTAAACTGTTTTTTAAAACTGTTGGAGAAACAGATGGATTTTGTCTTAGAATGGACTCTTAAATGTTTGCTTTTTGGAAATACTTAGAGGCAGACCAAATAAATACACATCCATGTCCCAACAGCTTGCTGAGCTGAAAAGGCTTTCCAGATGTTTTGGGATCATCTCTATTAAATACATCTCACTTGCTAAAGTATTTTCCTGCACCTCCCTGAACTGATGTGTGGGCCAGTTGAGAAGAAGATTTGATTTAGTTTTGCTGTATTTATGCTGGGTTGCTTGGCCTCCATTCTAAGCACCCTTTGTGAGAGCTTCAAACCTCCCCCTTTCTCCCCATTTTTATTTTTCTCTGTGAAGTGCTGATTTAAACATATAGTGAGTTTCTTTCTTGGTGTCTGCCCCTCCGCCGTTAATTTAATATCAGCCAGCCTGCTTCCACCAGAATACCCTGAATTTTCGAAGAAAATGTGCCACACAGAATGCAAGATAACTCTTTTGGGGATCTGGGTATGATGACTAAAAATGAATTAATCACTGGACTAGAAAATGGTGGTTGCTAAGGCACCAGCGGTCACAACCTGATTATATGCAGGATAAATAGAGGACAGGCCTGAGCAGCAATATTTTCACTTAGTCATTCTACAGGGTGATTTCCCAATGCTGAAGAAAATGATGAACCAACAGAGGCAGGAATAAAAAACAGGGATGGAAAAATCAGATTTTCTTTTCGCGTATAGATTCAAAGTCCAAAAAACCCACCGTGTCAAGATCAAATAAGAATAAACTGAACACTCATCTAAGTGAGAGAAAGAAAGGCAGAAACTGAAAAAAAAAAAAAAAAACCCAAGCCAAAATAAAAATGAGGAAAACTTAAAACTTTAGGAAATGAAAATTAAGGGCAACTTCTATGACCAAAAATTTCTGAGATTAACTGGCAAGAGAAGCTGATGACGTGAGGGTAAAAGCTATTGTAAGCAGTTTCACAGAAAGTTTAAAATATATTTAGAGCAAAAGAATTCTTAGTAGCAGTAGAAACCTTGCAGAAGACAGGGATAACCATTATGAACACCGTCACAGAATATCAAGAGTGCCCCCCAAACACTTCCATTCTGGAAAATTACAAGAGGCTATTCCGTACTTTTAGCGATGACAGCACTGTTTATTGGTTTAGTAAATCAAGGAATAATGAACCAAACCTTTTTTTTCCCCCTTTTCATGCTCAGCCAGTTCAGACAACTTTCAGGAGACACTGATGGATCTGACAGAGGAGCAGCTGATAAGTTGCTGTGAATGTTAATAAATCAACTCACTGCACTGAAATTCCAGAAGACGGAGGGACAATATGGGAGATAATATTGAGGGAGACTGGACACCCTGCATCCGTCACTCCCATGCAAAATAATGGAAAACCTTATATGAGATTCCCTTGGTAAAGGCTGTAAATATAATTAATGCAAATCAAAAATGTGTCTGGAAAATGGGCCTTGTCAAAGAACCTCAATTTTGTTCTTTATATTACCATTTTGGCTGGAAAACCTTGTGCTAAATGTAGCAGTCTTTCCTAAGAGGCTCACCTTTACACTGCACAACTCCACAGCTAAAAATAAAACACTACAAAATATCAATACATCCTCCTGTGGCATCCCACCCCTAAGGGGAAGGGAGCAGTCAAGATTTGCAAATGCCCACGTTGAAAAGGAGCAATAGTCAGAGGGTCTGCAAAAACATAAGAGTTTTATCAGAAAATCACACACTTGGCATGGAATTTTTTATAAGGTAGTCCCTCATCTTTCAGTATAAACACACAGGGGTGGATTTTGGATAGAGGAAGAATGAAAAAGGAAAGGAGAAGGGGAAGAAAGGGTAGGGGAGGGAAGGATTACCTGAGTAAAACTCAGGTAACCATGACATGTGGAGATCAGAGTGGGTCATGGCATCATGGAATGCTTTGGGCTGGAAAGCTCCTCGAAGTTCACTTAGTTCCACCCCCAAAGGAAAGGAAATAGTTGCAATAGTTCCAATCCCCAATGGCTGGAATTAAACAGATTAATTACCATTACATGCTATATATAGTGCTACTGTTAGACGTATATATGCTATACCATAGTTCTATGCCTTAACTGCAGCCGGACCCCACCCCTCCCAACCTGAAGCTCCTCAAATACAAATATTCTTTTACACCTATCCAGGAACTCCAAAAATTCTGCCTGATTTGTTACAGCAATGTTTCTGCAAAAAAATAAATTAGAGCCCTGCATAAGTAGTGTTAAATGAGCTCTTGTTCAAAGGAGTGGTACAAGATAGAGGCAGAAAGGGAGATGATTTTGGGTTGTCACCTCCCTTTTTGGACTGCGCAGCCTGGATGCCTGATGGCCTGAAGAAAGTTTCTAAGCAGTTATGACCAGTGTGATTTTAAACTGTGCTCTCAGGGTATTTAACAGTGCCCCAACACTGCTGGCATCTCCCGTGGGATGCTGTGATGAGACCAAGCATCTCACCAGCAGCACTCAGTGACTTTCAGAATCGAGCCGGTGTTTGTCACCAGGAGAAAACCTCACCCTACTATTGAAGCCTACATTCTCTCTTGCTTAATTTCTTCCAGTTATTCTTAATTGTGCCCTCAGGAGTAGAGCTCTGTGAATAATTGATTTTTTTTTTTGTTTGTTTAGTTGCCAAACTGAGGGGAGAGAATTATTCAAGGTTGATTGGAAAGGAAATATATTTGGTCTTTCTTACCATGTGAAAAGCCCTTCTCCCTGACATTTTTCGGGTCAAACAAAACAGTCCAAAAACACAAAAGGGTTTTGCAAACAGTAAAGTGAACTACATGAAATCTTAAAGCATTACATTTGAAATGTAATAAAGTCAAAACATGGCATTTAAAAACAGTGAACTGGGAGGTTTCAAATGCAGTGGCTTGGAGCAAGGGGTTTGATACAGATCAGAGTCAATCAAAATTGATGAGAATCTTCATTTCCACTCTCCACACACATTTTCTAGTGAACTCTTTTCCCCATTTTCCTTCACAGATCACCTAATTTTGCTATGGTCCAACCCAAAGAGCCCTGCCTTTGTTATTGGTTTGGAATTCAGCTTACAGACAAGTAGATTTATGCCCCTTTCCTGAACTCTCCTTTAGGCAAACTCTACCTCATTAGTTCTGCTCTTCTCTCAGCAGTCAGTCCCTTCTTCCTACTAATCATTTTTCTCTTTGTCTTTAGATCCAATTTATCAATATATGCCTGGGCAGGTGTTAACAATTGATTCCTGTGCTAACCTGCAAGGCTATTTTCATAGATAGTTGGGTTTTGCTATTTTTCCTGCAATTACCATTTTTGGGTCTTTTTTTTTTTTTTTTTTTTTTGCTTTACCAATCTCCTTGAAACACATTTTGAACTGGAAAAGGTCTGTTTGGCCTTCTTTTTTTTTTTTTTTTTCTTTTTTTTTTTCTAGAAAAATTGTAGGTATCTCATTTGTAAGCTTGGGTTGGAAACACCTGCACCCGGAGTGCTCCAGCACCTTTTCATAGTTCACAGTTTATGGATATTTTACATTATTGTGTTCACAAAAATACTTGTTTCTTGCCCAGTTCAAATATTCCTCAAATTTGCCTGAGGCAAAACCTTAATGCTCATGCTTGGTGCTTGCAAGGATTACTTAGGAATACCTGCATGCATAGATGCCTGAGGCTGCAATAAAGCCAAACCTGTCTGGATGAAATATTGCAGGGAAAAACATTGGAGAGTCACCAAATTAGAAAAAGGGAAGAGGAAGAAAAAATCTACCAACGTTTTCCAGCACATTGAAATGTCAGCTGGGCTCTTATCCCCTCCTTCATGCTCATCTCCAAGCAGAATGATTTGATAAACAGTGAGGGATGGCTGAGGATTGCTGGCTGGGGAGAGTGATGAGAAACCTGTGCACGTTTTCATAACTCACCCGAGCAGAGCAAGGTTTGCTGTCCCTCAAGGTGATCCAACATCGTGTCCTGCTGCCAGGCTTTGGTCCTTTCAGGAGCACACAGAGGCCGATGATGGAAGTGCTCGGCATGCCAGGATTCTTCTGACTTTTTCATTAAGAAATGTGTTATCCCTGCTCACGTGGTTGTTCAGCACATATGCTTCATTGATTCATGCTGTATGAACACACCTTGGCTGTGTCCTCAGAACTTCATTACTACCTGCTGAATATCCATTTCAATTGCAATTTTATTCATAAATGCAAATTTCCAAACTTTGTTAATTGTGTGTCACGCATCAGAGTGATTACAACTACATCTCTGTTTTGACATAATGTGTGTTTCATATTTTGCAAACCCACCAGCCTAGAAAATTCATAATAACTTTTCATTCATACAGAAGTAAATGTTTCCCATTGTTTCTAGAGCTGGTCAACACCTCCCAGGAAAGAAGACACCCTACATTTAACAGGAATGAACTATGGTCCTGTACAAAAGCAGCAAAAACAATATTTAATTTCTCACAGAAATCAGAAAATATTCTCTTGTTTAGGAAAGAAAATGCAGTAGCACAGTCATTTGGTTTTCATTGTCTGCAAAGAATTGATGTTCCAAATGTTTGCAACTGTTGTGTAATATTAGATAAAGAGTAAATTACAAGATCCAATTAAAAGTAATAATAAAATGTCAAGAGTTCTCAATGTCATGTTTCTGGTCTTCATTGTAACACCTTTCTCTGCCATTTCAGCTCTCCCATTCCTCCCATGTTATGGTTTTCTCCCTTGTCCTATAATAATTTACCATTTCTAATTCTCACGTCCTTTCCTCAGGATTGCCCTTGTTCCAGCCAAACAGTGGGCACAAAGAAAAGCAAGGAATGTAAATTTCCACTTGTTCCAGATGAGCTTGAAGTTCCCTCTGCTGGCTATGAGAGTGCAAATCTGGTAGTCCAAAATGCTACCAAATCCCTTTTTCCAGTGTTGCAGACCCCTTACAATAGGCCTGGAGCACCAGAATTTTTTCTTCAACTGGGAATTGGAGCTTGAACCTGGCACAAGGGTGTGCAATTAAAACCCTGGTGATTTTTTCAATTCTCACCAGCTGGATAGGTTGTTCTTCAGGGAATAAGCACAAGCACTGGCTGGTTTCTCACATGGAACCTGCTGATCTGCTTTGTGAAGTCTGGATTCAAAGATGTTTCTTTCCTTGTGGGTATCCTTGGTGTTACCGCACAGAAAAGGAGATACTTTTCCCTCTACAAACATCTAAGTGTTTTATTCTATTTGGAAACCAGTTGGTGATCTCCACTGCTGCTGCTTTTGGTACTTAAATAATCAATCTTATGGGTTCTGAGTCCCTGCTTGTCTTGGCAAAAGGGTTTTGTGGAGCTGTGCCTTTCTGGGTAGCCTTGTGGAGCAGATTTCCCTCATCAACATTAGCAGTGTTTCCTGCTTCATGGACATTGAGGACTGAAGAGAAAGGGATTAAGGACAGATATCCAGCTGCCACCCCACTAAAGTAATCTCCTCAAAACTTGCACAGTCCCTTCCCATTAAATTAATTATTGCTGTACCACTTCAATCATGAGCTTGCTTTTCCTTCAAACTGTCTGCCTTTAATTGGCCTCTTTTGCTCACAGGTAAGTGAAGATGTCACTCAGTTAAAAGGTGGGAAGAGGATTGATTGTATCTCGTGTGTTTTTAAGAGAAATGGAAAATGCAGTAGTAAATTTCCAGTTAGGTCAAGCTGCTCCCTGTGCTCTACAGAAATATCCACCACTGGCTGAAAGGCTCCAATTTAAAGCTGAGTGTTCTGTGTTTAATAATTAAATAGAAAAAAATATACACGACTTCTCAAAATTCCCCTACAGATACAAAGTTTGACTTTGTCACTGTTTCCACACTACAGACCCCTTAGCTGCCAGTAAAATTCAAGGAATGAGTTTGCTTTTTTCTTAGCTAGGATTGCCTACATGAGCTTTGGAAATAAATCTTTATTTTATTTTATTTTATTTTTTATTTCTCTCAGGTTTTCCTCCTGTAACTTCTTTCCAAATCCTTTCCAAGTTTGCCTTCATGCTTTGTGGATAGCAGATATCTAAATCTGACACATTATTTCAAGCAGTGCTCCAGACAGAACAGGAAGATGAAGAAGAATGGTACAAGGTAAGAACTCTTTTTCAACAGATCTGCTATGAAATATTCCAGGGAGGGAAAAAAAAGGGACAAAAATGGGGAAAAAGAATAGGGTTCTATTACTGCTCAGAGAAGGAACTTGAGCCAGATAGATGTGCATGTAATTCATCAGGACAGTTGAAATGTTCCTCTTGTTATTTTCTCTAATAAATACTTTATTTGGTGATTTATGGTAGATATCTTGTATCTTGCTGTTACAAACCTATGGAGATTTGACAGTAATTAATCATGATGAAGAGCCTTGCTTCTCAGGAAGGGAGAGCATGCAATTCTGCAGGCTATTAGTCAATAAGGAAACACTTTTCAAGGATTCTTAATTGACTACCTTCATCACCAATTTACACACAGAAAACTTCTGCTAAGGATACCTTGAAGGGGAGATTGACAAACCAGAACAAAACAGAAATTACACAAAAAATAAGATTCTTGTGATGAATTCCTCAAACCACTTCCCCTCATGGCAGTGGGGTTTTGATGTCTGAATTTATAAATAAAATAAGGTTAGCAGATCTGTGAACTTGTTGTAAATCTCCACCAGGCTAGGGAGAATATAAGAAACCTTTAAGGAAAAGTGCCAATGTATAGCAAGGAGGCCTATAAATATATCATGGTGGTTTAAAATATGTTGACTCCATACCTGTGAAATGCCCTGTTGCACAGATAAAACTCTAGTCTGAGTGAAGAGTAGAACATGAAAATTTATCCTGGGAACAGTCATTCTCCTGATGAAAAGGTCTGTGCAGAATTTCACAAGTGATGGGATGAACCCAGGGAAGCAGGGATCAAGAAAGATGTTCCCACACAGATTGATCTGTGAGACTGCAGAAGACCCTCACAAGGAAACTGAGAGAAATCCCACTGCTCAACATACTTAAAATTAGGCTGGGTACAGCAGCTGTTATGTATCTCTAGCGCTGCAATAAAAAATAACAGGAAGAAATCACCCTGGCACAGCTGGGGACATAAATAACAGTGTTCAGCTCACAAACAGCTTAGAAGGCTACTGGTATATTCCAAACATGTTCCATGGGCTCACAGTGTGGGATGCAATGCAGGGACAAATCCAGGAGGGAGCTGGACTCCATATGTTGGGAAATGTGTTCTCTTTGGATGCCTGTGGCCTTTATGCCTTGACAGAGAAGATGTACCTTTATTTTCAGTCTTGCACTTTGTTTCAGTGGCTCTTTTCCTGTGTCTCCAGCACCCACAACATCAATTCCCCTTTGTATAAAATAGCAACTTGGTCCTGCAGTCTGTTGCTCCCTCCCTGCCTTCTAAACCCTTAGAAATATGAGTGCTGTCCAGAAATCCTTTGTCTTGTGACCTGTGAGCTTCAGAACTAAAATATTTCTTCTGTGGTTCCCCTATTTTTCTATTATTATGAGTGCAAAAAATATAATAAAACTGACAAAATCAGCTATCTTAATCCTCTGATTTGCCAGGATACCCACAAGTCATCCAGGAGGAGATCCAGCTCCTTCTTGCAGGATATAATATCTGATTTCCATGGTCTAGACCTCCAGGAAAAGGTCAGAACACAGAATGAGCTCAACTGGTTATGGCATTACGTGGAGATGATGATTTTCTTTACAAGGCTTAGTCCAGTTCTGGGACAGACACCTTTATATTTGCTTTTCTTGTGCAGAGGGGAAAAATTCAAGTTGTCTGGATGTGGGAAAATAACATCTGTTTTTCATCTAGTAGTGAGGGTTGGCCAGGTTTGTCTAAAAGATCTCAGCAGCTCTGCCGTTCCTCCTGTTTGGAGCTTTGCATTTTACATCAGTGAAAGTGATGCTACATGGCCTAAACTGAGGTGATGGAATGAAAATTAGGCTTTCAAACTTAACACCATTTCTTCTACTCCAGTGTTCATAAAACCCAATTTTATCCTCAAGATTGCACTGAAGAACTACTAAAAAAACCAATAAAAAGTTGAAAAGGTGAATCCTTTGAGTTAAAAATCACCAGCGCAATTGCTGTCAAGGTAGAGCAAGCTCTGTAGGTAGTAGTAACAGCCTTCCTTTAACTCCACACAGGAAAACAATCTTTAGCATAATGATCTGGAAAGAGTTCTTTGGAAGCAATTGACGATATAGACATTTATCTCTTTTAGGAAAACAGCCTACAGAAACCTTCAGTGGAAAATGTCTGAAACAGAGGTCTGAGCACAGCAAATGTTGTGGGGTGTGGTGCGGTGCAGGCAGAGGTCAACTGCAGGTTGACAGAGGTCAACTGCAGGCGCAGGTCAACAGGTCCATTGCAAGGCAGAGTTAATTTCTCCATCACTGCTGTTGATTTTTTCTGGGGTTTTTAAATCCTTCCCTTGTGCAAACACAGGCACTCCTGAGCAGTGTTGTTGCAGCATTAGTGAGGAAATGCTGCCTGCAAGCATGGAGGCTCTCCAGGCTGCAGGTGAGCCCTTGATCTATGTTTCAGCCCCAGGATGGCTCAGTTCTGGAGGCTCACTCAGCCCTAAATCCTGCTAGCCCTGTGAATTACCCACTCTCTGCCCAGCTTCCTCAGGGAATTGGAGTGGGAGGGATACACAGAGCATGGCTGCCTGGAAAAGGGCCCCATGCAGCTCACAGGGGTGGAAAACACTTTGCTTTCTGCCATGCCTGGGGATGCTGTGAGCCCTTCCTGTGACGGTTCTGGCTTCTTTTTGTGTTTGCTGAGGTCGGGATTAATACACAGGAAATGTAGGTGTCATGTTCAGACTTGGATGTTTATTATTTCTTATCTATTTACGGACTCATGAACCATGAGCTCCAACTAGTGAGCTAGAAAACAAAGGTAAAACGGAGTACTTCTCTTTCCAAGATTATGTAAGCGATAATTACCCAGTAACAAGGTGACACCTATATTATTTATACTTTTGACCCCATTGTGACCACCCAAGGCCTGCAATGCAGACCGTTTTCACCCAGTTACAGAAAACCACCCAACCCCATGAAGAAAGAAGAAGAAAGAGACGAAGAAGGAGCAGAAGAAGGACACAGACAGTGCCCAAAACCCTCCATCTTGACTCACATGTATTATTATATACTAAAACCCCAAATTCTAAGTTTCCAGAATTCCAACATCTTCCCTGCCTTTACCTGCTCTGGAGCTCTTGGCACAGGCCTGGAGAATGCATGTTCTGTCCTACCCTGCATGATCTCAAACCCAAATCGCAGAGACTGGGTGAAGAGGAGAAAAGAGGAAGATATGTTGGGAACTTTGGCTTTTAGCTTCAGAGATTAAGGGGGACCAGAGAGATAGAAAAAGGCACCACTACCTGAAGCCACAGTCCGTGTAACCATGTGAAAAGTGGGTGACCTTGCTCTGGCAGTTTTTTGTCAGGTTACACAATTGCAAGTTTATTTATAATACATATCTGTAATTTATACATTTGACATTTACTTTATACATTTATCATTTACACAATACATCTGCTGTGAGGGTGGTGAGGTCCTGGCACAGGGTGCCCAGAGAAGCTGTGGCTGCCCCTGGATCCCTGGAAGTGTCCAAGGCCAGGCTGGACACTGGGGCTTGGAGCACCCTGGGATAGTGGAAGGTGTCCCTGCCCATGGGAGGGGATAAAGCTGGATGAGATTTAAGGTTGCTAAAAAACCTGATCCATTCTTTTATTCCATGATCTAGTCCTTGAAGTGGAGGTCAGTATCTTTGTTCCCAGCCTGAGTTCAAACTCTAACCCTCTTCTTGAGGAGTGCCCTAATGGCTTCACAGCACAATTACCTCCCTTTTTCACCTTTTCTGGGTAATCTACACTCAGTTTGTGTCTGAACAGTGAAAACTTCCATCAAAATGAATGAGGAGCTGTTCCTTTACCTTGCAGGATGCAACTCTGTCCTTGAGCACAGGGTTTGGAATCCAGGTGATGGGAAAAGACAAGTACTTGATCTGCTCTGTTTCCTGCAGGTTCTCGGATAACAAAGGTGGCTTTTAAATACAATGTGAAAACAACCCACTGTGCAGTGGAAAACTGGAATAACTCTCTGCCAAGCTCTGCAAAGAAAGTTCCTACTTTTGAGAGAACAAATAATGTTTGTCAGTCCTATATAGGAATGATTTCCCTACAAAAAATATATTCTGAGGAATGGGGGGAAATTAAACTGTTGCCTTCTGCTTTTTCCTCCACGCAGAATCTGTTGGGTTTTTAGCCCAGAATGCTGCTCTTTTGAGAATCCATTTTTGAAACCCCTTACTCTGACGTATATCACAAACAGCACAGCCCATGGAGCTGTTCCAGAGCCCTGAATGCAGCTCTGCCAGGCCAGGTGCGGATCTCCTGCAGTGCATCCTGCTCTGCATCCATGCTATTTTTTTACAGTAGATATTAACCGCAACACAGCAGCAAATATTTGCCTTTTTCCCTTTCTTTCTGAGTTGTTTTGGTTTTTTTTTTTAACCACAAGGAAAAAACATAAATTGTTTCCAATTACTTGGTTTTCACATTTACGTATTCCCCAATATTTTGTGATTTTGCCTCAAAGTCTTCTAGAGTGTTTACCAAATTTTGAGCCTTTGCAGTGTGCCCTGGCTGGGATATTTACTAATTCTCCTCCCAACAGCTGGCACAGTGCTGTGTTTTGGATTCAGTGTCAGGATTATTTTGATAACACATGGACTTTTAGCTGCTGTTGAGCAGTGCTTGCAGAGTCAAGCACCTTTCAGCTTCTCCCACTGCCCTGCCAGAGCTGGCTGGGGGCACAAGAAGCTGGGAGGGGACACAGCCAGTGCAGGATGATCCAAAGGGATATTCCAGACCATGTGACATCATTGGGTGTTTTTATAAACTGGGGAAAGCTGGCCTGAGACCTCTGGTTGGGAACCAGCCGAGCATTAGTCTGTGGGTGGTGAGGAACTACATTGTGCATCACTAATTTAGATTTATCATTATTATTTTATTTTATTTTTATTTTTATTTTTCCCTTCTTTTTCTGTCCTGTTATAACATCTTTATCTCACCCCAAAAATTTCTTTTTCTTCCCAGTTCTGTCCTCCACCCCAGTGCTGGGAGGGAGTGTGTGAGCAGCAGGACACAGAGCTAACAAGGAAGCCAAATTTCTGACCTCCCTTTTCATTAATGTGTTCAACTATGGCCTATTATACCTCACACAGAGAGGGAAAGCTCTGTTCCACACAACTTCTGCATGGCTCAAGGGGAATGAGTTTCAGCTACCTCAGCTAAATGTCAGAGAGACTGAGCCAAGGTCCACCAACCTCAACAAGAGTCTTTTTCCCCCCCCCCTTGATTTCAGAGAGGTTTAGATGGGGAATTAAGCCTACCTGCTAGAAGCAAAAGGAAATTTTCAAATCCCTTTTCAAACCTGTCACAGGGGAGGAGCAAAGCCCCAGAGCATGTTAATGAGGATTGAGTGCACTTGGAAAAGCTGTTTATATTGGACTCCACTCTCTTCAGACATCTCACACTTTCTGTAAGACATTCCCTTTTATTTCCATCTTCAGCTGCAGCTCACTGGTAATATCTGAGGCCCTTTTGCCCCTTGCTCCACTTTTCATGTTCCCATTTCAAAGACAAACTCTGTCTGCACCTTTTTTACATTAAAGGTCACAGTCAAAGTTTGAAAGTTGGCCTGTAAATTCCTGCTGGTGGAAGGTGGTCCTTTGTTAAGGCAAAGATAGAGAAATAACGAGTTCTGTGATTTGGGAACCACTTTCAGTGCATCTTTGGGACTTTCACAGAATTCTGGAGTCTGTAACACAGCCATGTGTAGAACAAAACAAGGAGACAAATTAAATTCAGGTCAGGATGATTGTGAGGGGTAGAAAAAAATTTCTATTCCTCAGCTGTCACGAACACCCCAAACCCACAGACATTAGGATTTTTTAATCTGAAAATTTTCTAAATATCGCAATTCTCTGTTCATGTTTGTGAGCAAATTACTTCTCTGGAGGGGAAGAGCATGGTTGCCAGTACCTGTTTCACATTTAATTCTCATCTGAATCCCCAAATTACTTGTCAACATTGTTCTTCTGACTCTGCCTGAGGGCCTGAGTCATTTACACAAAACACACAGGAGTGTGTGCTGAATCCAGGTCTGGGAGTTGTTCTCCTGGAGCAGAAAAGCAGAGAACAATCTCACAGGGCTGCAGTGTGAATAGCAGATCAAAGCACTTGAGCAGAAAAAAAGAACCCTACAAATAACCCCCTTGAACCCAAAACTGAATTGCTGCAGCACTTCTCTGGGTTCAATTTCATTTCCTGCTTGAAGGGACTCAAACTTTCATCTCCCCTGAGAACACTCTCAAATCACCAGGGTATAAGTGGAGAAACACAGGAGAGTAAGAAAGGATATGTCAGTAATTCTTCTCACTCAGCCTTGCCTTCATTGAGTAAAGAGCCCAAAATTATCAGGGTGTATTTTCCTGAGGGGTTAAAATATTTTGTTAAGTGCTGAACTGCCTTGTGGTCCGAAGAAAACTTAAATTTCACAAGACAATTTAAGATCCAGAAGGAATCACAGAGTACCAGAATGGTTTGGGTTGGAAGGGACCTTCAAGATCATCTCATTCCAACCCCCTTGCCATGGGCAGGGACACCTTCCACTATCCCAGGCTGCTCCAAGCCCCATCCAACCTGGCCTTGAAGAATGAGTGTCTGCTTTTTCTGAAGTTTCCCAGCACAGAAAATCTGCCAGAATTCTATGATATCACAAGGATCAGTGAAAGCTTCAATAACCCTGTCCAGCACACGGATCTGGTACTAGTAGGACAAGATGTAGTGGTTTTAATCTGAAAGAGGGTAGATTTAAATTAGCTAATGGGAAGAAATTCCTCCCTGGGATGGTGGTGAGGCCCTGGCACAGTTTGCCCAGAGAAGTTGTAGATACCTCATCCCAGGAAGTGTCCAAGGCCAGGTTGGATGAGGTTGCCTTGATCTTATTATTTTGGGGTTGGTGTCTGGCCTGAGGGCCATTTTATTTGTCTACATTACTTTAAACCCCTTTTCACAGCCAAACCAGAAAATACGAGCTTAGCATGCTTGAGAGTTGGATCATGTGGGAAGAAAGAAGAGTTTTTCTGGAGAGGATCTGTAACACAGTGAGGCTCCTTCTGCCCTGGACCCCAACCAAAGCAGCTGCCCTGCACCTGGCTGTTTAAGAACCATCCAGGCCAGGAGATGAGCCAAAGGACTGTCCACAGGTCTAAAGTAAATTGCCAGCTTGCTGCTATCTTCACTGCTCACAACAGAGTAAAGTGCTGTGCTTAAATTTTCGCAGGGTGAAGGATTACTCAGATACACTTTCCCTCTTTCCCTGAATTTTTAATTCCCTTGGACGGAGAACTAAGTGAAAATGTGCTTAAAGCAGAAAAAAAGTATCATCTGATGAGTAATTCCTGCTACAAAATGAGAAAGCAATAGCTGTTCCCACTCTGGTGTTTAGCACTGTGGGTTTCCTCTGCAGGGCAGAATTAAACACCCAGCAGTTCCACCTAATGATGATAGCCACAAAATTAATTTCTTCAGACTGGCACTTGCAATTACATTCAGCTGAAGGTCTGACATGGTTAATGAAACCATGGAAGAATGCAGTTCTCAGAGTCCTAAACCACACAAACACACATTGATGGCATCAGAGGGAAATGAGCCAAATTCCTGATAGGACACACGAAGACATAAACGCCAACACACACGTATCTTACACAGTGTTTTGTTGTGATAGAGAGGATTTGAATTCTTCAGAAATTCTTCACAGATATTTGAAAATAAATGGAAATGGTGTTTGTGATGCCAGTCATCATGGGAAAAACAAAATTGCCAAATAATTGACAGAATAATTTAACAGGGAAGCAAAATTGATCAAGGAGGTATTTTTATCCTTGGAAAGCAACGGGATATGTGTAAGGCCATTGCTGTGTGGGATTATTAGATGAAGAAGTAATAATACACTCTGTTATCCCACAATGCTATGCATCCTGCACAAAGCCTATTAAAGTCTATGCAAGTATTTCCATTATACTCTGTGGCCTCCCTGCTGATCCACGAGAAAATCTGATTACAAGTTCATGAAGAATAAATATTCCCTCTCCCAAAAGTAGCTTATTCATAGAATCATAGAATAATAAATGCTGGAAAAAAGCTCAAAGATCATTGTGTCCAACCATTCCCTCAGCACTGCCAAGGCCACCACTGATCCATGTCCCCAAGTGTGATGGTTCTGGCTTCTTTTTCTCCGCCAAGATCAGGATTAATACACAGGAGTTGCAGTTTGTGTTTGGACTTGGAGGTTTATTATTTCTTATTTATTTACAGACTCAGGAGCCGTGAACTCTAACTGAGGTTAAATGGAGCACTTCTAACTCTTTCCAAGGTTATTTAATGATAATTACCCAATAACGAGGTGACACCTATATCATCTATATTTCTGACACAATAATGACCACCCAAGGCCTGCAACGTGGACCTTTTTCACCCAGTTACAGAAAACTACTTAAACCCATGAAGAAGAAGGAAGAAGAAGGTGAAGAAGGACTTTTACAACGCCCAAAATCCTCCATCTTGTCTCACATGTATTACTATATACTAAAATCTTAACTAAGTTTTCACCCTGTGAGATCACACAATGCTATTCAAACTACACACCCACAACCCCAGCGCTATCACTCAATCTCAGGAGCCTGTTCCAGGGCCTCGAGTTAAATGTGGTGCTTGCTTGAGGGTCAGCACATTTTACCACAGAAAGCCTGAAATTTTGAGCCTTCAGGGTTCCAACACCCAAATGCCACTTTCACACTTCTTTTGAACATTTCCAGCAGCAATGATTCCATGACTTCCCTGGGCAACCTGTTCCATCCGAATCTGCCCCGTTTGAGCACATGCACTGGCAAATATAATTCCAGGGCTGGGATAAACCAGGATTTGAATAGATCTGACTGAGATATGTTAGCAAATGTGCTCTACACCACAACTTTGAATTTAACTTGTGCAGATGAAGGTAAAAAAAATCATTAGCTGTTGACAAATAACTGTAGGCCTACATGAAAATGAGCTCAGGGGTCTCAGTGCAACTCCTACATCATAATCTGCTAATAATTCTTACACCATCCTGGTCTCCAAGCACCTTGTAATCTTTATAATGGGTTTATAATACTTTTGTGAGACAGAGAGGGGCTATTTCATTCATCTTCACAGGTGGAGAGGATGTCTTATGCTAATAGGTCACAACAAATCAAGGGATGGCTCTGGAAAAGGCTCTGGGATCCAACCAAGCAGTGTCTAATCCTTATATAACTCGTGCCTAGTTTTCCCTGTACATGACAGAGGAACTCCAGCAGAATAAACCATGAGATGCAGACAACACAAAGCAGAAAACGTGTAGGAGATCTGCGGGTTTAGATGACCCTTACGTTCAATTGCAATTTTTTTCCTTGGGTTTTGTCTTCATTAGAGCAACAAGGAGCCCACCACTGCTCAAAAATGACATAATCCAGCTTATTCCAAGAAATTCCCAGGGAGTTTCCTGGAATCAAAGATGATTTTCCAGTTAAAGACATTGTGGCAACCTCATGTCCTTTTGCCTGGGTGACTTTGCTGGGTGCTTGCTCACCTGTCAATCTGAAGCTGCTCATAATTTTAATTATGAATAAAGGCGTAAGGGAAGATCCCTCTGCTGTGTTCCCAGCATCACTTCCCTGCGTGACAGAAGCCTGGAGAAATGCAGCATGTCTGTGTCAGCCCTGTGCACAGAGACAGCAAGATCAGACCTGACAAACCAGCAAGCTGACATAATCAAGGCAAAAAAACTCAAGGACAAGTTTACCACCTTGGAATGTTCAAGGTCAGGTTGCATGGGGCTTGGAAGAATCCAGTTTAGTGGAATATGTCACTTCCTATGGCAGGGGGGTGCAACCAGATGAACTTTTCTACCTGAACCATTCTATGATTCCACATTTTTTGCAACGTTTCAGTTTTTCTTCATCCTATTTTATTTTTTACAGTATTTTTCTATTTCATGAGACAGTTCAAAAGTCCCTGGAAAGCAGCATAGTGCTCTCTCCCACTTGTTGTTACTTATGGATCTATTGACTGAACTGTTCATACAGAGATATTAATTGTTTTTCACTCTCTGAATGAAGATCAGGAGAAAGCTGTTGTCTAATGTTAACAGGAGCAGGAACAATGACGCTTATATTGGGATAGCCATGTCCTGGGATCCCTTCCAGAAAGAAAATCCTTTGAAGAAAGTCACATCATGGGAAAATTATATTCCATTTGTATTTCCTGTACTATTCAGGGCAAGACTCAGAAGGCATGGAAGACTGATTTACCAATTTATCAGTGGCACCTGAAATCACACGGAATCTCTGCTTGGCTGCAGTAGGATGATCCTTTGTTCCATCTCTGGGCCCTTCCACTTTGCACTCAGAGCATTTCAGCAACTTCACCTGCTAAAAGTGGGGTTTAGGTTAACTCTAAGGTCTGAGTCTATCAAAGGGTCTGACCTTGTGGAACCAGCATCTCTCAGTGTTATTTTAGATTCTGCACCTGACATCTGGTCTGACAAAGAGTGGCCAGTTTGTGCATATTTTATGCTGCAGTGCTGTCAAATCCTAATGAGAAGTGACAAGATTCCTCTATATTACTTCTATTACTGTTTCCTTCTTCCAGCCCTAGTCCTATCCCCATTTTTTCCTTCATCCTGAGCTTTGTTAGCCTCTCTTGTCTCTGTGCTGTACCTGTTATTTTGAGTTATGCCCATCCTCTGTAATTGCTTCTGAAAGGCTGAAGGTAAACACAGAAGAGCAGACTGATAAACAAATGCTGTAAGAAAGCCAAGTATAATAAAAGATAGCTGCATGGAGCAATATTTGGGAGTGGGATGTAATTTTAAAGGTCAATATGCGCCAAGGAAATTCTGCCTGGAGCACAACTCTCATTGATAACAGAGAGCTGCTATCTTAGCGTTGCCTGGCTGCTAAACGAGTTTAACAATCTACCTCTGAGTTTATCTTCCTATCTCCCATTGCTTCAGGCTAGCTTTCCTTTCCTTTTCCTTTTCCTTTTCCTTTTCCTTTTCCTTTTCCTTTTCCTTTTCCTTTTCCTTTTCCTTTTCCTTTTCCTTTTCCTTTTTCCTTTTCCTTTTCCTTTTCCTTTTCCTTTTCCTTTTCCTTTTCCTTTTCCTTTTCCTTTCCCTTTCCCTTTTCCCTTTTCCCTTTTCCCTTTTCCTTTTCCCCTTTTCCTTTTCC